>NW_028125955.1:0-419797 GCF_965194825.1 Balaenoptera physalus | reverse complement strand
AATGACACCTGCCTTCAAAAAATGCCCTGGGGTAGGGAATAGGCAAAAAAATTCAACACATGAGAAACTTTTCAAGAAGTCAATAAGAGGAGGGAAGTTGTACTCACTCTTTAAAACAAAAGGAAAAGAAAAAAATGACATGCCTAAAGCTCAGTATAAGGAATTATTAGCCACATGCAAATTCAAATTCAAAAAGGTTTGAGGTAACACCACTCATGACCATCATCAAAAAGTCTACAAACTATAAATGCTGAAGGGGTTTTAGAGGAATGTGTACCTTCTAGCTGCTGGTGGGATGTAAAGAAGTAATACCACTAATGCAAACTGAATGGAGCTGCTTGAAAAGGTAAAAATTGAGTTACCATACGATGCGGCAGGGCACCTTTTGGGCCTATTACCTAAGACCACCAGAATCGGAAAGACAGAGGCAGGCAAATGTGCACTGCAACAATACTGAAATAGCCAAGACATGGAAGCAAAAAAAGGTCCATAAACAGATGAATGGACAAAGACGAAATGGTATACGTACCAAATGGAATAGTAGCCTCTGGAAAAAAATGAACAATGCTGTTTTCAGGGCTAGAGTTGAGCCTAGAAATAATCATATAAGGTTAAGTAAGTCAAAAGGGTATGACAAATATCCTATGATATCATTTATACATGTTATCCTAAGATTGCTACCAATGAACATATTTCCACAGAAAAAGACACTCACAGACTTATCATATAAACTAATGGTTACCCAAAATGAAAGGTGGGAGGATGGGTAAATTAGGACTATGGGGTTAACATATATATACTAATGTATGTTAAATGTATATAAACATATAACATATAAATGATATGAATTATATATTCACCAATACCTTCAAAATATACATTCTGTAATCACATACATGGTAACAGGATCCGAAGATGAACAGACATATGTATGAATCATTGAGCAGATTCTGTACAGCCAGAAAACCACAACACTCTAATCAAATTTACTCCGATAAGAAATAGAAATTAAATTTAAAAAACAAACATAAGTTAGGAGACATAAACTTCTGGGGGCTTGTCCCAGCACATTGCACTCTAATTTACAGGCTCGGAACACTACCTCCAGGAAGACTGTGTTGTCCTAGTAACAAGACTTGAGAACGTAATAATGCTGCCGCCTTGTGGCTGCTTCCCACAACAGTAGCTTTAAACCCAGTACCAATGGTTGCTTATATAGTCACAAGGACTGCAGGGCTGTAAAAGACACAGGCCCTCAAAAAATGCCCTGGTGTAGGGAATAGGCACGGAAATTCAACACATGAGAAATTTTCAAGAAGTCAATAAGAGTACGGAATTTGTACTCACTCTTTAAAAAAAAAAGGAAAAGAAAAAAAGGACATGCCTAAAGCTCAGCATAAGGAATTATTAGCCATATGCGTATCCAACCTCCAAAAAGGTTTCATCTCACACCAGTCATGACCATCAGCAAAAAGTCTACAAACTATAAATGCTGAAGGGGTTTTAGAGAACTGTGTACCTTCTAGCTGCTGTTTGGATGTAAAGTGGTAACAGCAGTAACGCAAACTGAATTGAGCTCCTTGAAAAGGTAAACATTGAGCTACCATATGATGCGGCAGGGCACCTTTTGGGCCTATAACCTAAGACCACCGGATTCGGAAAGACAGAGGCAGGCAAATGTGCACTGCAACAATATTGAAATAGCCAAGACATGGAAGCAAAAAAAAGGTCCATAAACAGATGAATGGACAAAGACGAAATGGTATACGTACCAAATGGAATTGTAGCCTCTGGAAAAAAATGAACAATGCCGTTTTCAGGACTAGAGTTGAGCCTAGAAATAATCATATAAGGTTAAATAAGTCAAAAGGGTATGACAAATATCCTATGATATCATTTATACATGTTATCCTAAGATTGCTACCAATGAACATATTTCCACAGAAAAAGACACTCAAAGACTTATCAAATAAACTAATGGTTAGCCAAAATGAAAGGTGGGGGGATGGGTAAATTAGGACTATGGGGTTAACATACATATACTAATATAAGTTAAATGTATATAAACATATAACATATAAATGATATGAATTATATAATCACCAATACCTTCAAAATATACATTTTGTAATCACATACATGGTAACAGAATCCTAAGATGAACAGACATATGTATGAATCATTGAACAGATTCTGTACAGCCAGACAATCAAAACACTCTAATCAAATTTACTCCGATAAGAAATACAAATTAAATTTAAAAAACAGACATAAGTAAGGAGACATAAACTTCTGGGGGCTTGTCCCAGCACATTGCACTCTAATTTAAAAGCTCGGAACACTACCTCCAGGAAGACTCTGTTGTCCTAGTAACAAGACTTGAGAACGTAATAATGCTGCCGCCTTGTGGCTGTCTCCAAAAACAGCACCTTTAAACCCAGTGCCAATGGTTGCTTATATAGTCACAAGGACTGCACGGTTGTAAATGACACAGGCACTCAAAAAATGCCCTGGGGTAGGGAATAGGCAAGAAAATTCAACACATAAGAAACTTATCAAGAAATCAATAAGAGGAGGGAAGTTGTACTCACTCTTTTTAAAAAAAAGGAAGAGAAAAAATAGGACATGCCTAAAGCTCAGCATAAGGAATTATTAGCCACATGCGTATCCAACCTCCAAAAAGGTTTCAGCTCACACCAGTCATGACCATCAGCAAAAAGTCTACAAACTATAAATGCTGAAGGGGTTTTAGAGAAGTGTGTACCTTCTAGCTGCTGGTGGGATATAAAGTCGTAACAGCACTAATGCAAACTGAATCGAGCTGCTTGAAAACGTAAAAATTGAGCTACCATATGATGCGGCAGGGCACCTTTTGGGCCTATAACCTAAGACCACCAGAATCGGAAAGACAGAGGCAGGCAAATGTGCACTGCAACAATACTGAAATAGCAAACATAGAAGGAAAAAAAAGGTCCATAAACAGGTGAATGGACAAAGAAGAAGTGGTATATGGACAGAATGGAAGAGTAGCCTCGGGAAAAAAATGAACAATGCCGTTTTCAGGACTAGAGTTGAGACTAGAAATAATCATATAAGGTTAAGTAAGACAAAAGGGTATTACAAATATCCTATGATATTATTTATACAAGTTTTCCTAAGATTGCTACCAATGAACATATTTCCACAGAAAAAGACACTCACAGACTTATCAAATAAACTAATGGTTAGCCAAAATGAAAGGTGGGAGGATGGGTAAATTAGGACTATGGGGTTAACATACATATACTAATGTAAGTTAAATGTATATAAACATATAACATATAAACGATATGAATTATATAATCACCAATACCTTCAAAATATATATTCTGTGATCACATACATGGTAACAGGATCCGAAGATGAACAGACATATGTATGAATCATTGAACAGATTCTGTACAGCCAGACAATCAAAACACTCTAATCAAATTTACTCCGATACAAAATACAAATTAAATTTAAAAAACAAACATAAGTAAGGAGACATAAACTTCTGGGGGCTTGTCCCAGCACATTGCACTCTAATTTACAAGCTCGGAACACTACCTCCAGGAAGACTCTGTTGTCCTAGTAACAAGACTTGAGAACGTAATAATGCTGCCGCCTTGTGGCTGTCTCCCAAAACAGCAGCTTTAAACCCAATGACAATGGTTGCTTATATAGTCACAAGGACTGCAGGGCTGTAAATGACACAGGCCCTCAAAAATTGCCCTGGGGTAGGGAATAGGCAAGAAAATCCAACACATGAGAAATTTTTCAAGAAGTCAATAAGAGGAGGGGAGTTGTACTCACTCTTTAAAAAAAAAAAGGAAAAGAAAAAAAAGGACATGCCTAAAGCTTAGTATAAGGAATTATTAGCCACATACAAATTCAAATTCAAAAAGGTTTCAGCTCACACCAGTCATTACCATCAGCAAAATGTCTACAAACTATAAATGCTGAAGGGGTTTTAGAGATCTGTGTACCTTCTAGCTGCTGGTGGGATGTAAAGTGGAAACAGCACTAACGCAAACTGAATCGAGCTGCTTGAAAAGGTAAAAATTGAGCTACCAAATGATGCGGCAGGGCACCTTTTGGGCCTATAACCTAAGACCACCAAAATTGGAAAGACAGAGGCAGGCAAATATGCACTGCAACAATACTGAAATAGCCAAGATATGGAAGCAAAAAAAAGGTCCATAAACAGATGAATGGACAAAGAAGAAGTGGTATACGGAGAGAATGGAATAGTAGCCTCGGGAGAAAAATGAACAATGCTGTTTTCAGGACTACAGTTGAGCCTAGAAAAAATCATATAAGGTTAAGTAAGTCAAAAGGGTATGACAAATATCCTATGATATCATTTATACAAGTTTTCTTAAGATTGCTACCAATGAACATATTTCCACAGAAAAAGACACTCACAGACTTATCAAATAAACTAATGGTTAGCCAAAATGAAAGGTGGGGGGATGGGTAAGTTAGGACTATGGGGTTAACATACATATACTAATGTAAGTTAAATGTATATAAACATATAACATATAAACGATATGAATTATATAATCACCA
Organism: Balaenoptera physalus; assembly: GCF_965194825.1. Classification (NCBI taxonomy): domain Eukaryota; kingdom Metazoa; phylum Chordata; class Mammalia; order Artiodactyla; family Balaenopteridae; genus Balaenoptera; species Balaenoptera physalus. The sequence continues at coordinate 415,204 of NW_028125955.1, read as the reverse complement.
ATACCTTCAAAATATATATTCTGTGATCACATACATGGTAACAGGATCCGAAGATGAACAGACATATGTATGAATCATTGAGCAGATTCTGTACAGCCAGACAATCAAAACACTCTAATCAAATTTACTCCGATAAGAAATAGAAATTAAATTTAAAAAAAAAAACATAAGTTAGGAGACATAAACTTCTGGGGGCTTGTCCCAGCATATTGCACTCTAATTTACAAGCTCAGAACACTACCTCCAGGAAGACTCTGTTCTCCTAGTAACAAGACTTGAGAACGCAATAATGCTGCCGCCTTGTGGATGCATCCCACAACAGCACTTTAAACCCAGTGCCAATGATTGCTTATATAGTCACAAGGACTGCAGGGCTGTAAATGACACAAGCCCTCAAAATATGCCCTGGGGTAGGGAATTGGCAAGAACATTCAACACATGAGAAATTTCCAAGAAGTCAATAAGAGGAGGGAAGTTGTACTCACTCTTTAAAAAAAAAAGGAAAAGAAAAAAAACGACATGCCTAAAGCTTAGTATAAGGAATTATTAGCCACATACAAATTCAAATTCAAAAAGGTTTCAGCTCACACCAGTCATTACCATCAGCAAAATGTCTACAAACTATAAATGCTGAAGGGGTTTTAGAGATCTGTGTACCTTCTAGCTGCTGGTGGGATGTAAAGTGGAAACAGCACTAACGCAAACTGAATCGAGCTGCTTGAAAAGGTAAAAATTGAGCTACCAAATGATGCGGCAGGGCACCTTTTGGGCCTATAACCTAAGACCACCAAAATTGGAAAGACAGAGGCAGGCAAATATGCACTGCAACAATACTGAAATAGCCAAGATATGGAAGCAAAAAAAAGGTCCATAAACAGATGAATGGTCAAAGAAGAAGTGGTATACGGACAGAATGGAATAGTAGCCTCGGGAGAAAAATGAACAATGCTGTTTTCAGGACTACAGTTGAGCCTAGAAAAAATCATATAAGGTTAAGTAAGTCAAAAGGGTATGACAAACATCCTATGATATCATTTATACAAGTTTTCTTAAGATTGCTACCAATGAACATATTTCCACAGAAAAAGACACTCACAGACTTATCAAATAAACTAATGGTTAGCAAAAATGAAAGGTGGGGGGATGGGTAAGTTAGGACTATGGGGTTAACATACATATACTAATGTAAGTTAAATGTATATAAACATATAACATATAAACGATATGAATTATATAATCACCAATACCTTCAAAATATATATTCTGTAATCACATACTTGATAACAGGTTCCGAAGATGAAGAGATATATGTATGAATCATTGAGCAGATTCTGTACAGCCAATCAAAACACTCTAATCAAATTTACTCCGATAAGCAATAGAAATTAAATTTAAAAAGCAAACATAAGTTAGGAGACATAAACTTCTGGGGGCTTGTCCCAGCACATTCCACTCTAATTTACAACCTTGGAAAACTACCTCCAGGAAGACTCTGTTGCCCTAGTAAGAAGAGTTGAGAACGTAATAATGCTGCCGCCTTGTGGCTGTTTCCCACAACAGCAGCTTTAAACCCAGTGCCAAAGGTTGCTTCATAGTCACAAGGACTGAAGGGCTCTAAATGACACCTGCCTTCAAAAAATGCCCTGGGGTAGGGAATAGGCAAAAAAATTCAACACATGAGAAACTTTTCAAGAAGTCAATAAGAGGAGGGAAGTTGTACTCACTCTTTAAAACAAAAGGAAAAGAAAAAAATGACATGCCTAAAGCTCAGTATAAGGAATTATTAGCCACATGCAAATTTAAATTCAAAAAGGTTTCAGGTAACACCAGTCATGACCATCATCAAAAAGTCTACAAACTATAAATGCTGAAGGGGTTTTAGAGGAATGTGTACCTTCTAGCTGCTGGTGGGATGTAAAGAAGTAATACCACTAATGCAAACTGAATGGAGCTGCTTGAAAAGGTAAAAATTGAGTTACCATACGATGCGGCAGGGCACCTTTTGGGCCTATAACCTAAGACCACCAGAATCGGAAAGACAGAGGCAGGCAAATGTGCACTGCAACAATACTGAAATAGCCAAGACATGGAAGCAAAAAAAGGTCCATAAACAGATGAATGGACAAAGACGAAATGGTATACGTACCAAATGGAATAGTAGCCTCTGGAAAAAAATGAACAATGCTGTTTTCAGGACTAGAGTTGAGCCTAGAAATAATCATATAAGGTTAAGTAAGTCAAAAGGGTATGACAAATATCCTATGACATCATTTATACATGTTATCCTAAGATTGCTACCAATGAACATATTTCCACAGAAAAAGACACTCACAGACTTATCATATAAACTAATGGTTAGCCAAAATGAAAGGTGGGAGGATGGGTAAATTAGGACTATGGAGTTAACATACATATACTAATGTATGTTAAATGTATATAAACATATAACATATAAATGATATGAATTATATATTCACCAATACCTTCAAAATATACATTCTGTAATCACATACATGGTAACAGGATCCGAAGATGAACAGACATATGTATGAATCATTGAGCAGATTCTGTACAGCCAGACAATCAAAACACTCTAATCAAATTTACTCCGATAAGAAATAGAAATTAAATTTAAAAAACAAACATAAGTTAGGAGACATAAACTTTTGGGGGCCTGTCCCAGCACATTGCACTCTAATTTACAAGCTCGGAACACTACCTCCAGGAAGACTGTGTTGTCCTAGTAACAAGACTTGAGAACGTAATAATGCTGCCGCCTTGTGGCTGCTTCCCACAACAGTAGCTTTAAACCCAGTGCCAATGGTTGCTTATATAGTCTTAAGGACTGCAGGGCTGTAAAAGACACAGGTCCTCAAAAAATGCCCTGGGGTAGGGAACTGGCAAGAAAATTCAACACATGAGAAATTTTCAAGAAGTCAATAAGAGGAGGGAAGTTGTAGTCACTCTTTAAAAAAAAAGGAAAAGAAAAAAAGGACATGCCTAAAGCTCAGCATAAGGAATTATTAGCCACATGCGTATCCAACCTCCAAAAAGGTTTCAGCTCACACCAGTCATGACCATCAGCAAAAAGTCTACAAACTATAAATGCTGAAGGGGTTTTAGAGAACTGTGTACCTTCTAGCTGCTGTTTGGATGTAAAGTGGTAACAGCAGTAACGCAAACTGAATCGAGCTGCTTGAAAAGGTAAACATTGAGCTACCATATGATGCGGCAGGGCACCTTTTGGGCCTATAACCTAAGACCACCGGATTCGGAAAGACAGAGGCAGGCAAATGTGCACTGCAACAATATTGAAATAGCCAAGACATGGAAGCAAAAAAAAGGTCCATAAACAGATGAATGGACAAAGACGAAATGGTATACGTACCAAATGGAATTGTAGCCTCTGGAAAAAAATGAACAATGCCGTTTTCAGGACTAGAGTTGAGCCTAGAAATAATCATATAAGGTTAAATAAGTCAAAAGGGTATGACAAATATCCTATGATATAATTTATACATGTTATCCTAAGATTGCTACCAATGAACATATTTCCACAGAAAAAGACACTCAAAGACTTATCAAATAAACTAATGGTTAGCCAAAATGAAAGGTGGGGGGATGGGTAAATTAGGACTATGGGGTTAACATACATATACTAATATAAGTTAAATGTATATAAACATATAACATATAAATGATATGAATTATATAATCACCAATACCTTCAAAATATACATTCTGTAATCACATACATAGTAACAGAATCCTAAGATGAACAGACATATGTATGAATCATTGAACAGATTCTGTACAGCCAGACAATCAAAACACTCTAATCAAATTTACTCCGATAAGAAATACAAATTAAATTTAAAAAACAAACATAAGTAAGGAGACATAAACTTCTGGGGGCTTGTCCCAGCACATTGCACTCTAATTTAAAAGCTCGGAACACTACCTCCAGGAAGACTCTGTTGTCCTAGTAACAAGACTTGAGAACGTAATAATGCTGCCGCCTTGTGGCTGTCTCCAAAAACAGCACCTTTAAACCCAGTGCCAATGGTTGCTTATATAGTCACAAGGACTGCACGGTTGTAAATGACACAGGCACTCAAAAAATGCCCTGGGGTAGGGAATAGGCAAGAAAATTCAACACATAAGAAACTTTTCAAGAAATCAATAAGAGGAGGGAAGTTGTACTCACTCTTTTTAAAAAAAAGGAAGAGAAAAAATAGGACATGCCTAAAGCTCAGCATAAGGAATTATTAGCCACATGCGTATCCAACCTCCAAAAAGGTTTCAGCTCACACCAGTCATGACCATCAGCAAAAAGTCTACAAACTATAAATGCTGAAGGGGTTTTAGAGAAGTGTGTACCTTCTAGCTGCTGGTGGGATATAAAGTCGTAAGAGCACTAATGCAAACTGAATCGAGCTGCTTGAAAACGTAAAAATTGAGCTACCATATGATGCGGCAGGGCACCTTTTGGGCCTATAACCTAAGACCACCAGAATCGGAAAGACAGAGGCAGGCAAATGTGCACTGCAACAATACTGAAATAGCAAACATAGAAGGAAAAAAAAGGTCCATAAACAGGTGAATGGACAAAGAAGAAGTGGTATATGGACAGAATGGAAGAGTAGCCTCGGGAAAAAAATGAACAATGCCGTTTTCAGGACTAGAGTTGAGACTAGAAATAATCATATAAGGTTAAGTAAGACAAAAGGGTATTACAAATATCCTATGATATTATTTATACAAGTTTTCCTAAGATTGCTACCAATGAACATATTTCCACAGAAAAAGACACTCACAGACTTATCAAATAAACTAATGGTTAGCCAAAATGAAAGGTGGGAGGATGGGTAAATTAGGACTATGGGGTTAACATACATATACTAATGTAAGTTAAATGTATATAAACATATAACATATAAACGATATGAATTATATAATCACCAATACCTTCAAAATATATATTCTGTGATCACATACATGGTAACAGGATCCGAAGATGAACAGACATATGTATGAATCATTGAACAGATTCTGTACAGCCAGACAATCAAAACACTCTAATCAAATTTACTCCGATACAAAATACAAATTAAATTTAAAAAACAAACATAAGTAAGGAGACATAAACTTCTGGGGGCTTGTCCCAGCACATTGCACTCTAATTTACAAGCTCGGAACACTACCTCCAGGAAGACTCTGTTGTCCTAGTAACAAGACTTGAGAACGTAATAATGCTGCCGCCTTGTGGCTGTCTCCCAAAACAGCAGCTTTAAACCCAATGACAATGGTTGCTTATATAGTCACAAGGACTGCAGGGCTGTAAATGACACAGGCCCTCAAAAATTGCCCTGGGGTAGGGAATAGGCAAGAAAATCCAACACATGAGAAATTTTTCAAGAAGTCAATAAGAGGAGGGGAGTTGTACTCACTCTTTAAAAAAAAAAAGGAAAAGAAAAAAAAGGACATGCCTAAAGCTTAGTATAAGGAATTATTAGCCACATACAAATTCAAATTCAAAAAGGTTTCAGCTCACACCAGTCATTACCATCAGCAAAATGTCTACAAACTATAAATGCTGAAGGGGTTTTAGAGATCTGTGTACCTTCTAGCTGCTGGTGGGATGTAAAGTGGAAACAGCACTAACGCAAACTGAATCGAGCTGCTTGAAAAGGTAAAAATTGAGCTACCAAATGATGCGGCAGGGCACCTTTTGGGCCTATAACCTAAGACCACCAAAATTGGAAAGACAGAGGCAGGCAAATATGCACTGCAACAATACTGAAATAGCCAAGATATGGAAGCAAAAAAAAGGTCCATAAACAGATGAATGGACAAAGAAGAAGTGGTATACGGAGAGAATGGAATAGTAGCCTCGGGAGAAAAATGAACAATGCTGTTTTCAGGACTACAGTTGAGCCTAGAAAAAATCATATAAGGTTAAGTAAGTCAAAAGGGTATGACAAATATCCTATGATATCATTTATACAAGTTTTCTTAAGATTGCTACCAATGAACATATTTCCACAGAAAAAGACACTCACAGACTTATCAAATAAACTAATGGTTAGCCAAAATGAAAGGTGGGGGGATGGGTAAGTTAGGACTATGGGGTTAACATACATATACTAATGTAAGTTAAATGTATATAAACATATAACATATAAACGATATGAATTATATAATCACCAATACCTTCAAAATATATATTCTGTGATCACATACATGGTAACAGGATCCGAAGATGAACAGACATATGTATGAATCATTGAGCAGATTCTGTACAGCCAGACAATCAAAACACTCTAATCAAATTTACTCCGATAAGAAATAGAAATTAAATTTAAAAAAAAAAACATAAGTTAGGAGACATAAACTTCTGGGGGCTTGTCCCAGCATATTGCACTCTAATTTACAAGCTCAGAACACTACCTCCAGGAAGACTCTGTTCTCCTAGTAACAAGACTTGAGAACGCAATAATGCTGCCGCCTTGTGGATGCTTCCCACAACAGCACTTTAAACCCAGTGCCAATGATTGCTTATATAGTCACAAGGACTGCAGGGCTGTAAATGACACAAGCCCTCAAAATATGCCCTGGGGTAGGGAATTGGCAAGAACATTCAACACATGAGAAATTTCCAAGAAGTCAATAAGAGGAGGGAAGTTGTACTCACTCTTTAAAAAAAAAAGGAAAAGAAAAAAAACGACATGCCTAAAGCTTAGTATAAGGAATTATTAGCCACATACAAATTCAAATTCAAAAAGGTTTCAGCTCACACCAGTCATTACCATCAGCAAAATGTCTACAAACTATAAATGCTGAAGGGGTTTTAGAGATCTGTGTACCTTCTAGCTGCTGGTGGGATGTAAAGTGGAAACAGCACTAACGCAAACTGAATCGAGCTGCTTGAAAAGGTAAAAATTGAGCTACCAAATGATGCGGCAGGGCACCTTTTGGGCCTATAACCTAAGACCACCAAAATTGGAAAGACAGAGGCAGGCAAATATGCACTGCAACAATACTGAAATAGCCAAGATATGGAAGCAAAAAAAAGGTCCATAAACAGATGAATGGACAAAGAAGAAGTGGTATACGGACAGAATGGAATAGTAGCCTCGGGAGAAAAATGAACAATGCTGTTTTCAGGACTACAGTTGAGCCTAGAAAAAATCATATAAGGTTAAGTAAGTCAAAAGGGTATGACAAACATCCTATGATATCATTTATACAAGTTTTCTTAAGATTGCTACCAATGAACATATTTCCACAGAAAAAGACACTCACAGACTTATCAAATAAACTAATGGTTAGCCAAAATGAAAGGTGGGGGGATGGGTAAGTTAGGACTATGGGGTTAACATACATATACTAATGTAAGTTAAATGTATATAAACATATAACATATAAACGATATGAATTATATAATCACCAATACCTTCAAAATATATATTCTGTAATCACATACTTGATAACAGGTTCCGAAGATGAAGAGATATATGTATGAATCATTGAGCAGATTCTGTACAGCCAATCAAAACACTCTAATCAAATTTACTCCGATAAGAAATAGAAATTAAATTTAAAAAGCAAACATAAGTTAGGAGACATAAACTTCTGGGGGCTTGTCCCAGCACATTCCACTCTAATTTACAACCTTGGAAAACTACCTCCAGGAAGACTCTGTTGCCCTAGTAACAAGAGTTGAGAACGTAATAATGCTGCCGCCTTGTGGCTGTTTCCCACAACAGCAGCTTTAAACCCAGTGCCAAAGGTTGCTTAATAGTCACAAGGACTGAAGGGCTCTAAATGACACCTGCCTTCAAAAAATGCCCTGGGGTAGGGAATAGGCAAAAAAATTCAACACATGAGAAACTTTTCAAGAAGTCAATAAGAGGAGGGAAGTTGTACTCACTCTTTAAAACAAAAGGAAAAGAAAAAAATGACATGCCTAAAGCTCAGTATAAGGAATTATTAGCCACATGCAAATTCAAATTCAAAAAGGTTTGAGGTAACACCACTCATGACCATCATCAAAAAGTCTACAAACTATAAATGCTGAAGGGGTTTTAGAGGAATGTGTACCTTCTAGCTGCTGGTGGGATGTAAAGAAGTAATACCACTAATGCAAACTGAATGGAGCTGCTTGAAAAGGTAAAAATTGAGTTACCATACGATGCGGCAGGGCACCTTTTGGGCCTATTACCTAAGACCACCAGAATCGGAAAGACAGAGGCAGGCAAATGTGCACTGCAACAATACTGAAATAGCCAAGACATGGAAGCAAAAAAAGGTCCATAAACAGATGAATGGACAAAGACGAAATGGTATACGTACCAAATGGAATAGTAGCCTCTGGAAAAAAATGAACAATGCTGTTTTCAGGACTAGAGTTGAGCCTAGAAATAATCATATAAGGTTAAGTAAGTCAAAAGGGTATGACAAATATCCTATGATATCATTTATACATGTTATCCTAAGATTGCTACCAATGAACATATTTCCACAGAAAAAGACACTCACAGACTTATCATATAAACTAATGGTTACCCAAAATGAAAGGTGGGAGGATGGGTAAATTAGGACTATGGGGTTAACATATATATACTAATGTATGTTAAATGTATATAAACATATAACATATAAATGATATGAATTATATATTCACCAATACCTTCAAAATATACATTCTGTAATCACATACATGGTAACAGGATCCGAAGATGAACAGACATATGTATGAATCATTGAGCAGATTCTGTACAGCCAGAAAACCACAACACTCTAATCAAATTTACTCCGATAAGAAATAGAAATTAAATTTAAAAAACAAACATAAGTTAGGAGACATAAACTTCTGGGGGCTTGTCCCAGCACATTGCACTCTAATTTACAGGCTCGGAACACTACCTCCAGGAAGACTGTGTTGTCCTAGTAACAAGACTTGAGAACGTAATAATGCTGCCGCCTTGTGGCTGCTTCCCACAACAGTAGCTTTAAACCCAGTACCAATGGTTGCTTATATAGTCACAAGGACTGCAGGGCTGTAAAAGACACAGGCCCTCAAAAAATGCCCTGGTGTAGGGAATAGGCACGGAAATTCAACACATGAGAAATTTTCAAGAAGTCAATAAGAGTACGGAATTTGTACTCACTCTTTAAAAAAAAAAGGAAAAGAAAAAAAGGACATGCCTAAAGCTCAGCATAAGGAATTATTAGCCATATGCGTATCCAACCTCCAAAAAGGTTTCATCTCACACCAGTCATGACCATCAGCAAAAAGTCTACAAACTATAAATGCTGAAGGGGTTTTAGAGAACTGTGTACCTTCTAGCTGCTGTTTGGATGTAAAGTGGTAACAGCAGTAACGCAAACTGAATTGAGCTGCTTGAAAAGGTAAACATTGAGCTACCATATGATGCGGCAGGGCACCTTTTGGGCCTATAACCTAAGACCACCGGATTCGGAAAGACAGAGGCAGGCAAATGTGCACTGCAACAATATTGAAATAGCCAAGACATGGAAGCAAAAAAAAGGTCCATAAACAGATGAATGGACAAAGACGAAATGGTATACGTACCAAATGGAATTGTAGCCTCTGGAAAAAAATGAACAATGCCGTTTTCAGGACTAGAGTTGAGCCTAGAAATAATCATATAAGGTTAAATAAGTCAAAAGGGTATGACAAATATCCTATGATATCATTTATACATGTTATCCTAAGATTGCTACCAATGAACATATTTCCACAGAAAAAGACACTCAAAGACTTATCAAATAAACTAATGGTTAGCCAAAATGAAAGGTGGGGGGATGGGTAAATTAGGACTATGGGGTTAACATACATATACTAATATAAGTTAAATGTATATAAACATATAACATATAAATGATATGAATTATATAATCACCAATACCTTCAAAATATACATTCTGTAATCACATACATGGTAACAGGATCCGAAGATGAACAGACATATGTATGAATCATTGAACAGATTCTGTACAGCCAGACAATCAAAGCACTCTAATCAAATTTACTCCGATAAAAAATACAAATTAAGTTTAAAAAACAAACATAAGTAAGGAGACATAAACTTCTGGGGGCTTGTCCCAGCACATTGCACTCTAATTTAAAAGCTCGGAACACTACCTCCAGGAAGACTCTGTTGTCCTAGTAACAAGACTTGAGAACGTAATAATGCTGCCGCCTTGTGGCTGTCTCCAAAAACAGCACCTTTAAACCCAGTGCCAATGGTTGCTTATATAGTCACAAGGACTGCACGGTTGTAAATGACACAGGCACTCAAAAAATGCCCTGGGGTAGGGAATAGGCAAGAAAATTCAACACATAAGAAACTTTTCAAGAAATCAATAAGAGGAGGGAAGTTGTACTCACTCTTTTTAAAAAAAAGGAAAAGAAAAAATAGGACATGCCTAAAGCTCAGCATAAGGAATTATTAGCCACATGCGTATCCAACCTCCAAAAAGGTTTCAGCTCACACCAGTCATGACCATCAGCAAAAAGTCTACAAACTATAAATGCTGAAGGGGTTTTAGAGAAGTGTGTACCTTCTAGCTGCTGGTGGGATATAAAGTCGTAAGAGCACTAATGCAAACTGAATCGAGCTGCTTGAAAACGTAAAAATTGAGCTACCATATGATGCGGCAGGGCACCTTTTGGGCCTATAACCTAAGACCACCAGAATCGGAAAGACAGAGGCAGGCAAATGTGCACTGCAACAATACTGAAATAGCAAACATAGAAGGAAAAAAAAGGTCCATAAACAGGTGAATGGACAAAGAAGAAGTGGTATATGGACAGAATGGAAGAGTAGCCTCGGGAAAAAAATGAACAATGCCGTTTTCAGGACTAGAGTTGAGACTAGAAATAATCATATAAGGTTAAGTAAGACAAAAGGGTATTACAAATATCCTATGATATTATTTATACAAGTTTTCCTAAGATTGCTACCAATGAACATATTTCCACAGAAAAAGACACTCACAGACTTATCAAATAAACTAATGGTTAGCCAAAATGAAAGGTGGGAGGATGGGTAAATTAGGACTATGGGGTTAACATACATATACTAATGTAAGTTAAATGTATATAAACATATAACATATAAACGATATGAATTATATAATCACCAATACCTTCAAAATATATATTCTGTGATCACATACATGGTAACAGGATCCGAAGATGAACAGACATATGTATGAATCATTGAACAGATTCTGTACAGCCAGACAATCAAAACACTCTAATCAAATTTACTCCGATAAAAAATACAAATTAAATTTAAAAAACAAACATAAGTAAGGAGACATAAACTTCTGGGGGCTTGTCCCAGCACATTGCACTCTAATTTACAAGCTCGGAACACTACCTCCAGGAAGACTCTGTTGTCCTAGTAACAAGACTTGAGAACGTAATAATGCTGCCGCCTTGTGGCTGTCTCCCAAAACAGCAGCTTTAAACCCAATGACAATGGTTGCTTATATAGTCACAAGGACTGCAGGGCTGTAAATGACACAGGCCCTCAAAAATTGCCCTGGGGTAGGGAATAGGCAAGAAAATCCAACACATGAGAAATTTTTCAAGAAGTCAATAAGAGGAGGGGAGTTGTACTCACTCTTTAAAAAAAAAAAGGAAAAGAAAAAAAAGGACATGCCTAAAGCTTAGTATAAGGAATTATTAGCCACATACAAATTCAAATTCAAAAAGGTTTCAGCTCACACCAGTCATTACCATCAGCAAAATGTCTACAAACTATAAATGCTGAAGGGGTTTTAGAGATCTGTGTACCTTCTAGCTGCTGGTGGGATGTAAAGTGGAAACAGCACTAACGCAAACTGAATCGAGCTGCTTGAAAAGGTAAAAATTGAGCTACCAAATGATGCGGCAGGGCACCTTTTGGGCCTATAACCTAAGACCACCAAAATTGGAAAGACAGAGGCAGGCAAATATGCACTGCAACAATACTGAAATAGCCAAGATATGGAAGCAAAAAAAAGGTCCATAAACAGATGAATGGACAAAGAAGAAGTGGTATACGGAGAGAATGGAATAGTAGCCTCGGGAGAAAAATGAACAATGCTGTTTTCAGGACTACAGTTGAGCCTAGAAAAAATCATATAAGGTTAAGTAAGTCAAAAGGGTATGACAAATATCCTATGATATCATTTATACAAGTTTTCTTAAGATTGCTACCAATGAACATATTTCCACAGAAAAAGACACTCACAGACTTATCAAATAAACTAATGGTTAGCCAAAATGAAAGGTGGGGGGATGGGTAAGTTAGGACTATGGGGTTAACATACATATACTAATGTAAGTTAAATGTATATAAACATATAACATATAAACGATATGAATTATATAATCACCAATACCTTCAAAATATATATTCTGTGATCACATACATGGTAACAGGATCCGAAGATGAACAGACATATGTATGAATCATTGAGCAGATTCTGTACAGCCAGACAATCAAAACACTCTAATCAAATTTACTCCGATAAGAAATAGAAATTAAATTTAAAAAAAAAAACATAAGTTAGGAGACATAAACTTCTGGGGGCTTGTCCCAGCATACTGCACTCTAATTTACAAGCTCAGAACACTACCTCCAGGAAGACTCTGTTCTCCTAGTAACAAGACTTGAGAACGCAATAATGCTGCCGCCTTGTGGATGCTTCCCACAACAGCACTTTAAACCCAGTGCCAATGATTGCTTATATAGTCACAAGGACTGCAGGGCTGTAAATGACACAAGCCCTCAAAATATGCCCTGGGGTAGGGAATTGGCAAGAACATTCAACACATGAGAAATTTCCAAGAAGTCAATAAGAGGAGGGAAGTTGTACTCACTCTTTAAAAAAAAAAGGAAAAGAAAAAAAACGACATGCCTAAAGCTTAGTATAAGGAATTATTAGCCACATACAAATTCAAATTCAAAAAGGTTTCAGCTCACACCAGTCATTACCATCAGCAAAATGTCTACAAACTATAAATGCTGAAGGGGTTTTAGAGATCTGTGTACCTTCTAGCTGCTGGTGGGATGTAAAGTGGAAACAGCACTAACGCAAACTGAATCGAGCTGCTTGAAAAGGTAAAAATTGAGCTACCAAATGATGCGGCAGGGCACCTTTTGGGCCTATAACCTAAGACCACCAAAATTGGAAAGACAGAGGCAGGCAAATATGCACTGCAACAATACTGAAATAGCCAAGATATGGAAGCAAAAAAAAGGTCCATAAACAGATGAATGGACAAAGAAGAAGTGGTATACGGACAGAATGGAATAGTAGCCTCGGGAGAAAAATGAACAATGCTGTTTTCAGGACTACAGTTGAGCCTAGAAAAAATCATATAAGGTTAAGTAAGTCAAAAGGGTATGACAAACATCCTATGATATCATTTATACAAGTTTTCTTAAGATTGCTACCAATGAACATATTTCCACAGAAAAAGACACTCACAGACTTATCAAATAAACTAATGGTTAGCCAAAATGAAAGGTGGGGGGATGGGTAAGTTAGGACTATGGGGTTAACATACATATACTAATGTAAGTTAAATGTATATAAACATATAACATATAAACGATATGAATTATATAATCACCAATACCTTCAAAATATATATTCTGTAATCACATACTTGATAACAGGTTCCGAAGATGAAGAGATATATGTATGAATCATTGAGCAGATTCTGTACAGCCAATCAAAACACTCTAATCAAATTTACTCCGATAAGAAATAGAAATTAAATTTAAAAAGCAAACATAAGTTAGGAGACATAAACTTCTGGGGGCTTGTCCCAGCACATTCCACTCTAATTTACAACCTTGGAAAACTACCTCCAGGAAGACTCTGTTGCCCTAGTAACAAGAGTTGAGAACGTAATAATGCTGCCGCCTTGTGGCTGTTTCCCACAACAGCAGCTTTAAACCCAGTGCCAAAGGTTGCTTAATAGTCACAAGGACTGAAGGGCTCTAAATGACACCTGCCTTCAAAAAATGCCCTGGGGTAGGGAATAGGCAAAAAAATTCAACACATGAGAAACTTTTCAAGAAGTCAATAAGAGGAGGGAAGTTGTACTCACTCTTTAAAACAAAAGGAAAAGAAAAAAATGACATGCCTAAAGCTCAGTATAAGGAATTATTAGCCACATGCAAATTCAAATTCAAAAAGGTTTGAGGTAACACCACTCATGACCATCATCAAAAAGTCTACAAACTATAAATGCTGAAGGGGTTTTAGAGGAATGTGTACCTTCTAGCTGCTGGTGGGATGTAAAGAAGTAATACCACTAATGCAAACTGAATGGAGCTGCTTGAAAAGGTAACAATTGAGTTACCATACGATGCGGCAGGGCACCTTTTGGGCCTATTACCTAAGACCACCAGAATCGGAAAGACAGAGGCAGGCAAATGTGCACTGCAACAATACTGAAATAGCCAAGACATGGAAGCAAAAAAAGGTCCATAAACAGATGAATGGACAAAGACGAAATGGTATACGTACCAAATGGAATAGTAGCCTCTGGAAAAAAATGAACAATGCTGTTTTCAGGACTAGAGTTGAGCCTAGAAATAATCATATAAGGTTAAGTAAGTCAAAAGGGTATGACAAATATCCTATGATATCATTTATACATGTTATCCTAAGATTGCTACCAATGAACATATTTCCACAGAAAAAGACACTCACAGACTTATCATATAAACTAATGGTTACCCAAAATGAAAGGTGGGAGGATGGGTAAATTAGGACTATGGGGTTAACATATATATACTAATGTATGTTAAATGTATATAAACATATAACATATAAATGATATGAATTATATATTCACCAATACCTTCAAAATATACATTCTGTAATCACATACATGGTAACAGGATCCGAAGATGAACAGACATATGTATGAATCATTGAGCAGATTCTGTACAGCCAGAAAACCACAACACTCTAATCAAATTTACTCCGATAAGAAATAGAAATTAAATTTAAAAAACAAACATAAGTTAGGAGACATAAACTTCTGGGGGCTTGTCCCAGGACATTGCACTCTAATTTACAGGCTCGGAACACTACCTCCAGGAAGACTGTGTTGTCCTAGTAACAAGACTTGAGAACGTAATAATGCTGCCGCCTTGTGGCTGCTTCCCACAACAGTAGCTTTAAACCCAGTACCAATGGTTGCTTATATAGTCACAAGGACTGCAGGGCTGTAAAAGACACAGGCCCTCAAAAAATGCCCTGGTGTAGGGAATAGGCACGGAAATTCAACACATGAGAAATTTTCAAGAAGTCAATAAGAGTACGGAAGTTGTACTCACTCTAAAAAAAAAGGAAAAGAAAAAAAGGACATGCCTAAAGCTCAGCATAAGGAATTATTAGCCACATGCGTATCCAACCTCCAAAAAGGTTTCATCTCACACCAGTCATGACCATCAGCAAAAAGTCTACAAACTATAAATGCTGAAGGGGTTTTAGAGAACTGTGTACCTTCTAGCTGCTGTTTGGATGTAAAGTGGTAACAGCAGTAACGCAAACTGAATTGAGCTGCTTGAAAAGGTAAACATTGAGCTACCATATGATGCGGCAGGGCACCTTTTGGGCCTATAACCTAAGACCACCGGATTCGGAAAGACAGAGGCAGGCAAATGTGCACTGCAACAATATTGAAATAGCCAAGACATGGAAGCAAAAAAAAGGTCCATAAACAGATGAAAGGACAAAGACGAAATGGTATACGTACCAAATGGAATAGTAGCCTCTGGAAAAAAATGAACAATGCCGTTTTCAGGACTAGAGTTGAGCCTAGAAATAATCATATAAGGTTAAGTAAGTCAAAAGGGTATGACAAATATCCTATGATATCATTTATACATGTTATCCTAAGATTGCTACCAATGAACATATTTCCACTGAAAAAGACACTCACAGACTTATCAAATAAACTAATGGTTAGCCAAAATGAAAGGTGGGGGGATGGGTAAATTAGGAGTATGTGGTTAACATACATATACTAATATAAGTTAAATGTATATAAACATATAACATATAAATGATATGAATTATATAATCACCAATACCTTCAAAATATACATTCTGTAATCACATACATGGTAACAGGATCCGAAGATGAACAGACATATGTATGAATCATTGAACAGATTCTGTACAGCCAGACAATAAAAACACTCTAATCAAATTTACTCAGATAAAAAATACAAATTAAATTTAAAAAACAAACATAAGTAAGGAGACATAAACTTCTGGGGGCTTGTCCCAGCACATGGCACTCTAATTTAAAAGCTCGGAACACTACCTCCAGGAAGACTCTGTTGTCCTAGTAACAAGACTTGAGAACGTAATAATGCTGCCCCCTTGTGGCTGTCTCCAAAAACAGCACCTTTAAACCCAGTGCCAATGGTTGCTTATATAGTCACAAGGACTGCACGGTTGTAAATGACACAGGCCCTCAAAAAATGCCCTGGGGTAGGGAATAGGCAAGAAAATTCAACACATAAGAAACTTTTCAAGAAATCAATAAGAGGAGGGAAGTTGTACTCACTCTTTTTAAAAAAAAGGAAAAGAAAAAATAGGACATGCCTAAAGCTCAGCATAAGGAATTATTAGCCACATGCGTATCCAACATCCAAAAAGGTTTCAGCTCACACCAGTCATGACCATCAGGAAAAAGTCTACAAACTATAAATGCTGAAGGGGTTTTAGAGAAGTGTGTACCTTCTAGCTGCTGGTGGGATATAAAGTCGTAACAGCACTAATGCAAACTGAATCGAGCTGCTTGAAAACGTAAAAATTGAGCTACCATATGATGCGGCAGGGCACCCTTTGGGCCTATAACCTAAGACCACCAGAATCGGAAAGACAGAGGCAGGCAAATGTGCACTGCAACAATACTGAAATAGCAAAGACATGGAAGGAAAAAAAAGGTCCATAAACAGGTGAATGGACAAAGAAGAAGTGGTATATGCACAGAATGGAAGAGTAGCCTCAGGAAAAAAATGAACAATGCCGTTTTCAGGACTAGAGTTGAGACTAGAAATAATCATATAAGGTTAAGTAAGACAAAAGGGTATTACAAATATCCTATGATATTATTTATACAAGTTTTCCTAAGATTGCTACCAATGAACATATTTCCACAGAAAAAGACACTCACAGACTTATCAAATAAACTAATGGTTAGCCAAAATGAAAGGTGGGAGGATGGGTAAATTAGGACTATGGGGTTAACATACATATACTAATGTAAGTTAAATGTATATAAACATATAACATATAAATGATATGAATTATATATTCACCAATACCTTCAAAATATACATTCTGTAATCACATACATGGTAACAGGATCCGAAGATGAACAGACATATGTGTGAATCATTGAGCAGATTCTGTACAGCCAGACAATCAAAACACTCTAATCAAATTTACTCCGATAAGAAAGACAAATTAAATTTAAAAAACAAACATAAGTAAGGAGACATAAACTTCTGGGGGCTTGTCCCAGCACATTGCACTCTAATTTACAAGCTCGGAACACTACCTCCAGGAAGACTCTGTTGTCCTAGTAACAAGACTTGAGAACGTAATAATGCTGCCGCCTTGTGGCTGTCTCCCAAAACAGTAGCTTTAAACCCAGTGACAATGGTTGCTTATATAGTCACAAGGACTGCAGGGCTGTAAATGACACAGGCCCTCAAAAATTGCCCTGGAGTAGGGAATAGGCAAGAAAATCCAACACATGAGAAATTTTTCAAGAAGTCAATAAGAGGAGGGGAGTTGTACTCACTCTTTAAAAAAAAAAAAGGAAAAGAAAAAAAAGGACATACCTAAAGCTTAGTATAAGGAATTATTAGCCACATACAAATTCAAATTCAAAAAGGTTTCAGCTCACACCAGTCATTACCATCAGCAAAATGTCTACAAACTATAAATGCTGAAGGGGTTTTAGAGATCTGTGTACCTTCTAGCTGCTGGTGGGATGTAAAGTGGCAACAGCACTAACGCAAACTGAATGGAGCTGCTTGAAAAGGTAAAAATTGAGCTACCATATGATGCGGCAGGGCACCTTTTGGGCCTATTACCTAAGACCACCAGATTCGGAAAGAGAGAGGCAGGCAAATGTGCATTGCAACAATATTGAAATAGCCAAGACATGGAAGCAAAAAAAAGGTCCATAAACAGATGAATGGACAAAGACGAAGTAGGATACGTACCAAATGGAATAGTAGCCTCGGAAAAAAAATGAACAATGCCGTTTTCAGGACTACAGTTGAGCCTAGAAATAATCATATAAGGTTAAGTAAGTCAAAAGGGTATGACAAATATCCTAGGACATCATTTATACATGTTATCCTAAGATTGCTACCAATAAACATATTTCCACAGAAAAAGACACTCACAGACTTATCAAATAAACTAATGGCTACCAAAATGAAAGGTGGGAGGATGGGTAAATTAGGACTATGGGGTTAAAATACATATACTAATGTATGTTAAATGTATATAAACATATAACATATGAAATATATAAATTATATAATCACCAATACCTTTAAAATATACATTCTGTAATCACATACATGCTAACAGGTTCGAAGATGAACAGACATATGTATGAATCATTGAGCAGATTCTGTACAGCCAGAAAACCACAACACTCTAATCAAATTTACTCCGATAAGAAATAGAAATTAAATTTTAAAAAAAAACATAAGTTAGGAGACATAAACTTCTGGAGGCTTGTCCCAGCATATTGCACTCTAATTTACAAGCTCAGAACACTACCTCCAGGAAGACTCTGTTCTCCTAGTAACAAGACTTGAGAACGCAATAATGCTGCCGCCTTGTGGCTGTTTCCCACAACAGCAGCTTTAAACACAGTGCCAAAGGTTGCTTAATAGTCACAAGGACTGCAGGGCTCTAAATGACACCTGCCTTCAAAAAATGCCCTGGGGTAGGGAATTGGCAAGAACATTCAACACATGAGAAACTTTTCAAGAAGTCAATAAGAGGAGGGAAGTTGTACTCACTCTTTAAAACAAAAGGATAAGAAAAAAATGACATGCCTAAAGCTTAGTATAAGGAATTATTAGCCACATGCAAATTCAAATTCAAAAAGGTTTCAGGTAACACCACTCATGACCATCATCAAAAAGTCTACAAACTATAAATGCTGAAGGGGTTTTAGAGGAATGTGTACCTTCTAGCTGCTGGTGGGATGTAAAGAAGTAATACCACTAATGCAAACTGAATGGAGCTGCTTGAAAAGGTAAAAATTGAGTTACCATACGATGCGGCAGGGCACCTTTTGGGCCTATTACCTAAGACCACCAGAATCGGAAAGACAGAGGCAGGCAAATGTGCACTGCAACAATACTGAAATAGCCAAGACATGGAAGCAAAAAAAGGTCCATAAACAGATGAATGGACAAAGACGAAATGGTATACGTACCAAATGGAATAGTAGCCTCTGGAAAAAAATGAACAATGCTGTTTTCAGGACTAGAGTTGAGCCTAGAAATAATCATATAAGGTTAAGTAAGTCAAAAGGGTATGACAAATATCCTATGATATCATTTATACATGTTATCCTAAGATTGCTACCAATGAACATATTTCCACAGAAAAAGACACTCACAGACTTATCATATAAAC
Organism: Balaenoptera physalus; assembly: GCF_965194825.1. Taxonomy (NCBI): domain Eukaryota; kingdom Metazoa; phylum Chordata; class Mammalia; order Artiodactyla; family Balaenopteridae; genus Balaenoptera; species Balaenoptera physalus. Next base: position 395,467 of record NW_028125955.1, on the reverse strand, counting down.
TAATGGTTAGCCAAAATGAAAGGTGAGAGGATGGGTAAATTAGGACTATGGGGTTAACATACATATACTAATGTATGTTAAATGTATATAAACATATAACATATAAATGATATGAATTATATATTCACCAATACCTTCAAAATATACATTCTGTAATCACATACATGGTAACAGGATCCGAAGATGAACAGACATATGTATGAATCATTGAGCAGATTCTGTACAGCCAGAAAACCACAACACTCTAATCAAATTTACTCCGATAAGAAATAGAAATTAAATTTAAAAAACAAACATAAGTTAGGAGACATAAACTTTTGGGGGCTTGTCCCAGCACATTGCACTCTAATTTACAAGCTCGGAACACTACCTCCAGGAAGACTGTGTTGTCCTAGTAACAAGACTTGAGAACGTAATAATGCTGCCGCCTTGTGGCTGCTTCCCACAACAGTAGCTTTAAACCCAGTGCCAATGGTTGCTTATATAGTCACAAGGACTGCAGGGCTGTAAAAGACACAGGCCCTCAAAAAATGCCCTAGGGTAGGGAATTGGCAAGAAAATTCAACACATGAGAAATTTTCAAAAGTCAATAAGAGTACGGAAGTTGTACTCACTCTTTAAAAAAAAAGGAAAAGAAAAAAAGGACATGCCTAAAGCTCAGCATAAGGAATTATTAGCCACATGCGTATCCAACCTCCAAAAAGGTTTCAGCTCACACCAGTCATGACCATCAGCAAAAAGTCTACAAACTATAAATGCTGAAGGGGTTTTAGAGAACTGTGTACCTTCTAGCTGCTGTTTGGATGTAAAGTGGTAACAGCAGTAACGCAAACTGAATCGAGCTGCTTGAAAAGGTAAACATTGAGCTACCATATGATGCGGCAGGGCACCTTTTGGGCCTATAACCTAAGACCACCAGAATCGGAAAGACAGAGGCAGGCAAATGTGCACTGCAACAATATTGAAATAGCCAAGACATGGAAGCAAAAAAAAAGGTCCATAAACAGATGAATGGACAAAGACGAAATGGTATACGTACCAAATGGAATAGTAGCCTCTGGAAAAAAATGAACAATGCCGTTTTCAGGACTACAGTTGAGCCTAGAAATAATCATATAAGGTTAAGTAAGTCAAAAGGGTATGACAAATATCCTATGACATCATTTATACATGTTATCCTAAGATTGCTACCAATGAACATATTTCCACAGAAAGAGACACTCACAGACTTATCAAATAAACTAATGGCTAGCCAAAATGAAAGGTGGGAGGATGGGTAAATTAGGACAATGGGGTTAAAATACATATACTAATGTATGTTAAATGTATATAAACATATAACATATGAAATATATAAATTATATAATCACCAATACCTTTAAAATATACATTCTGTAATCACATACATGCTAACAGGTTCGAAGATGAACAGACATATGTATGAATCATTGAGCAGATTCTGTACAGCCAGAAAACCACAACACTCTAATCAAATTTACTCCGATAAGAAATAGAAATTAAATTTAAAAAACAAACATAAGTTAGGAGACATAAACTTCTGGGGGCTTGTCCCAGCACATTGCACTCTAATTTACAAGCTCGGAACACTACCTCCAGGAAGACTGTGTTGTCCTAGTAACAAGACTTGAGAACGTAATAATGCTGCCGCCTTGTGGCTGCTTCCCACAACAGTAGCTTTAAACCCAGTGCCAATGGTTGCTTATATAGTCACAAGGACTGCAGGGCTGTAAAAGAAACAGGCCCTCAAAAAATGCCCTGGGGTATGGAATTGGCAAGAAAATTCAACACATGAGAAATTTTCAAGAAGTTAATAAGAGGAGGGAAGTTGTAGTCACTCTTAAAAAAAAAAGGAAAAGAAAAAAAGGACATGCCTAAAGCTCAGCATAAGGAATTATTAGCCACATGCGTATCCAACCTCCAAAAAGGTTTCAGCTCACACCAGTCATGACCATCAGCAAAAAGTCTACAAACTATAAATGCTGAAGGGGTTTTAGAGAACTGTGTACCTTCTAGCTGCTGGTGGGATGTAAAGTGGTAACAGCAGTAACGCAAACTGAATCGAGCTGCTTGAAAAGGTAAACATTGAGCTACCATATGATGCGGCAGGGCACATTTTGGGCCTATAACCTAAGACAACTGGATTCGGAAAGACAGAGGCAGGCAAATGTGCACTGCAACAATATTGAAATAGCCAAGACATGGAAGCAAAAAAAAGGTCCATAAACAGATGAATGGACAAAGACGAAATGGTACACGTACCAAATGGAATAGAAGCCTCTGGAAAAAAATGAACAATGCCGTTTTCAGGACTAGAGTTGAGCCTAGAAATAATCATATAAGGTTAAGTAAGTCAAAAGGGTATGACAAATATCCTATGATATCATTAATACATGTTATCCTAAGATTGCTACCAATGAACATATTTCCACAGAAAAAGACACTCACACACTTATCAAATAAACTAATGGTTAGCCAAAATGAAAGGTGGGAGGATGGGTAAATTAGGACAATGGGGTTAACATACATATACTAATGTATGTTAAATGTATATAAACATATAATATATAAACTATATAAATAATATAATCACCAATACCTTTAAAATATACATTCTGTAATCACATACATGCTAACAGGTTCCGAAGATGAACAGATATATGTATGAATCATTGAGCAAATTCTGTACAGTCAAACAATAAAAACACTCTAATCAAATTTACTCCGATAAGAAATAGAAATTAAATTTAAAAAGCAAACATAAGTTAGGAGACATAAACTTCTGGGGACTTCTCCCAGAACATTCCACTCTAATTTACAACCTTGGAAAACTATCTCCAGGAAGACTCTGTTGCCCTAGTAACAAGAGTTGAGAACGTAATAATGCTGCCGCCTTGTGGCTGTTTCCCACAACAGCAGCTTTAAACCCAGTGCCAATGGTTGCTTAATAGTCACAAGGACTGCAGGGCTCTAAAAGACACCTGCCCTCAAAAAATGCCCTGGGCAAGGGAATAGGCAAGAAAATTCAACACATGAGAAACTTTTCAAGAAGTCAATAAGAGGAGGGAAGTTGTACTCACTCTTTAAAAAAAAAAGGAAAAGAAAAAATAGGACATGCCTAAAGCTCAGTATAAGGAATTATTACTAACATGCAATTTCAAATTCAAAAAGGTTTCAGCTCACACCAGTCATGACCATCAGGAAAAAGTCTACAAACTATAAATGGTGAAGGGGTTTTAGAGAACTGTGTACCTTCTAGCTGCTGGGGGGATGTAAAGTGGTAACAGCAGTAACGCAACCTGAATCGAGCTGCTTGAAAACGTAAAAATTGAGCTACCATATGATGCGGCAGGGCACCTTTTGGGCCTATAACCTAAGACCACCAGATTCGGAAAGACAGAGGCAGGCAAATGTGCACTGCAGCAATACTGAAATAGCCAAGACATGGAAGCAAAAAAAAGGTCCATAAACAGATGAATGGACAAAGACGAAGTGGTATACGTACCAAATGGAATAGTAGCCTCAGAAAAAAAATGAACATTGCCGTTTCCAGGACTACAGTTGAGACTAGAAATAATCATATAAGGTTAAGTAAGTCAAAAGGGTATGACAAATATCCTACGATATCATTTATAAAATTTATCCTAAGATTGCTACCCATGAACATATTTCCACAGAAAAAGACCCTCACAGACTAATCAAATAAACTAATGGTTAGCCAAAATGAAAGGTGGGAGAATAGGTAAATTAGGACTATGGGGTTAACATACATATACTAATGTATGTTAAATGTATATAAACATATCACATATAAACTATATGCATTATATCATCACCAATAGCTTTAAAATATACATTCTGTAATCACGTACATGGTAGCAGGATCCGAAGATGAACAGACATATGTATGAATCATTGAGCAGATTCTGTACAGACAGACAATCAAAACACTCTAATCAAATTGACTCTGATAAGAAATAGAAATTAAATTTAAAAAGCAAACATAAGTTAGGAGACATAAACTTCTGGGGGCTTGTCCCAGCACATTCCACTCTAATTTACAACCTTGGAAAACTACCTCCAGGAAGACTCTGTTGCCCTAGTAACAAGAGTTGAGAACGTAATAATGCTGCCACCTTGTGGCTGTTTCCCACAACAGCAGCTTTAAACCCAGTGCCAAAGGTTGCTTAATAGTCACAAGGACTGCAGGGCTCTAAATGACACCGGCCCTCAAAGAATGCCCTGGAGTAGGGAATAGGCAAAAAAATTCAACACATGAGTAACTTTTCAAGAAGTCAATAAGAGGAGGGAAGTTGTACTCACTCTTTAAAAAAAAAGGAAAAGAAAAAAAAAGGACATGCCTAAAGCTCAGTATAAGGAATTATTAGCCACATGCAAATTCAAATTCAAAAAGGTTTCAGGTGACACCAGTCATGACCATCAGCAAAAAGTCTACAAACTATAAATGCTGAAGGGGTTTTAGAGAATTGTGTACATTCTAGCTGCTGGTGGGATGTAAAGTGGTAACAGCACTAACGCATACTGAATGGAGCTGCTTGAAAAGGTAAAAATTGAGTTACCATATGATGCGGCAGGGCACCTTTTGGGCCTATAACCTAAGACCACCAAAATCGGAAATACAGAGGCAGGCAAATGTGCACTGCAACAATACTGAAATACCCAAGACATGGAAGCAAAAAATAGTCCATAAACAGGTGAATGGACAAAGAAGAAGTGGTATATGGACAGAATGGAAGAGTAGCCTCGGGAAAAAAATGAACAATGCCGTTTTCAGAACTACAGTTGAGACTAGAAATAGTCATATAAGGTTAAGTAAGTCAAAAGGGTGTGACAAATATCCTATGAAATCATTTATACATGTTTTCCTAAGATTACTACCAATGAACATATTTCCACAGAAAAAGACAGTCACAGACTTATCAAAAATACTAACGGTTAGCCAAAATGAAAGGTGGGAGGATGGGTAAATTAGGACTATGGGGTTAACATACATATACTAATGTAAGTTAAATGTATATAAATATATAACATATAAATGATATGAATTAGATAATCACCAATCCCTTCAAAATATACATTCTGTAATCACATACATGGTAACAGGATCCGCAGATGAACAGACATATGTATGAATCATTGAGCAGATTCTGTACAGCCAGACAATCAAAACACTCTAATCAAATTTACTCCGATAAAAAGTAGAAGTTAAATTTAAAAAACAAACATAAGTAAGGAGACATAAACTTCTGGGGGCTTGTCCCAGCACATTCCACTCTAATTTACAACCTCGGAACACTACCTCCAGGAAGACTCTGCTGCCCTATTAACAAGAGTTGAGAACCTAATAATGCTGCTGCCTTGTGGCTATTTCCCACAACAGCAGCTTTAAACCCAGTGCCAATGGTTGCTTATATTGTCACAAGGACTGCAGGGCTGTAAATGATACAGGCCCTCAAAAAATGCCTTGGGGTAGGGAATAGGCAAGAAAATTCAACACATGAGAAATTTTTCAAGAAGTCACTAAGAGGAGGGAGGTTGTACTCACTCTCTAAAAAAGAAAGGAAAAGAAAAAAAAGGGCATGCCTAAAGCTCAGTAAAGGAAATTATTAGGCACATGCAAATTCAAATTCAATAAGGTTTCAGCTCACACCAGTCATGACCATCAGCAAAAAATCTACAAACTATAAATGCTGAACGGGTTTTAGAGAACTGTGTACCTTCTAGGTTCCGGTGGGATGTAAACTGGTAAGAGCACTAACGAAAACTGAATGCAGCTACTTGAAAAGGTAAAAATTGAGTTACCGTATGATGCGGCAGGGCACCTTTTGGGCCTATAATATAAGACCACCAGAATCGGAAAGACAGAGGCAGGCAAATATGCACTGCAACAATATTGAAATAGCCAAGACATGGAAGCAAAAAAAAGGTCCATAAACAAATGAATGGACAAAGACGAAGTGGTATACGTACCAAATGGAATAGTAGCCTCGGGAAAAAAATAAACAATGCCGTTTTCATGACTACAGTTGAGCCTAGAAATAATCATATAAGGGTAAGTAAGTCAAAAGGGTATGACAAATATCCTACGATATCATTTATAAAAGTTATCCTAAGATTGCCACCCATGAACATATTTCCACAGAAAAAGACACTCACAGACTAATCAAATAAACTAATGGTTAGCCAAAATGAAAGGTGGGAGAATAGGTAAATTAGGACTATGGGGTTAACATACATATACTAATGTATGTTAAATGTATATAAACATATCACATATAAACTATATGCATTATATCATCACCAATAGCTTTAAAATATACATTCTGTAATCACGTACATGGTAGCAGGATCCGAAGATGAACAGACATATGTATGAATCATTGAGCAGATTCTGTACAGACAGACAATCAAAACACTCTAATCAAATTGACTCTGATAAGAAATAGAAATTAAATTTAAAAAGCAAACATAAGTTAGGAGACATAAACTTCTGGGGGCTTGTCCCAGCACATTCCACTCTAATTTACAACCTTGGAAAACTACCTCCAGGAAGACTCTGTTGCCCTAGTAACAAGAGTTGAGAACGTAATAATGCTGCCACCTTGTGGCTGTTTCCCACAACAGCAGCTTTAAACCCAGTGCCAAAGGTTGCTTAATAGTCACAAGGACTGCAGGGCTCTAAATGACACCGGCCCTCAAAGAATGCCCTGGAGTAGGGAATAGGCAAAAAAATTCAACACATGAGTAACTTTTCAAGAAGTCAATAAGAGGAGGGAAGTTGTACTCACTCTTTAAAAAAAAAGGAAAAGAAAAAAAAAGGACATGCCTAAAGCTCAGTATAAGGAATTATTAGCCACATGCAAATTCAAATTCAAAAAGGTTTCAGGTGACACCAGTCATGACCATCAGCAAAAAGTCTACAAACTATAAATGCTGAAGGGGTTTTAGAGAATTGTGTACATTCTAGCTGCTGGTGGGATGTAAAGTGGTAACAGCACTAACGCATACTGAATGGAGCTGCTTGAAAAGGTAAAAATTGAGTTACCATATGATGCGGCAGGGCACCTTTTGGGCCTATAACCTAAGACCACCAAAATCGGAAATACAGAGGCAGGCAAATGTGCACTGCAACAATACTGAAATACCCAAGACATGGAAGCAAAAAATAGTCCATAAACAGGTGAATGGACAAAGAAGAAGTGGTATATGGACAGAATGGAAGAGTAGCCTCGGGAAAAAAATGAACAATGCCGTTTTCAGAACTACAGTTGAGACTAGAAATAGTCATATAAGGTTAAGTAAGTCAAAAGGGTGTGACAAATATCCTATGAAATCATTTATACATGTTTTCCTAAGATTACTACCAATGAACATATTTCCACAGAAAAAGACAGTCACAGACTTATCAAAAATACTAACGGTTAGCCAAAATGAAAGGTGGGAGGATGGGTAAATTAGGACTATGGGGTTAACATACATATACTAATGTAAGTTAAATGTATATAAATATATAACATATAAATGATATGAATTAGATAATCACCAATCCCTTCAAAATATACATTCTGTAATCACATACATGGTAACAGGATCCGCAGATGAACAGACATATGTATGAATCATTGAGCAGATTCTGTACAGCCAGACAATCAAAACACTCTAATCAAATTTACTCCGATAAAAAGTAGAAGTTAAATTTAAAAAACAAACATAAGTAAGGAGACATAAACTTCTGGGGGCTTGTCCCAGCACATTCCACTCTAATTTACAACCTCGGAACACTACCTCCAGGAAGACTCTGCTGCCCTATTAACAAGAGTTGAGAACCTAATAATGCTGCTGCCTTGTGGCTATTTCCCACAACAGCAGCTTTAAACCCAGTGCCAATGGTTGCTTATATTGTCACAAGGACTGCAGGGCTGTAAATGATACAGGCCCTCAAAAAATGCCTTGGGGTAGGGAATAGGCAAGAAAATTCAACACATGAGAAATTTTTCAAGAAGTCACTAAGAGGAGGGAGGTTGTACTCACTCTCTAAAAAAGAAAGGAAAAGAAAAAAAAGGGCATGCCTAAAGCTCAGTAAAGGAAATTATTAGGCACATGCAAATTCAAATTCAATAAGGTTTCAGCTCACACCAGTCATGACCATCAGCAAAAAATCTACAAACTATAAATGCTGAACGGGTTTTAGAGAACTGTGTACCTTCTAGGTTCCGGTGGGATGTAAACTGGTAAGAGCACTAACGAAAACTGAATGCAGCTACTTGAAAAGGTAAAAATTGAGTTACCGTATGATGCGGCAGGGCACCTTTTGGGCCTATAATATAAGACCACCAGAATCGGAAAGACAGAGGCAGGCAAATATGCACTGCAACAATATTGAAATAGCCAAGACATGGAAGCAAAAAAAAGGTCCATAAACAAATGAATGGACAAAGACGAAGTGGTATACGTACCAAATGGAATAGTAGCCTCGGGAAAAAAATAAACAATGCCGTTTTCATGACTACAGTTGAGCCTAGAAATAATCATATAAGGGTAAGTAAGTCAAAAGGGTATGACAAATATCCTACGATATCATTTATAAAAGTTATCCTAAGATTGCCACCCATGAACATATTTCCACAGAAAAAGACACTCACAGACTAATCAAATAAACTAATGGTTAGCCAAAATGAAAGGTGGGAGAATAGGTAAATTAGGACTATGGGGTTAACATACATATACTAATGTATGTTAAATGTATATAAACATATCACATATAAACTATATGCATTATATCATCACCAATAGCTTTAAAATATACATTCTGTAATCACGTACATGGTAGCAGGATCCGAAGATGAACAGACATATGTATGAATCATTGAGCAGATTCTGTACAGCCAGACAATCAAAACACTCTAATCAAATTGACTCTGATAAGAAATAGAAATTAAATTTAAAAAGCAAACATAAGTTAGGAGACATAAACTTCTGGGGGCTTGTCCCAGCACATTCCACTCTAATTTACAACCTTGGAAAACTACCTCCAGGAAGACTCTGTTGCCCTAGTAACAAGAGTTGAGAACGTAATAATGCTGCCACCTTGTGGCTGTTTCCCACAACAGCAGCTTTAAACCCAGTGCCAAAGGTTGCTTAATAGTCACAAGGACTGCAGGGCTCTAAATGACACCGGCCCTCAAAGAATGCCCTGGAGTAGGGAATAGGCAAAAAAATTCAACACATGAGTAACTTTTCAAGAAGTCAATAAGAGGAGGGAAGTTGTACTCACTCTTTAAAAAAAAAGGAAAAGAAAAAAAAAGGACATGCCTAAAGCTCAGTATAAGGAATTATTAGCCACATGCAAATTCAAATTCAAAAAGATTTCAGGTGACACCAGTCATGACCATCAGCAAAAAGTCTACAAACTATAAATGCTGAAGGGGTTTTAGAGAATTGTGTACATTCTAGCTGCTGGTGGGATGTAAAGTGGTAACAGCACTAACGCATACTGAATGGAGCTGCTTGAAAAGGTAAAAATTGAGTTACCATATGATGCGGCAGGGCACCTTTTGGGCCTATAACCTAAGACCACCAAAATCGGAAATACAGAGGCAGGCAAATGTGCACTGCAACAATACTGAAATACCCAAGACATGGAAGCAAAAAATGGTCCATAAACAGGTGAATGGACAAAGAAGAAGTGGTATATGGACAGAATGGAAGAGTAGCCTCGGGAAAAAAATGAACAATGCCGTTTTCAGAACTACAGTTGAGACTAGAAATAGTCATATAAGGTTAAGTAAGTCAAAAGGGTGTGACAAATATCCTATGAAATCATTTATACATGTTTTCCTAAGATTACTACCAATGAACATATTTCCACAGAAAAAGACAGTCACAGACTTATCAAAAATACTAACGGTTAGCCAAAATGAAAGGTGGGAGGATGGGTAAATTAGGACTATGGGGTTAACATACATATACTAATGTAAGTTAAATGTATATAAATATATAACATATAAATGATATGAATTAGATAATCACCAATCCCTTCAAAATATACATTCTGTAATCACATACATGGTAACAGGATCCGCAGATGAACAGACATATGTATGAATCATTGAGCAGATTCTGTACAGCCAGACAATCAAAACACTCTAATCAAATTTACTCCGATAAAAAGTAGAAGTTAAATTTAAAAAACAAACATAAGTAAGGAGACATAAACTTCTGGGGGCTTGTCCCAGCACATTCCACTCTAATTTACAACCTCGGAACACTACCTCCAGGAAGACTCTGCTGCCCTATTAACAAGAGTTGAGAACCTAATAATGCTGCTGCCTTGTGGCTATTTCCCACAACAGCAGCTTTAAACCCAGTGCCAATGGTTGCTTATATTGTCACAAGGACTGCAGGGCTGTAAATGATACAGGCCCTCAAAAAATGCCTTGGGGTAGGGAATAGGCAAGAAAATTCAACACATGAGAAATTTTTCAAGAAGTCACTAAGAGGAGGGAGGTTGTACTCACTCTCTAAAAAAGAAAGGAAAAGAAAAAAAAGGGCATGCCTAAAGCTCAGTAAAGGAAATTATTAGGCACATGCAAATTCAAATTCAATAAGGTTTCAGCTCACACCAGTCATGACCATCAGCAAAAAATCTACAAACTATAAATGCTGAACGGGTTTTAGAGAACTGTGTACCTTCTAGGTTCCGGTGGGATGTAAACTGGTAAGAGCACTAACGAAAACTGAATGCAGCTACTTGAAAAGGTAAAAATTGAGTTACCGTATGATGCGGCAGGGCACCTTTTGGGCCTATAATATAAGACCACCAAAATCGGAAAGACAGATGCAGGCAAATATGCACTGCAACAATATTGAAATAGCCAAGACATAGAAGCAAAAAAAAGGTCCATAAACAAATGAATGGACAAAGACGAAGTGGTATACGTACCAAATGGAATAGTAGCCTCGGGAAAAAAATGAACAATGCCGTTTTCATGACTACAGTTGAGCCTAGAAATAATCATATAAGGGTAAGTAAGTCAAAAGGGTATGACAAATATCCTATGATATCATTTATACATGTTATCCTAAGATTGCTACCAATGAACATATTTCCACAAAAAAAGACACTCACAGACTTATCAAATAAACTAATGGTTAGCCAAAATGAAAGGTGGGAGGATGGGTAAATTAGGACTATGGGGTTAACATACATATACTAATGTATGTTAAATGTATATAAACATATAACATATGAACTATATAAATTATATAATCACCAAACCTTTAAAATATACATTCTGTAATCACATACATGATAACAGGTTCCGAAGATGAACAGATATATGTATGAATCATTGAGCAGATTCTGTACAGCCAATCAAAACACTCTAATCAAATTACTCCGATAAGAAATAGAAATTAAATTTAAAAAGCAAAGATAAGTTAGGAGACATAAACTTCTGGGGGCTTGTCCCAGCACATTCCACTCTAATTTACAACCTTGGAAAACTACCTCCAGGAAGACTCTGTTGCCCTAGTAACAAGAGTTGAGAACGTAATAATGCTGCCGCCTTGTGGCTGTTTCCCACAACAGCAGCTTTAAACCCAGTGCCAAAGGTTGCTTAATAGTCACAAGGACTGAAGGGCTCTAAATGACACCTGCCTTCAAAAAATGCCCTGGGGTAGGGAATAGGCAAAAAAATTCAACACATGAGAAACTTTTCAAGAAGTCAATAAGAGGAGGGAAGTTGTACTCACTCTTTTAAACAAAAGGAAAAGAAAAAAATGACATGCCTAAAGCTGAGTATAAGGAATTATTAGCCACATGCAAATTCAAATTCAAAAAGGTTTCAGGTAACACCACTCATGACCATCATCGAAAAGTCTACAAACTATAAATACTGAAGGGGTTTTAGAGCAATGTGTACCTTCTAGCTGCTGGTGGGATGTAAAGAAGTAATACCACTAATGCAAACTGAATGGAGCTGCTTGAAAAGGTAAAAATTGAGTTACCACACGATGCGGCAGGGCACCTTTTGGGCCTATAACCTAAGACCACCAGAATCGGAAAGACAGAGGCAGGCAAATGTGCACTGCAACAATACTGAAATAGCCAAGACATGGAAGCAAAAAAACGTCCATAAACAGATGAATGGACAAAGACAAAATGGTATACGTACCAAATGGAATAGTAGCCTCTGGAAAAAAATGAACAATGCTGTTTTCAGGACTACAGTTGAGCCTAGAAATAATCATATAAGGTTAAGTAAGGCAAAAGGGTATGACAAATATCCTATGATATCATTTATACATGTTATCCTAAGATTGCTACCAATGAACATATTTCCACAGAAAAAGACACTCACAGACTTATCATATAAACTAATGGTTAGCCAAAATGAAAGGTGGGAGGATGGGTAAATTAGGACTATGGGGTTAACATACATATACTAATGTAAGTTAAATGTATATAAACATATAACATATAAACTATATAAATAATATAATCACCAATACCTTCAAAATATATATTCTGTGATCACATACATGGTAACAGGATCCGAAGATGAACAGACATATGTATGAATCATTGAGCAGATTCTGTACAGCCAGACAATCAAAACACTCTAATCAAATTTACTCCGATAAGAAATAGAAATTAAATTTAAAAAAAAAACATAAGTTAGGAGACATAAACTTCTGGGGGCTTGTCCCAGCATATTGCACTCTAATTTACAAGCTCAGAACACTACCCCCAGGAAGACTCTGTTCTCCTAGTAACAAGACTTGAGAACGCAATAATGCTGCCGCCTTGTGGCTGCTTCCCACAACAGCACTTTAAACCCAGTGCCAATGATTGCTTATATAGTCACAAGGACTGCAGGGCTGTAAATGACACAAGCCCTCAAAATATGCCCTGGGGTAGGGAATTGGCAAGAACATTCAACACATGAGAAATTTCCAAGAAGTCAATAAGAGGAGGGAAGTTGTACTCACTCTTTAAAAAAAAAAGGAAAAGAAAAAAAAGGACATGCCTAAAGCTTAGTATAAGGAATTATTAGCCACATACAAATTCAAATTCAAAAAGGTTTCAGCTCACAGCAGTCATTACCATCAGCAAAATGTCTACAAACTATAAATGCTGAAGGGGTTTTAGAGATCTGTGTACCTTCTAGCTGCTGGTGGGATGTAAAGTGGAAACAGCACTAACGCAAACTGAATCGAGCTGCTTGAAAAGGTAAAAATTGAGCTACCAAATGATGGGGCAGGGCACCTTTTGGGCCTATAACCTAAGACCACCAAAATTGGAAAGACAGAGGCACGCAAATATGCACTGCAACAATACTGAAATAGCCAAGATATGGAAGCAAAAAAAAGGTCCATAAACAGATGAATGGACAAAGAAGAAGTGGTATACGGACAGAATGGAATAGTAGCCTCGGGAGAAAAATGAACAATGCTGTTTTCAGGACTACAGTTGAGCCTAGAAAAAATCATATAAGGTTAAGTGAGTCAAAAGGGTATGACAAATATCCTATGATATCATTTATACAAGTTTTCTTAAGATTGCTACCAATGAACATATTTCCACAGAAAAAGACACTCACAGACTTATCAAATAAAATAATGTTTAGCCAACATGAAAGGTGGGGGGATGGGTAAGTTAGGACTATGGGGTTAACATACATATACTAATGTAAGTTAAATGTATATAAACATATAACATATAAACGATATGAATTATATAATCACCAATACCTTCAAAATATATATTCTGTGATCACATACATGGTAACAGGGTCCGAAGATGAACAGACATATGTATGAATCATTGAACAGATTCTGTACAGCCAGACAATCAAAACACTCTAATCAAATTTACTCCGATAAAAAATACAAATTAAATTTAAAAAACAAACATAAGTAAGGAGACATAAACTTCTGGGGGCTTGTCCCAGCACATTGCACTCTAATTTAAAAGCTCGGAACACTACCTCCAGGAAGACTCTGTTGTCCTAGTAACAAGACTTGAGAACGCAATAATGCTGCCGCCTTGTGGCTGCTTCCCACAACAGCACTTTAAACCCAGTGCCAATGATTGCTTATATAGTCACAAGGACTGCAGGGCTGTAAATGACACAAGCCCTCAAAATATGCCCTGGGGTAGGGAATTGGCAAGAACATTCAACACATGAGAAATTTCCAAGAAGTCAATAAGAGGAGGGAAGTTGTACTCACTCATTTTAAAAAAAAGGAAAAGAAAAAATAGGACATGCCTAAAGCTCAGCATAAGGAATTATTAGCCACATGCGTATCCAACCTCCAAAAAGGTTTCAGCTCACACCAGTCATGACCATCAGCAAAAAGTCTACAAACTATAAATGCTGAAGGGGTTTTAGAGAAGTGTGTACCTTCTAGCTGCTGGTGGGATATAAAGTCGTAACACCACTAATGCAAACTGAATCGAGCTGCTTGAAAACGTAAAAATTGAGCTACCATATGATGCGGCAGGGCACCTTTTGGGCCTATAACCTAAGACCACCAGAATCGGAAAGACAGAGGCAGGCAAATGTGCACTGCAACAATACTGAAATAGCAAAGACATGGAAGCAAAAAAAAAGGTCCATAAACAGATGAATGGACAAAGATGAAGTGGGATACGTACCAAATGGAATAGTAGCCTCGGGAAAAAAATGAACAATGCCGTTTTCAGGACTACAGTTGAGCCTAAAAATAATCATATAAGGTTAAGTAAGTCAAAAGGATATGACAAATATCCTATGACATCATTTATACATGTTATCCTAAGATTGCTACCAATGAACATATTTCCACAGAAAAAGACACTCACAGACTTATCAAATAAACTAATGGTTAGCCAAAATGAAAGGTGGGGGGATGGGTAAGTTAGGACTATGGGGTTAACATACATATACTAATGTAAGTTAAATGTATATAAACATATAACATATAAACGATATGAATTATATAATCACCAATACCTTCAAAATATATATTCTGTGATCACATACATGGTAACAGGATCCGAAGATGAACAGACATATGTATGAATCATTGAGCAGATTCTGTACAGCCAGACAATCAAAACACTCTAATCAAATTTACTCCGATAAGAAATAGAAATTAAATTTAAAAAAACAAACATAAGTTAGGAGACATAAACTTTTGGGGGCTTGTCCCAGCACATTGCACTCTAATTTACAAGCTCAGAACACTACCTCCAGGAAGACTCTGTTCTCCTAGTAACAAGACTTGAGAACGCAATAATGCTGCCGCCTTGAGGCTGCTTCCCACAACAGCACTTTAAACCCAGTGCCAATGATTGCTTATATAGTCACAAGGACTGCAGGGCTGTAAATGACACAAGCCCTCAAAATATGCCCTGGGGTAGGGAATTGGCAAGAACATTCAACACATGAGAAATTTCCAAGAAGTCAATAAGAGGAGGGAAGTTGTACTCACTCTTTAAAAAAAAAAAGGAAAAGAAAAAAAGGACATGCCTAAAGCTCAGTATAAGGAATTATTAGCCACATGCAAATTCAAATTCAAAAAGGTTTCAGCTCACTCCAGTCATGACCATCAGCAAAAAGTCTACAAACAATAAATGCTGAAGGGGTTTTAGAGAAGTGTGTACCTTCTAGCTGCTGGTGGGATGTAAAGTGGTAACAGCAGTAACGCAAACTGAATCGAGCTGCTTGAAAAGGTAAAAATTGAGTTACCATATGGTGCGGCAGGGCACCTTTTGGGCCTACAACCTAAGACCACCAGATTCGGAAAGAGAGAGGCAGGCAAATGTGCATTGCAACAATATTGAAATAGCCAAGACATGGAAGCAAAAAAAAAGGTCCATAAACAGATGAATGGACAAAGACGAAGTGGGATACGTACCAAATGGAATAGTAGCCTCGGGAAAAAAATGAACAATGCCGTTTTCAGGACTACAGTAGAGCCTAGAAATAATCATATAAGGTTAAGTAAGTCAAAAGGGTATGACAAATATCCTATGACATCATTTATACATGTTATCCTAAGATTGCTACCAATGAACATATTTCCACAGAAAAAGACACTCACAGACTTATCAAATAAACTAATGGCTAGCCAAAATGAAAGGTGGGAGGATGGGTAAATTAGGACTATGGGGTTAACATACATATACTAATGTAAGTTAAATGTATATAAACATATAACATATGAACTATAAATTATATAATCACCAATACCTTTAAAATATACATTCTGTAATCACATACATGCTAACAGGTTCGAAGATGAACAGACATATGTATGAATCATTGAGCAGATTCTGTACAGCCAGAAAACCACAACACTCTAATCAAATTTACTCCGATAAGAAATAGAAATTAAATTTAAAAAACAAACATAAGTTAGGAGACATAAACTTCTGGGGGCTTGTCCCAGGACATTGCACTCTAATTTACAGGCTCGGAACACTACCTCCAGGAAGACTGTGTTGTCCTAGTAACAAGACTTGAGAACGTAATAATGCTGCCGCCTTGTGGCTGCTTCCCACAACAGTAGCTTTAAACCCAGTGCCAATGGTTGCTTATATAGTCACAAGGACTGCAGGGCTGTAAAAGACACAGGCCCTCAAAAAATGCCCTGGGGTAGGGAATTGGCAAGAAAATTCAACACATGAGAAATTTTCAAGAAGTCAATAAGAGTACGGAAGTTGTACTCACTCTTTAAAAAAAAAGGAAAAGAAAAAAAGGACATGCCTAAAGCTCAGCATAAGGAATTATTAGCCACATGCGTATCCAACCTCCAAAAAGGTTTCAGCTCACACCAGTCATGACCATCAGCAAAAAGTCTACAAACTATAAATGCTGAAGGGGTTTTAGAGAACTGTGTACCTTCTAGCTGCTGTTTGGATGTAAAGTGGTAACAGCAGTAACGCAAACTGAATCGAGCTGCTTGAAAAGGTAAACATTGAGCTACCATATGATGCGGCAGGGCACCTTTTGGTCCTATAACCTAAGACCACCGGATTCGGAAAGACAGAGGCAGGCAAATGTGCACTGCAACAATATTGAAATAGCCAAGACATGGAAGCAAAAAAAAGGTCCATAAACAGATGAATGGACAAAGACGAAGTGGGATACGTACCAAATGGAATAGTAGCCTCTGGAAAAAAATGAACAATGCCGTTTCCAGGACTAGAGTTGAGCCTAGAAATAATCATATAAGGTTAAGTAAGTCAAAAGGGTATGACAAATATCCTATGATATCATTTATACATGTTATCCTAAGATTGCTACCAATGAACATATTTCCACAGAAAAAGACACTCACAGACTTATCAAATAAACTAATGGTTAGCCAAAATGAAAGGTGGGGGGATGGGTAAATTAGGACTATGGGGTTAACATACATATACTAATATAAGTTAAATGTATATAAACATATAACATATAAATGATATGAATTATATAATCACCAATACCTTCAAAATATACATTCTGTAATCACATACATGGTAACAGGATCCGAAGATGAACAGACATATGTATGAATCATTGAACAGATTCTGTACAGCCAGACAATCAAAACACTCTAATCAAATTTACTCCGATAAAAAATACAAATTAAATTTAAAAAACAAACATAAGTAAGGAGACATAAACTTCTGGGGGCTTGTCCCAGCACATTGCACTCTAATTTAAAAGCTCGGAACACTACCTACAGGAAGACTCTGTTGTCCTAGTAACAAGACTTGAGAACGTAATAATGCTGCCGCCTTGTGGCTGTCTCCAAAAACAGCACCTTTAAACCCAGTGCCAATGGTTGCTTATATAGTCACAAGGACTGCATGGTTGTAAATGACACAGGCACTCAAAAATGCCCTGGGGTAGGGAATAGGCAAGAAAATTCAACACATAAGAAACTTTTCATGAAATCAATAAGAGGAGGGAAGTTGTACTCACTCTTTTTAAAAAAAAGGAAAAGAAAAAATAGGACATGCCTAAAGCTCAGCATAAGGAATTATTAGGCACATGCGTATCCAACCTCCAAAAAGGTTTCAGCTCACACCAGTCATGACCATCAGCAAAAAGTCTACAAACTATAAATGCTGAAGGGGTTTTAGAGAAGTGTGTACCTTCTAGCTGCTGGTGGGATATAAAGTCGTAACATCACTAATGCAAACTGAATCGAGCTGCTTGAAAACGTAAAAATTGAGCTACCATATGATGCGGCAGGGCACCTTTTGGGCCTATAACCTAAGAACACCAGAATCGGAAAGACAGAGGCAGGCAAATGTGCACTGCAACAATACTGAAATAGCAAAGACATGGAAGCAAAAAAAAGGTCCATAAACAGGTGAATGGACAAAGAAGAAGTGGTATATGGACAGAATGGAAGAGTAGCCTCAGGAAAAAAATGAACAATGCCGTTTTCAGGACTAGAGTTGAGACTAGAAATAATCATATAAGGTTAAGTAAGACAAACGGGTATTACAAATATCCTATGATATTATTTATACAAGTTTTCCTAAGATTGCTACCAATGAACATATTTCCACAGAAAAAGACACTCACAGACTTATCAAATAAACTAATGGTTAGCCAAAATGAAAGGTGGGAGGATGGGTAAATTAGGACTATGGGGTTAACATACATATACTAATATAAGTTAAATGTATATAAACATATAACATATAAATGATATGAATTATATAATCACCAATACCTTCAAAATATACATTCTGTAATCACATACATGGTAACAGGATCCGAAGATGAACAGACATATGTGTGAATCATTGAACAGATTCTGTACAGTCAGACAATCAAAACACTCTAATCAAATTTACACCGATAAAAATACAAATTAAATTTAAAAAACAAACATAAGTAAGGAGACATAAACTTCTGGGGGCTTGTCCCAGCACATTGCACTCTAATTTAAAAGCTCGGAACACTACCTCCAGGAAGACTCTGTTGTCCTAGTAACAAGACTTGAGAACGTAATAATGCTGCCGCCTTGTGGCTGTCTGCAAAAACAGCACCTTTAAACCCAGTGCCAATGGTTGCTTATATAGTCACAAGGACTGCACGGTTGTAAATGACACAGGCACTCAAAAAATGCCCTGGGGTAGGGAATAGGCAAGAAAATTCAACACATAAGAAACTTTTCAAGAAATCAATAAGAGGAGGGAAGTTGTACTCACTCTTTTTAAAAAAAAGGAAAAGAAAAAATAGGACATGCCTAAAGCTCAGCATAAGGAATTATTAGCCACATGCGTATCCAACCTCCAAAAAGGTTTCAGCTCACACCAGTCATGACCATCAGCAAAAAGTCTACAAACTATAAATGCTGAAGGGGTTTTAGAGAAGTGTGTACCTTCTAGCTGCTGGTGGGGTATAAAGTCGTAACATCACTAATGCAAACTGAATCGAGCTGCTTGAAAACGTAAAAATTGAGCTACCATATGATGCGGCAGGGCACCTTTTGGGCCTATAACCTAAGACCACCAGAATCGGAAAGACAGAGGCAGGCAAATGTGCACTGCAACAATACTGAAATAGCAAAGACATGGAAGAAAAAAAAGGTCCATAAACAGGTGAATGGACAAAGAAGAAGTGGTATATGGACAGAATGGAAGAGTAGCCTCGGGAAAAAAATGAACAATGCCGTTTTCAGGACTAGAGTTGAGACTAGAAATAATCATATAAGGTTAAGTAAGACAAAAGGGTATTACAAATATCCTATGATATTATTTATACAAGTTTTCCTAAGATTGCTACCAATGAACATATTTACACAGAAAAAGACACTCACAGACTTATCAAATAAACTAATGGTTAGCCAAAATGAAAGGTGGGAGGATGGGTAAATTAGGACTATGGGGTTAACATACATATACTAATGTAACTTAAATGTATATAAACATATAACATATAAATGATATGAATTATATATTCACCAATACCTTCAAAATATACATTCTGTAATCACATACATGGTAACAGGATCCGAAGATGAACAGACATATGTGTGAATCATTGAGCAGATTCTGTACAGCCAGACAATCAAAACACTCTAATCAAATTTACTCCGATAAGAAAGACAAATTAAATTTAAAAAACAAACATAAGTAAGGAGACATAAACTTCTGGGGGCTTGTCCCAGCACATTGCACTCTAATTTACAAGCTCGGAACACTACCTCCAGGAAGACTCTGTTGTCCTAGTAACAAGACTTGAGAACGTAATAATGCTGCCGCCTTGTGGCTGTCTCCCAAAACAGCAGCTTTAAACCCATTGACAATGGTTGCTTATATAGTCCCAAGGACTGCAGGGCTGTAAATGACACAAGCCCTCAAAATATGCCCTGGGGTAGGGAATTGGCAAGAACATTCAACACATGAGAAATTTCCAAGAAGTCAATAAGAGGAGGGAAGTTGTACTCACTCTTTAAAAAAAAAAGGAAAAGAAAAAAAAGGACATGCCTAAAGCTTAGTATAAGGAATTATTAGCCACATACAAATTCAAATTCAAAAAGGTTTCAGCTCACAGCAGTCATTACCATCAGCAAAATGTCTACAAACTATAAATGCTGAAGGGGTTTTAGAGATCTGTGTACCTTCTAGCTGCTGGTGGGATGTAAAGTGGAAACAGCACTAACGCAAACTGAATCGAGCTGCTTGAAAAGGTAAAAATTGAGCTACCAAATGATGGGGCAGGGCACCTTTTGGGCCTATAACCTAAGACCACCAAAATTGGAAAGACGGAGGCAGGCACATATGCACTGCAACAATACTGAAATAGCCAAGATATGGAAGCAAAAAAAAGGTCCATAAACAGATGAATGGACAAAGAAGAAGTGGTATACGGACAGAATGGAATAGTAGCCTCGGGAGAAAAATGAACAATGCTGTTTTCAGGACTACAGTTGAGCCTAGAAAAAATCATATAAGGTTAAGTAAGTCAAAAGGGTATGACAAATATCCTATGATATCATTTATACAAGTTTTCTTAAGATTGCTACCAATGAACATATTTCCACAGAAAAAGACACTCACAGACTTATCAAATAAACTAATGTTTAGCCAAAATGAAAGGTGGGGGGATGGGTAAGTTAGGACTATGGGGTTAACATACATATACTAATGTAAGTTAAATGTATATAAACATATAACATATAAACGATATGAATTATATAATCACCAATACCTTCAAAATATATATTCTGTGATCACATACATGGTAACAGGGTCCGAAGATGAACAGACATATGTATGAATCATTGAACAGATTCTGTACAGCCAGACAATCAAAACACTCTAATCAAATTTACTCCGATAAAAAATACAAATTAAATTTAAAAAACAAACATAAGTAAGGAGACATAAACTTCTGGGGGCTTGTCCCAGCACATTGCACTCTAATTTAAAAGCTCGGAACACTACCTCCAGGAAGACTCTGTTGTCCTAGTAACAAGACTTGAGAACGTAATAATGCTGCCGCCTTGTGGCTGTCTCCAAAAACAGCACCTTTAAACCCAGTGCCAATGGTTGCTTGTATAGTCACAAGGACTGCACGGTTGTAAATGACACAGGCACTCAAAAAATGCCCTGGGGTAGGGAATAGGCAAGAAAATTCAACACATAAGAAACTTTTCAAGAAATCAATAAGAGGAGGGAAGTTGTACTCACTCATTTTAAAAAAAAGGAAAAGAAAAAATAGGACATGCCTAAAGCTCAGCATAAGGAATTATTAGCCACATGCGTATCCAACCTCCAAAAAGGTTTCAGCTCACACCAGTCATGACCATCAGCAAAAAGTCTACAAACTATAAATGCTGAAGGGGTTTTAGAGAAGTGTGTACCTTCTAGCTGCTGGTGGGATATAAAGTCGTAACAGCACTAATGCAAACTGAATCGAGCTGCTTGAAAACGTAAAAATTGAGCTACCATATGATGCGGCAGGGCACCTTTTGGGCCTATAACCTAAGACCACCAGAATCGGAAAGACAGAGGCAGGCAAATGTGCACTGCAACAATACTGAAATAGCAAAGACATGGAAGCAAAAAAAAAGGTCCATAAACAGATGAATGGACAAAGACGAAGTGGGATACGTACCAAATGGAATAGTAGCCTCGGGAAAAAAATGAACAATGCCGTTTTCAGGACTACAGTTGAGCCTAGAAATAATCATATAAGGTTAAGTAAGTCAAAAGGGTATGACAAATATCCTATGACATCATTTATACATGTTATCCTAAGATTGCTACCAATGAACATATTTCCACAGAAAAAGACACTCACAGACTTATCAAATAAACTAATGGTTAGCCAAAATGAAAGGTGGGGGGATGGGTAAGTTAGGACTATGGGGTTAACATACATATACTAATGTAAGTTAAATGTATATAAACATATAACATATAAACGATATGAATTATATAATCACCAATACCTTCAAAATATATATTCTGTGATCACATACATGGTAACAGGATCCGAAGATGAACAGACATATGTATGAATCATTGAGCAGATTCTGTACAGCCAGACAATCAAAACACTCTAATCAAATTTACTCCGATAAGAAATAGAAATTAAATTTAAAAAAACAAACATAAGTTAGGAGACATAACCTTTTGGGGGCTTGTCCCAGCACATTGCACTCTAATTTACAAGCTCAGAACACTACCTCCAGAAAGACTCTGTTCTCCTAGTAACAAGACTTGAGAACGCAATAATGCTGCCGCCTTGAGGCTGCTTCCCACAACAGCACTTTAAACCCAGTGCCAATGATTGCTTATATAGTCACAAGGACTGCAGGGCTGTAAATGACACAAGCCCTCAAAATATGCCCTGGGGTAGGGAATTGGCAAGAACATTCAACACATGAGAAATTTCCAAGAAGTCAATAAGAGGAGGGAAGTTGTACTCACTCTTTAAAAAAAAAAAGGAAAAGAAAAAAAGGACATGCCTAAAGCTCAGTATAAGGAATTATTAGCCACATGCAAATTCAAATTCAAAAAGGTTTCAGCTCACTCCAGTCATGACCATCAGCAAAAAGTCTACAAACAATAAATGCTGAAGGGGTTTTAGAGAAGTGTGTACCTTCTAGCTGCTGGTGGGATGTAAAGAGGTAACAGCAGTAACGCAAACTGAATCGAGCTGCTTGAAAAGGTAAAAATTGAGTTACCATATGGTGCGGCAGGGCACCTTTTGGGCCTACAACCTAAGACCACCAGATTCGGAAAGAGAGAGGCAGGCAAATGTGCATTGCAACAATATTGAAATAGCCAAGACATGGAAGCAAAAAAAAAGGTCCATAAACAGATGAATGGACAAAGACGAAGTGGGATACGTACCAAATGGAATAGTAGCCTCGGGAAAAAAATGAACAATGCCGTTTTCAGGACTACAGTAGAGCCTAGAAATAATCATATAAGGTTAAGTAAGTCAAAAGGGTATGACAAATATCCTATGACATCATTTATACATGTTATCCTAAGATTGCTACCAATGAACATATTTCCACAGAAAAAGACACTCACAGACTTATCAAATAAACTAATGGCTAGCCAAAATGAAAGGTGGGAGGATGGGTAAATTAGGACTATGGGGTTAACATACATATACTAATGTAAGTTAAATGTATATAAACATATAACATATGAACTATAAATTATATAATCACCAATACCTTTAAAATATACATTCTGTAATCACATACATGCTAACAGGTTCGAAGATGAACAGACATATGTATGAATCATTGAGCAGATTCTGTACAGCCAGAAAACCACAACACTCTAATCAAATTTACTCCGATAAGAAATAGAAATTAAATTTAAAAAACAAACATAAGTTAGGAGACATAAACTTCTGGGGGCTTGTCCCAGGACATTGCACTCTAATTTACAGGCTCGGAACACTACCTCCAGGAAGACTGTGTTGTCCTAGTAACAAGACTTGAGAACGTAATAATGCTGCCGCCTTGTGGCTGCTTCCCACAACAGTAGCTTTAAACCCAGTGCCAATGGTTGCTTATATAGTCACAAGGACTGCAGGGCTATAAAAGACACAGGCCCTCAAAAAATGCCCTGGGGTAGGGAATTGGCAAGAAAATTCAACACATGAGAAATTTTCAAGAAGTCAATAAGAGTACGGAAGTTGTACTCACTCTTTAAAAAAAAAGGAAAAGAAAAAAAGGACATGCCTAAAGCTCAGCATAAGGAATTATTAGCCACATGCGTATCCAACCTCCAAAAAGGTTTCAGCTCACACCAGTCACGACCATCAGCAAAAAGTCTACAAACTATAAATGCTGAAGGGGTTTTAGAGAACTGTGTACCTTCTAGCTGCTGTTTGGATGTAAAGTGGTAACAGCAGTAACGCAAACTGAATCGAGCTGCTTGAAAAGGTAAACATTGAGCTACCATATGATGCGGCAGGGCACCTTTTGGGCCTATAACCTAAGACCACCGGATTCGGAAAGACAGAGGCAGGCAAATGTGCACTGCAACAATATTGAAATAGCCAAGACATGGAAGCAAAAAAAAGGTCCATAAACAGATAAATGGACAAGGACGAAATGGTATACGTACCAAATGGAATAGTAGCCTCTGGAAAAAAATGAACAATGCCGTTTCCAGGACTAGAGTTGAGCCTAGAAATAATCATATAAGGTTAAGTAAGTCAAAAGGGTATGACAAATATCCTATGATATCATTTATACATGTTATCCTAAGATTGCTACCAATGAACATATTTCCACAGAAAAAGACACTCACAGACTTATCAAATAAACTAATGGTTACCCAAAATGAAAGGTGGGGGGATGGGTAAATTAGGACTATGGGGTTAACATACATATACTAATATAAGTTAAATGTATATAAACATATAACATATAAATGATATGAATTATATAATCACCAATACCTTCAAAATATACATTCTGTAATCACATACATGGTAACAGGATCCGAAGATGAACAGACATATGTATGAATCATTGAACAGATTCTGTACAGCCAGACAATCAAAACACTCTAATCAAATTTACTCCGATAAAAAATACAAATTAAATTTAAAAAACAAACATAAGTAAGGAGACATAAACTTCTGGGGGCTTGTCCCAGCACATTGCACTCTAATTTAAAAGCTCGGAACACTACCTACAGGAAGACTCTGTTGTCCTAGTAACAAGACTTGAGAACGTAATAATGCTGCCGCCTTGTGGCTGTCTCCAAAAACAGCACCTTTAAACCCAGTGCCAATGGTTGCTTATATAGTCACAAGGACTGCATGGTTGTAAATGACACAGGAACTCAAAAATGCCCTGGGGTAGGGAATAGGCAAGAAAATTCAACACATAAGAAACTTTTCATGAAATCAATAAGAGGAGGGAAGTTGTACTCACTCTTTTTAAAAAAAAGGAAAAGAAAAAATAGGACATGCCTAAAGCTCAGCATAAGGAATTATTAGGCACATGCGTATCCAACCTCCAAAAAGGTTTCAGCTCACACCAGTCATGACCATCAGCAAAAAGTCTACAAACTATAAATGCTGAAGGGGTTTTAGAGAAGTGTGTACCTTCTAGCTGCTGGTGGGATATAAAGTCGTAACATCACTAATGCAAACTGAATCGAGCTGCTTGAAAACGTAAAAATTGAGCTACCATATGATGCGGCAGGGCACCTTTTGGGCCTATAACCTAAGAACACCAGAATCGGAAAGACAGAGGCAGGCAAATGTGCACTGCAACAATACTGAAATAGCAAAGACATGGAAGCAAAAAAAAGGTCCATAAACAGGTGAATGGACAAAGAAGAAGTGGTATATGGACAGAATGGAAGAGTAGCCTCGGGAAAAAAATGAACAATGCCATTTTCAGGACTAGAGTTGAGACTAGAAATAATCATATAAGGTTAAGTAAGACAAACGGGTATTACAAATATCCTATGATATTATTTATACAAGTTTTCCTAAGATTGCTACCAATGAACATATTTCCACAGAAAAAGACACTCACAGACTTATCAAATAAACTAATGGTTAGCCAAAATGAAAGGTGGGAGGATGGGTAAATTAGGACTATGGGGTTAACATACATATACTAATGTAAGTTAAATGTATATAAACATATAACATATAAATGATATGAATTATATATTCACGAATACCTTCAAAATATACATTCTGTAATCACATACATGGTAACAGGATCCGAAGATGAACAGATATATGTGTGAATCATTGAGCAGATTCTGTACAGCTAGACAATCAAAACACTCTAATCAAATTTACTCCGATAAGAAAGACAAATTAAATTTAAAAAACAAACATAAGTAAGGAGACATAAACTTCTGGGGGCTTGTCCCAGCACATTGCACTCTAATTTACAAGCTCGGAACACTACCTCCAGGAAGACTGTGTTGTCCTAGTAACAAGACTTGAGACGTAATAATGCTGCCGCCTTGTGGCTGTCTCCCAAAACAGCAGCTTTAAACCCAGTGACAATGGTTGCTTATATAGTCACAAGGACTGCAGGGCTGTAAATGACACAGGCCCTCAAAAATTGCCCTGGGGTAGGGAATAGGCAAGAAAATCCAACACATGAGAAATTTTTCAAGAAGTCAATAAGAGGAGGGGAGTTGTACTCACTCTTTAAAAAAAAAAGGAAAAGAAAAAAAAGGACATGCCTAAAGCTTAGTATAAGGAGTTATTAGCCACATACAAATTCAAATTCAAAAAGGTTTCAGCTCACACCAGTCATTACCATCAGCAAAATGTCTACAAACTATAAATGCTGAAGGGGTTTTAGAGATCTGTGTACCTTCTAGCTGCTGGTGGGATGTAAAGTGGAAACAGCACTAACGCAAACTGAATCGAGCTGCTTGAAAAGGTAAAAATTGAGCTACCAAATGATGCGGCAGGGCACCTTTTGGGCCTATAACCTAAGACCACCAAAATTGGTAAGACAGAGGCAGGCAAATACGCACTGCAACAATACTGAAATAGCCAAGATATGGAAGCAAAAAAAAGGTCCATAAACAGATGAATGGACAAAGAAGAAGTGGTATACGGACAGAATGGAATAGTAGCCTCGGGAGAAAAATGAACAATGCTGTTTTCAGGACTACAGTTGAGCTTAGAAAAAATCATATAAGGTTAAGTAAGTCAAAAGGGTATGACAAATATCCTATGATATCATTTATACAAGTTTTCTTAAGATTGCTACCAATGAACAT
The DNA here is from genome assembly GCF_965194825.1 of Balaenoptera physalus. Taxonomy (NCBI): domain Eukaryota; kingdom Metazoa; phylum Chordata; class Mammalia; order Artiodactyla; family Balaenopteridae; genus Balaenoptera; species Balaenoptera physalus. Next base: position 368,175 of record NW_028125955.1, on the reverse strand, counting down.
ATTTCCACAGAAAAAGACACTCACAGACTTATCAAATAAACTAATGGTTAGCCAAAATGAAAGGTGGGGGGATGGGTAAGTTAGGACTATGGGGTTAACATACATATACTAATGTAAGTTAAATGTATATAAACATATAACATATAAACGATATGAATTATATAATCACCAATACCTTCAAAATATATATTCTGTGATCACATACATGGTAACAGGATCCGAAGATGAACAGACATATGTATGAATCATTGAGCAGATTCTGTACAGCCAGACAATCAAAACACTCTAATCAAATTTACTCCGATAAGAAATAGAAATTAAAATTAAAAAAAAAACATAAGTTAGGAGACATAAACTTCTGGGGGCTTGTCCCAGCATATTGCACTCTAATTTACAAGCTCAGAACACTACCTCCAGGAAGACTCTGTTCTCCTAGTAACAAGACTTGAGAACGCAATAAAGCTGCCGCCTTGTGGCTGCTTCCCACAACAGCACTTTAAACCCAGTGCCAATGATTGCTCATATACTCACAAGGACTGCAGGGCTGTAAATGACACAAGCCCTCAAAATATGCCCTGGGGTAGGGAATTGGCAAGAACATTCAACACATGAGAAATTTCCAAGAAGTCAATAAGAGGAGGGAAGTTGTACTCACTCTTTAAAAAAAAAAGGAAAAGAAAAAAAAGGACATGCCTAAAGCTTAGTATAAGGAATTATTAGCCACATACAAATTCAAATTCAAAAAGGTTTCAGCTCACACCAGTCATTACCATCAGCAAAATGTCTACAAACTATAAATGCTGAAGGGGTTTTAGAGATCTGTGTACCTTCTAGCTGCTGGTGGGATGTAAAGTGGAAACAGCACTAACGCAAACTGAATCGAGCTGCTTGAAAAGGTAAAAATTGAGCTACCAAATGATGCGGCAGGGCACCTTTTGGGCCTATAACCTAAGACCACCAAAATTGGAAAGACGGAGGCAGGCAAATATGCACTGCAACAATACTGAAATAGCCAAGATATGGAAGCAAAAAAAAGGTCCATAAACAGATGAATGGACAAAGAAGAAGTGGTATACGGACAGAATGGAATAGTAGCCTCGGGAGAAAAATGAACAATGCTGTTTTCAGGACTACAGTTGAGCCTAGAAAAAATCATATAAGGTTAAGTAAGTCAAAAGGGTATGACAAATATCCTATGATATCATTTATACAAGTTTTCTTAAGATTGCTACCAATGAACATATTTCCACAGAAAAAGACACTCACAGACTTATCAAATAAACTAATGTTTAGCCAAAATGAAAGGTGGGGGGATGGGTAAGTTAGGACTATGGGGTTAACATACATATACTAATGTAAGTTAAATGTATATAAACATATAACATATAAACGATATGAATTATATAATCACCAATACCTTCAAAATATATATTCTGTGATCACATACATGGTAACAGGGTCCGAAGATGAACAGACATATGTATGAATCATTGAACAGATTCTGTACAGCCAGACAATCAAAACACTCTAATCAAATTTACTCTGATAAAAAATACAAATTAAATTTAAAAAACAAACGTAAGTAAGGAGACATAAACTTCTGGGGGCTTGTCCCAGCACATTGCACTCTAATTTAAAAGCTCGGAACACTACCTCCAGGAAGACTCTCTTGTCCTAGTAACAAGACTTGAGAACGTAATAATGCTGCCGCCTTGTGGCTGTCTCCAAAAACAGCACCTTTAAACCCAGTGCCAATGGTTGCTTGTATAGTCACAAGGACTGCACGGTTGTAAATGACACAGGCACTCAAAAAATGCCCTGGGGTAGGGAATAGGCAAGAAAATTCAACACATAAGAAACTTTTCAAGAAATCAATAAGAGGAGGGAAGTTGTACTCACTCATTTTAAAAAAAAGGAAAAGAAAAAATAGGACATGCCTAAAGCTCAGCATAAGGAATTATTAGCCACATGCGTATCCAACCTCCAAAAAGGTTTCAGCTCACACCAGTCATGACCATCAGCAAAAAGTCTACAAACTATAAATGCTGAAGGGGTTTTAGAGAAGTGTGTACCTTCTAGCTGCTGGTGGGATATAAAGTCGTAACAGCACTAATGCAAACTGAATCGAGCTGCTTGAAAACGTAAAAATTGAGCTACCATATGATGCGGCAGGGCACCTTTTGGGCCTATAACCTAAGACCACCAGAATCGGAAAGACAGAGGCAGGCAAATGTGCACTGCAACAATACTGAAATAGCAAAGACATGGAAGCAAAAAAAAAGGTCCATAAACAGATGAATGGACAAAGACGAAGTGGGATACGTACCAAATGGAATAGTAGCCTCGGGAAAAAAATGAACAATGCCGTTTTCAGGACTACAGTTGAGCCTAGAAATAATCATATAAGGTTAAGTAAGTCAAAAGGGTATGACAAATATCCTATGACATCATTTATACATGTTATCCTAAGATTGCTACCAATGAACATATTTCCACAGAAAAAGACACTCACAGACTTATCAAATAAACTAATGGCTAGCCAAAATGAAAGGTGGGAGGATGGGTAAATTAGGACAATGGGGTTAAAATACATATACTAATGTATGTTAAATGTATATAAACATATAACATATGAAATATATAAATTATATAATCACCAATACCTTTAAAATATACATTCTGTAATCACATACATGCTAACAGGTTCGAAGATGAACAGACATATGTATGAATCATTGAGCAGATTCTGTACAGCCAGAAAACCACAACACTCTAATCAAATTTACTCCGATAAGAAATAGAAATTAAATTTAAAAAACAAACATAAGTTAGGAGACATAAACTTCTGGGGGCTTGTCCCAGCACATTGCACTCTAATTTACAAGCTCGGAACACTACCTCCAGGAAGACTGTGTTGTCCTAGTAACAAGACTTGAGAACGTAATAATGCTGCCGCCTTGTGGCTGCTTCCCACAACAGTAGCTTTAAACCCAGTGCCAATGGTTGCTTATATAGTCACAAGGACTGCAGGGCTGTAAAAGACACAGGCCCTCAAAAAATGCCCTGGGGTATGGAATTGGCAAGAAAATTCAACACATGAGAAATTTTCAAGAAGTCAATAAGAGGAGGGAAGTTGTAGTCACTCTTTAAAAAAAAAGGAAAAGAAAAAAAGGACATGCCTAAAGCTCAGCATAAGGAATTATTAGCCACATGCATATCCAACCTCCAAAAAGGTTTCAGCTCACACCAGTCATGACCATCAGCAAAAAGTCTACAAACTATAAATGCTGAAGGGGTTTTAGAGAACTGTGTACCTTCTAGCTGCTGGTGGGATGTAAAGTGGTAACAGCAGTAACGCAAACTGAATCGAGCTGCTTGAAAAGGTAAACATTGAGCTACCATATGATGCGGCAGGGCACATTTTGGGCCTATAACCTAAGACAACTGGATTCGGAAAGACAGAGGCAGGCAAATGTGCACTGGAACAATATTGAAATAGCCAAGACATGGAAGCAAAAAAAAGGTCCATAAACAGGTGAATGGACAAAGAAGAAGTGGTATACGGACAGAATGGAATAGTAGCCTCGGGAGAAAAATGAACAATGCTGTTTTCAGGACTACAGTTGAGCCTAGAAAAAATCATATAAGGTTAAGTAAGTCAAAAGGGTATGACAAATATCCTATGATATCATTTATACAAGTTTTCTTAAGATTGCTACCAATGAACATATTTCCACAGAAAAAGACACTCACAGACTTATCAAATAAACTAATGGTTAGCCAAAATGAAAGGTGGGGGGATGGGTAAGTTAGGACTATGGGGTTAACATACATATACTAATGTAAGTTAAATGTATATAAACATATAACATATAAACGATATGAATTATATAATCACCGATACCTTCAAAATATATATTCTGTGATCACATACATGGTAACAGGATCCGAAGATGAACAGACATATGTATGAATCATTGAGCAGATTCTGTACAGCCAGACAATCAAAACACTCTAATCAAATTTACTCCGATAAGAAATAGAAATTAAATTTAAAAAAACAAACATAAGTTAGGAGACATAAACTTTTGGGGGCTTGTCCCAGCACATTGCACTCTAATTTACAAGCTCAGAACACTACCTCCAGGAAGACTCTGTTCTCCTAGTAACAAGACTTGAGAACGCAATAATGCTGCCGCCTTGAGGCTGCTTCCCACAACAGCACTTTAAACCCAGTGCCAATGATTGCTTATATAGTCACAAGGACTGCAGGGCTGTAAATGACACAAGCCCTCAAAATATGCCCTGGGGTAGGGAATTGGCAAGAACATTCAACACATGAGAAATTTCCAAGAAGTCAATAAGAGGAGGGAAGTTGTACTCACTCTTTAAAAAAAAAAAGGAAAAGAAAAAAAGGACATGCCTAAAGCTCAGTATAAGGAATTATTAGCCACATGCAAATTCAAATTCAAAAAGGTTTCAGCTCACTCCAGTCATGACCATCAGCAAAAAGTCTACAAACAATAAATGCTGAAGGGGTTTTAGAGAAGTGTGTACCTTCTAGCTGCTGGTGGGATGTAAAGTGGTAACAGCAGTAACGCAAACTGAATCGAGCTGCTTGAAAAGGTAAAAATTGAGTTACCATATGGTGCGGCAGGGCACCTTTTGGGCCTACAACCTAAGACCACCAGATTCGGAAAGAGAGAGGCAGGCAAATGTGCATTGCAACAATATTGAAATAGCCAAGACATGGAAGCAAAAAAAAAGGTCCATAAACAGATGAATGGACAAAGACGAAGTGGGATACGTACCAAATGGAATAGTAGCCTCGGGAAAAAAATGAACAATGCCGTTTTCAGGACTACAGTTGAGCCTAGAAATAATCATATAAGGTTAAGTAAGTCAAAAGGGTATGACAAATATCCTATGACATCATTTATACATGTTATCCTAAGATTGCTACCAATGAACATATTTCCACAGAAAAAGACACTCACAGACTTATCAAATAAACTAATGGCTAGCCAAAATGAAAGGTGGGAGGATGGGTAAATTAGGACTATGGGGTTAACATACATATACTAATGTAAGTTAAATGTATATAAACATATAACATATAAATGATATGAATTATATAATCACCAATACCTTCAAAATATACATTCTGTAATCACATACATGGTAACAGGATCCGAAGATGAACAGACATATGTATGAATCATTGAACAGATTCTGTACAGCCAGACAATCAAAACACTCTAATCAAATTTACTCCGATAAAAAATACAAATTAAATTTAAAAAACAAACATAAGTAAGGAGACATAAACTTCTGGGGGCTTGTCCCAGCACAGTGCACTCTAATTTAAAAGCTCGGAACACTACCTCCAGGAAGACTCTGTTGTCCTAGTAACAAGACTTGAGAACGTAATAATGCTGCCGCCTTGTGGCTGTCTCCAAAAACAGCACCTTTAAACCCAGTGCCAATGGTTGCTTGTATAGTCACAAGGACTGTACGGTTGTAAATGACACAGGCACTCAAAAAATGCCCTGGGGTAGGGAATAGGCAAGGAAATTCAACACATAAGAAACTTTTCAAGAAATCAATAAGAGGAGGGAAGTTGTACTCACTCTTTTTAAAAAAAAGGAAAAGAAAAAATAGGACATGCCTAAAGCTCAGCATAAGGAATTATTAGCCACATGCGTATCCAACCTCCAAAATGGTTTCAGCTCACACCAGTCATGACCATCAGCAAAAAGTCTACAAACTATAAATGCTGAAGGGGTTTTAGAGAAGTGTGTACATTCTAGCTGCTGGTGGGATATAAAGTCGTAACAGCACTAATGCAAACTGAATCGAGCTGCTTGAAAACGTAAAAATTGAGCTACCATATGATGCGGCAGGGCACCTTTTGGGCCTATAACCTAAGACCACCAGAATCGGAAAGACAGAGGCAGGCAAATGTGCACTGCAACAATACTGAAATAGCAAAGACATGGAAGCAAAAAAAAGGTCCATAAACAGGTGAATGGACAAAGAAGAAGTGGTATATGGACAGAATGGAAGAGTAGCCTCGGGAAAAAAATGAACAATGCCGTTTTCAGGACTAGAGTTGAGACTAGAAATAATCATATAAGGTTAAGTAAGACAAAAGGGTATTACAAATATCCTATGATATTATTTATACAAGTTTTCCTAAGATTGCTACCAATGAACATATTTCCACAGAAAAAGACACTCACAGACTTATCAAATAAACTAATGGTTAGCCAAAATGAAAGGTGGGAGGATGGGTAAATTAGGACTATGGGGTTAACATACATATACTAATATAAGTTAAATGTATATAAACATATAACATATAAATGATATGAATTATATAATCACCAATACCTTCAAAATATACATTCTGTAATCACATACATGGTAACAGGATCCGAAGATGAACAGACATATGTGTGAACCATTGAACAGATTCTGTACAGCCAGACAATCAAAACACTCTAATCAAATTTACTCCGATAAAAAATACAAATTAAATTTAAAAAACAAACATAAGTAAGGAGACATAAACTTCTGAGGGCTTGTCCCAGCACATTGCACTCTAATTTAAAAGCTCGGAACACTACCTCCAGGAAGACTCTGTTGTCCTAGTAACAAGACTTGAGAACGTAATAATGCTGCCGCCTTGTGGCTGTCTCCAAAAACAGCACCTTTAAACCCAGTGCCAATGGTTGCTTATATAGTCACAAGGACTGCACGGTTGTAAATGACACAGGCACTCAAAAAATGCCCTGGGGTAGGGAATAGGCAAGAAAATTCAACACATAAGAAACTTTTCAAGAAATCAATAAGAGGAGGGAAGTTGTACTCACTCATTTTAAAAAAAAGGAAAAGAAAAAATAGGACATGCCTAAAGCTCAGCATAAGGAATTATTAGCCACATGCGTATCCAACCTCCAAAAAGGTTTCAGCTCACAGCAGTCATTACGATCAGCAAAAAGTCTACAAACTATAAATGCTGAAGGGGTTTTAGAGATCTGTGTACCTTCTAGCTGCTGGTGGGATGTAAAGTCGTAACAGCACTAATGCAAACTGAATCGAGCTGCTTGAAAACGTAAAAATTGAGCTACCATATGATGCGGCAGGGCACCTTTTGGGCCTATAACCTAAGACCACCAGAATCGGAAAGACAGAGGCAGGCAAATGTGCACTGCAACAATACTGAAATAGCAAAGACATGGAAGCAAAAAAAAAGGTCCATAAACAGATGAATGGACAAAGACGAAGTGGGATACGTACCAAATGGAATAGTAGCCTCGGGAAAAAAATGAACAATGCCGTTTTCAGGACTACAGTTGAGCCTAGAAATAATCATATAAGGTTAAGTAAGTCAAAAGGGTATGACAAATATCCTATGACATCATTTATACATGTTATCCTAAGATTGCGACCAATGAACATATTTCCACAGAAAAAGACACTCACAGACTTATCAAATAAACTAATGGCTAGCCAAAATGAAAGGTGGGAGGATGGGTAAATTAGGACAATGGGGTTAAAATACATATACTAATGTATGTTAAATGTATATAAACATATAACATATGAAATATATAAATTATATAATCACCAATACCTTTAAAATATACATTCTGTAATCACATACATGCTAACAGGTTCGAAGATGAACAGACATATGTATGAATCATTGAGCAGATTCTGTACAGCCAGAAAACCACAACACTCTAATCAAATTTACTCCGATAAGAAATAGAAATTAAATTTAAAAAACAAACATAAGTTAGGAGACATAAACTTCTGGGGGCTTGTCCCAGCACATTGCACTCTAATTTACAAGCTCGGAACACTACCTCCAGGAAGACTCTGTTGTCCTAGTAACAAGACTTGAGAACGTAATAATGCTGCCGCCTTGTGGCTGCTTCCCACAACAGTAGCTTTAAACCCAGTGCCAATGGTTGCTTATATAGTCACAAGGACTGCAGGGCTGTAAAAGACACAGGCCCTCAAAAAATGCCCTGGGGTATGGAATTGGCAAGAAAATTCAACACATGAGAAATTTTCAAGAAGTCAATAAGAGGAGGGAAGTTGTAGTCACTCTTTAAAAAAAAAGGAAAAGAAAAAAAGGACATGCCTAAAGCTCAGCATAGGGAATTATTAGCCACATGCGTATCCAACCTCCAAAAAGGTTTCAGCTCACACCAGTCATGACCATCAGCAAAAAGTCTACAAACTATAAATGCTGAAGGGGTTTTAGAGAAGTGTGTACCTTCTAGCTGCTGGTGGGATATAAAGTCGTAACAGCACTAATGCAAACTGAATCGAGCTGCTTGAAAACGTAAAAATTGAGCTACCATATGATGCGGCAGGGCACCTTTTGGGCCTATAACCTAAGACCACCAGAATCGGAAAGACAGAGGCAGGCAAATGTGCACTGCAACAATACTGAAATAGCAAAGACATGGAAGCAAAAAAAAAGGTCCATAAACAGATGAATGGACAAAGACGAAGTGGGATACGTACCAAATGGAATAGTAGCCTCGGGAAAAAAATGAACAATGCCGTTTTCAGGACTACAGTTGAGCCTAGAAATAATCATATAAGGTTAAGTAAGTCAAAAGGGTATGACAAATATCCTATGACATCATTTATACATGTTATCCTAAGATTGCTACCAATGAACATATTTCCACAGAAAAAGACACTGACAGACTTATCAAATAAACTAATGGCTAGCCAAAATGAAAGGTGGGAGGATGGGTAAATTAGGACAATGGGGTTAAAATACATATACTAATGTATGTTAAATGTATATAAACATATAACATATGAAATATATAAATTATATAATCACCAATACCTTTAAAATATACATTCTGTAATCACATACATGCTAACAGGTTCGAAGATGAACAGACATATGTATGAATCATTGAGCAGATTCTGTACAGCCAGACAATCAAAACACTCTAATCAAATTTACTCCGATAAGAAATAGAAATTAAATTAAAAAAAAAAACATAAGTTAGGAGACATAAACTTCTGGGGGCTTGTCCCAGCATATTGCACTCTAATTTACAAGCTCAGAACACTACCCCCAGGAAGACTCTCTTCTCCTAGTAACAAGACTTGAGAACGTAATAATGCTGCCGCCTTGTGGCTGCTTCCCACAACAGCACTTTAAACCCAGTGCCAATGATTGCTTATATAGTCACAAGGACTGCAGGGCTGTAAATGACACAAGGCCTCAAAATATGCCCTGGGGTAGGGAATTGGCAAGAACATTCAACACATGAGAAATTTCCAAGAAGTCAATAAGAGGAGGGAAGTTGTACTCACTCTTTAAAAAAAAAAGGAAAAGAAAAAAAAGGACATGCCTAAAGCTTAGTATAAGGAATTATTAGCCACATACAAATTCAAATTCAAAAAGGTTTCAGCTCACAGCAGTCATTACCATCAGCAAAATGTCTACAAACTATAAATGCTGAAGGGGTTTTAGAGATCTGTGTACCTTCTAGCTGCTGGTGGGATGTAAAGTGGAAACAGCACTAACGCAAACTGAATCGAGCTGCTTGAAAAGGTAAAAATTGAGCTACCAAATGATGGGGCAGGGCACCTTTTGGGCCTATAACCTAAGACCACCAAAATTGGAAAGACGGAGGCAGGCAAATATGCACTGCAACAATACTGAAATAGCCAAGATATGGAAGCAAAAAAAAGGTCCATAAACAGATGAATGGACAAAGAAGAAGTGGTATACGGACAGAATGGAATAGTAGCCTCGGGAGAAAAATGAACAATGCTGTTTTCAGGACTACAGTTGAGCCTAGAAAAAATCATATAAGGTTAAGTAAGTCAAAAGGGTATGACAAATATCCTATGATATCATTTATACAAGTTTTCTTAAGATTGCTACCAATGAACATATTTCCACAGAAAAAGACACTCACAGACTTATCAAATAAACTAATGTTTAGCCAAAATGAAAGGTGGGGGGATGGGTAAGTTAGGACTATGGGGTTAACATACATATACTAATGTAAGTTAAATGTATATAAACATATAACATATAAACGATATGAATTATATAATCACCAATACCTTCAAAATATATATTCTGTGATCACATACATGGTAACAGGGTCCGAAGATGAACAGACATATGTATGAATCATTGAACAGATTCTGTACAGCCAGACAATCAAAACACTCTAATCAAATTTACTCCGATAAAAAATACAAATTAAATTTAAAAAACAAACATAAGTAAGGAGACATAAACTTCTGGGGGCTTGTCCCAGCACATTGCACTCTAATTTAAAAGCTCGGAACACTACCTCCAGGAAGACTCTGTTGTCCTAGTAACAAGACTTGAGAACGTAATAATGCTGCCGCCTTGTGGCTGTCTCCAAAAACAGCACCTTTAAACCCAGTGCCAATGGTTGCTTGTATAGTCACAAGGACTGCACGGTTGTAAATGACACAGGCACTCAAAAAATGCCCTGGGGTAGGGAAAAGGCAAGAAAATTCAACACATAAGAAACTTTTCAAGAAATCAATAAGAGGAGGGAAGTTGTACTCACTCATTTTAAAAAAAAGGAAAAGAAAAAATAGGACATGCCTAAAGCTCAGCATAAGGAATTATTAGCCACATGCGTATCCAACCTCCAAAAAGGTTTCAGCTCACAGCAGTCATGACCATCAGCAAAAAGTCTACAAACTATAAATGCTGAAGGGGTTTTAGAGAAGTGTGTACCTTCTAGCTGCTGGTGGGATATAAAGTCGTAACAGCACTAACGCAAACTGAATCGAGCTGCTTGAAAACGTAAAAATTGAGCTACCATATGATGCGGCAGGGCACCTTTTGGGCCTATAACCTAAGACCACCAGAATCGGAAAGACAGAGGCAGGCAAATGTGCACTGCAACAATACTGAAATAGCAAAGACATGGAAGCAAAAAAAAAGGTCCATAAACAGATGAATGGACAAAGACGAAGTGGGATACGTACCAAATGGAATAGTAGCCTCGGGAAAAAAATGAACAATGCCGTTTTCAGGACTACAGTTGAGCCTAGAAATAATCATATAAGGTTAAGTAAGTCAAAAGGGTATGACAAATATCCTATGACATCATTTATACATGTTATCCTAAGATTGCTACCAATGAACATATTTCCACAGAAAAAGACACTCACAGACTTATCAAATAAACTAATGGCTAGCCAAAATGAAAGGTGGGAGGATGGGTAAATTAGGACAATGGGGTTAAAATACATATACTAATGTATGTTAAATGTATATAAACATATAACATATGAAATATATAAATTATATAATCACCAATACCTTTAAAATATACATTCTGTAATCACATACATGCTAACAGGTTCGAAGATGAACAGACATATGTATGAATCATTGAGCAGATTCTGTACAGCCAGAAAACCACAACACTCTAATCAAATTTACTCCGATAAGAAATAGAAATTAAATTTAAAAAACAAACATAAGTTAGGAGACATAAACTTCTGGGGGCTTGTCCCAGCACATTGCACTCTAATTTACAAGCTCGGAACACTACCTCCAGGAAGACTGTGTTGTCCTAGTAACAAGACTTGAGAACGTAATAATGCTGCCGCCTTGTGGCTGCTTCCCACAACAGTAGCTTTAAACCCAGTGCCAATGGTTGCTTATATAGTCACAAGGACTGCAGGGCTGTAAAAGACACAGGCCCTCAAAAAATGCCCTGGGGTATGGAATTGGCAAGAAAATTCAACACATGAGAAATTTTCAAGAAGTCAATAAGAGGAGGGAAGTTGTAGTCACTCTTTAAAAAAAAAGGAAAAGAAAAAAAGGACATGCCTAAAGCTCAGCATAAGGAATTATTAGCCACATGCATATCCAACCTCCAAAAAGGTTTCAGCTCACACCAGTCATGACCATCAGCAAAAAGTCTACAAACTATAAATGCTGAAGGGGTTTTAGAGAACTGTGTACCTTCTAGCTGCTGGTGGGATGTAAAGTGGTAACAGCAGTAACGCAAACTGAATCGAGCTGCTTGAAAAGGTAAACATTGAGCTACCATATGATGCGGCAGGGCACATTTTGGGCCTATAACCTAAGACAACTGGATTCGGAAAGACAGAGGCAGGCAAATGTGCACTGGAACAATATTGAAATAGCCAAGACATGGAAGCAAAAAAAAGGTCCATAAACAGGTGAATGGACAAAGAAGAAGTGGTATACGGACAGAATGGAATAGTAGCCTCGGGAGAAAAATGAACAATGCTGTTTTCAGGACTACAGTTGAGCCTAGAAAAAATCATATAAGGTTAAGTAAGTCAAAAGGGTATGACAAATATCCTATGATATCATTTATACAAGTTTTCTTAAGATTGCTACCAATGAACATATTTCCACAGAAAAAGACACTCACAGACTTATCAAATAAACTAATGGTTAGCCAAAATGAAAGGTGGGGGGATGGGTAAGTTAGGACTATGGGGTTAACATACATATACTAATGTAAGTTAAATGTATATAAACATATAACATATAAACGATATGAATTATATAATCACCGATACCTTCAAAATATATATTCTGTGATCACATACATGGTAACAGGATCCGAAGATGAACAGACATATGTATGAATCATTGAGCAGATTCTGTACAGCCAGACAATCAAAACACTCTAATCAAATTTACTCCGATAAGAAATAGAAATTAAATTTAAAAAAACAAACATAAGTTAGGAGACATAAACTTTTGGGGGCTTGTCCCAGCACATTGCACTCTAATTTACAAGCTCAGAACACTACCTCCAGGAAGACTCTGTTCTCCTAGTAACAAGACTTGAGAACGCAATAATGCTGCCGCCTTGAGGCTGCTTCCCACAACAGCACTTTAAACCCAGTGCCAATGATTGCTTATATAGTCACAAGGACTGCAGGGCTGTAAATGACACAAGCCCTCAAAATATGCCCTGGGGTAGGGAATTGGCAAGAACATTCAACACATGAGAAATTTCCAAGAAGTCAATAAGAGGAGGGAAGTTGTACTCACTCTTTAAAAAAAAAAAGGAAAAGAAAAAAAGGACATGCCTAAAGCTCAGTATAAGGAATTATTAGCCACATGCAAATTCAAATTCAAAAAGGTTTCAGCTCACTCCAGTCATGACCATCAGCAAAAAGTCTACAAACAATAAATGCTGAAGGGGTTTTAGAGAAGTGTGTACCTTCTAGCTGCTGGTGGGATGTAAAGTGGTAACAGCAGTAACGCAAACTGAATCGAGCTGCTTGAAAAGGTAAAAATTGAGTTACCATATGGTGCGGCAGGGCACCTTTTGGGCCTACAACCTAAGACCACCAGATTCGGAAAGAGAGAGGCAGGCAAATGTGCATTGCAACAATATTGAAATAGCCAAGACATGGAAGCAAAAAAAAAGGTCCATAAACAGATGAATGGACAAAGACGAAGTGGGATACGTACCAAATGGAATAGTAGCCTCGGGAAAAAAATGAACAATGCCGTTTTCAGGACTACAGTTGAGCCTAGAAATAATCATATAAGGTTAAGTAAGTCAAAAGGGTATGACAAATATCCTATGACATCATTTATACATGTTATCCTAAGATTGCTACCAATGAACATATTTCCACAGAAAAAGACACTCACAGACTTATCAAATAAACTAATGGCTAGCCAAAATGAAAGGTGGGAGGATGGGTAAATTAGGACTATGGGGTTAACATACATATACTAATGTAAGTTAAATGTATATAAACATATAACATATGAACTATAAATTATATAATCACCAATACCTTTAAAATATACATTCTGTAATCACATACATGCTAACAGGTTCGAAGATGAACAGACATATGTATGAATCATTGAGCAGATTCTGTACAGCCAGAAAACCACAACACTCTAATCAAATTTACTCCGATAAGAAATAGAAATTAAATTTAAAAAACAAACATAAGTTAGGAGACATAAACTTCTGGGGGCTTGTCCCAGGACATTGCACTCTAATTTACAGGCTCGGAACACTACCTCCAGGAAGACTCTGTTGTCCTAGTAACAAGACTTGAGAACGTAATAATGCTGCCGCCTTGTGGCTGTCTCCAAAAACAGCACCTTTAAACCCAGTGCCAATGGTTGCTTGTATAGTCACAAGGACTGCACGGTTGTAAATGACACAGGCACTCAAAAAATGCCCTGGGGTAGGGAATAGGCAAGAAAATTCAACACATAAGAAACTTTTCAAGAAATCAATAAGAGGAGGGAAGTTGTACTCACTCATTTTAAAAAAAAGGAAAAGAAAAAATAGGACATGCCTAAAGCTCAGCATAAGGAATTATTAGCCACATGCGTATCCAACCTCCAAAAAGGTTTCAGCTCACACCAGTCATGACCATCAGCAAAAAGTCTACAAACTATAAATGCTGAAGGGGTTTTAGAGAAGTGTGTACCTTCTAGCTGCTGGTGGGATATAAAGTCGTAACAGCACTAATGCAAACTGAATCGAGCTGCTTGAAAACGTAAAAATTGAGCTACCATATGATGCGGCAGGGCACCTTTTGGGCCTATAACCTAAGACCACCAGAATCGGAAAGACAGAGGCAGGCAAATGTGCACTGCAACAATACTGAAATAGCAAAGACATGGAAGCAAAAAAAAAGGTCCATAAACAGATGAATGGACAAAGACGAAGTGGGATACGTACCAAATGGAATAGTAGCCTCGGGAAAAAAATGAACAATGCCGTTTTCAGGACTACAGTTGAGCCTAGAAATAATCATATAAGGTTAAGTAAGTCAAAAGGGTATGACAAATATCCTATGACATCATTTATACATGTTATCCTAAGATTGCTACCAATGAACATATTTCCACAGAAAAAGACACTGACAGACTTATCAAATAAACTAATGGCTAGCCAAAATGAAAGGTGGGAGGATGGGTAAATTAGGACAATGGGGTTAAAATACATATACTAATGTATGTTAAATGTATATAAACATATAACATATGAAATATATAAATTATATAATCACCAATACCTTTAAAATATACATTCTGTAATCACATACATGCTAACAGGTTCGAAGATGAACAGACATATGTATGAATCATTGAGCAGATTCTGTACAGCCAGACAATCAAAACACTCTAATCAAATTTACTCCGATAAGAAATAGAAATTAAATTAAAAAAAAAAACATAAGTTAGGAGACATAAACTTCTGGGGGCTTGTCCCAGCATATTGCACTCTAATTTACAAGCTCAGAACACTACCCCCAGGAAGACTCTCTTCTCCTAGTAACAAGACTTGAGAACGTAATAATGCTGCCGCCTTGTGGCTGCTTCCCACAACAGCACTTTAAACCCAGTGCCAATGATTGCTTATATAGTCACAAGGACTGCAGGGCTGTAAATGACACAAGGCCTCAAAATATGCCCTGGGGTAGGGAATTGGCAAGAACATTCAACACATGAGAAATTTCCAAGAAGTCAATAAGAGGAGGGAAGTTGTACTCACTCTTTAAAAAAAAAAGGAAAAGAAAAAAAAGGACATGCCTAAAGCTTAGTATAAGGAATTATTAGCCACATACAAATTCAAATTCAAAAAGGTTTCAGCTCACAGCAGTCATTACCATCAGCAAAATGTCTACAAACTATAAATGCTGAAGGGGTTTTAGAGATCTGTGTACCTTCTAGCTGCTGGTGGGATGTAAAGTGGAAACAGCACTAACGCAAACTGAATCGAGCTGCTTGAAAAGGTAAAAATTGAGCTACCAAATGATGGGGCAGGGCACCTTTTGGGCCTATAACCTAAGACCACCAAAATTGGAAAGACGGAGGCAGGCAAATATGCACTGCAACAATACTGAAATAGCCAAGATATGGAAGCAAAAAAAAGGTCCATAAACAGATGAATGGACAAAGAAGAAGTGGTATACGGACAGAATGGAATAGTAGCCTCGGGAGAAAAATGAACAATGCTGTTTTCAGGACTACAGTTGAGCCTAGAAAAAATCATATAAGGTTAAGTAAGTCAAAAGGGTATGACAAATATCCTATGATATCATTTATACAAGTTTTCTTAAGATTGCTACCAATGAACATATTTCCACAGAAAAAGACACTCACAGACTTATCAAATAAACTAATGTTTAGCCAAAATGAAAGGTGGGGGGATGGGTAAGTTAGGACTATGGGGTTAACATACATATACTAATGTAAGTTAAATGTATATAAACATATAACATATAAACGATATGAATTATATAATCACCAATACCTTCAAAATATATATTCTGTGATCACATACATGGTAACAGGGTCCGAAGATGAACAGACATATGTATGAATCATTGAACAGATTCTGTACAGCCAGACAATCAAAACACTCTAATCAAATTTACTCCGATAAAAAATACAAATTAAATTTAAAAAACAAACATAAGTAAGGAGACATAAACTTCTGGGGGCTTGTCCCAGCACATTGCACTCTAATTTAAAAGCTCGGAACACTACCTCCAGGAAGACTCTGTTGTCCTAGTAACAAGACTTGAGAACGTAATAATGCTGCCGCCTTGTGGCTGTCTCCAAAAACAGCACCTTTAAACCCAGTGCCAATGGTTGCTTGTATAGTCACAAGGACTGCACGGTTGTAAATGACACAGGCACTCAAAAAATGCCCTGGGGTAGGGAAAAGGCAAGAAAATTCAACACATAAGAAACTTTTCAAGAAATCAATAAGAGGAGGGAAGTTGTACTCACTCATTTTAAAAAAAAGGAAAAGAAAAAATAGGACATGCCTAAAGCTCAGCATAAGGAATTATTAGCCACATGCGTATCCAACCTCCAAAAAGGTTTCAGCTCACAGCAGTCATGACCATCAGCAAAAAGTCTACAAACTATAAATGCTGAAGGGGTTTTAGAGAAGTGTGTACCTTCTAGCTGCTGGTGGGATATAAAGTCGTAACAGCACTAACGCAAACTGAATCGAGCTGCTTGAAAACGTAAAAATTGAGCTACCATATGATGCGGCAGGGCACCTTTTGGGCCTATAACCTAAGACCACCAGAATCGGAAAGACAGAGGCAGGCAAATGTGCACTGCAACAATACTGAAATAGCAAAGACATGGAAGCAAAAAAAAAGGTCCATAAACAGATGAATGGACAAAGACGAAGTGGGATACGTACCAAATGGAATAGTAGCCTCGGGAAAAAAATGAACAATGCCGTTTTCAGGACTACAGTTGAGCCTAGAAATAATCATATAAGGTTAAGTAAGTCAAAAGGGTATGACAAATATCCTATGACATCATTTATACATGTTATCCTAAGATTGCTACCAATGAACATATTTCCACAGAAAAAGACACTCACAGACTTATCAAATAAACTAATGGCTAGCCAAAATGAAAGGTGGGAGGATGGGTAAATTAGGACAATGGGGTTAAAATACATATACTAATGTATGTTAAATGTATATAAACATATAACATATGAAATATATAAATTATATAATCACCAATACCTTTAAAATATACATTCTGTAATCACATACATGCTAACAGGTTCGAAGATGAACAGACATATGTATGAATCATTGAGCAGATTCTGTACAGCCAGAAAACCACAACACTCTAATCAAATTTACTCCGATAAGAAATAGAAATTAAATTTAAAAAACAAACATAAGTTAGGAGACATAAACTTCTGGGGGCTTGTCCCAGCACATTGCACTCTAATTTACAAGCTCGGAACACTACCTCCAGGAAGACTGTGTTGTCCTAGTAACAAGACTTGAGAACGTAATAATGCTGCCGCCTTGTGGCTGCTTCCCACAACAGTAGCTTTAAACCCAGTGCCAATGGTTGCTTATATAGTCACAAGGACTGCAGGGCTGTAAAAGACACAGGCCCTCAAAAAATGCCCTGGGGTATGGAATTGGCAAGAAAATTCAACACATGAGAAATTTTCAAGAAGTCAATAAGAGGAGGGAAGTTGTAGTCACTCTTTAAAAAAAAAGGAAAAGAAAAAAAGGACATGCCTAAAGCTCAGCATAAGGAATTATTAGCCACATGCATATCCAACCTCCAAAAAGGTTTCAGCTCACACCAGTCATGACCATCAGCAAAAAGTCTACAAACTATAAATGCTGAAGGGGTTTTAGAGAACTGTGTACCTTCTAGCTGCTGGTGGGATGTAAAGTGGTAACAGCAGTAACGCAAACTGAATCGAGCTGCTTGAAAAGGTAAACATTGAGCTACCATATGATGCGGCAGGGCACATTTTGGGCCTATAACCTAAGACAACTGGATTCGGAAAGACAGAGGCAGGCAAATGTGCACTGGAACAATATTGAAATAGCCAAGACATGGAAGCAAAAAAAAGGTCCATAAACAGGTGAATGGACAAAGAAGAAGTGGTATACGGACAGAATGGAATAGTAGCCTCGGGAGAAAAATGAACAATGCTGTTTTCAGGACTACAGTTGAGCCTAGAAAAAATCATATAAGGTTAAGTAAGTCAAAAGGGTATGACAAATATCCTATGATATCATTTATACAAGTTTTCTTAAGATTGCTACCAATGAACATATTTCCACAGAAAAAGACACTCACAGACTTATCAAATAAACTAATGGTTAGCCAAAATGAAAGGTGGGGGGATGGGTAAGTTAGGACTATGGGGTTAACATACATATACTAATGTAAGTTAAATGTATATAAACATATAACATATAAACGATATGAATTATATAATCACCGATACCTTCAAAATATATATTCTGTGATCACATACATGGTAACAGGATCCGAAGATGAACAGACATATGTATGAATCATTGAGCAGATTCTGTACAGCCAGACAATCAAAACACTCTAATCAAATTTACTCCGATAAGAAATAGAAATTAAATTTAAAAAAACAAACATAAGTTAGGAGACATAAACTTTTGGGGGCTTGTCCCAGCACATTGCACTCTAATTTACAAGCTCAGAACACTACCTCCAGGAAGACTCTGTTCTCCTAGTAACAAGACTTGAGAACGCAATAATGCTGCCGCCTTGAGGCTGCTTCCCACAACAGCACTTTAAACCCAGTGCCAATGATTGCTTATATAGTCACAAGGACTGCAGGGCTGTAAATGACACAAGCCCTCAAAATATGCCCTGGGGTAGGGAATTGGCAAGAACATTCAACACATGAGAAATTTCCAAGAAGTCAATAAGAGGAGGGAAGTTGTACTCACTCTTTAAAAAAAAAAAGGAAAAGAAAAAAAGGACATGCCTAAAGCTCAGTATAAGGAATTATTAGCCACATGCAAATTCAAATTCAAAAAGGTTTCAGCTCACTCCAGTCATGACCATCAGCAAAAAGTCTACAAACAATAAATGCTGAAGGGGTTTTAGAGAAGTGTGTACCTTCTAGCTGCTGGTGGGATGTAAAGTGGTAACAGCAGTAACGCAAACTGAATCGAGCTGCTTGAAAAGGTAAAAATTGAGTTACCATATGGTGCGGCAGGGCACCTTTTGGGCCTACAACCTAAGACCACCAGATTCGGAAAGAGAGAGGCAGGCAAATGTGCATTGCAACAATATTGAAATAGCCAAGACATGGAAGCAAAAAAAAAGGTCCATAAACAGATGAATGGACAAAGACGAAGTGGGATACGTACCAAATGGAATAGTAGCCTCGGGAAAAAAATGAACAATGCCGTTTTCAGGACTACAGTTGAGCCTAGAAATAATCATATAAGGTTAAGTAAGTCAAAAGGGTATGACAAATATCCTATGACATCATTTATACATGTTATCCTAAGATTGCTACCAATGAACATATTTCCACAGAAAAAGACACTCACAGACTTATCAAATAAACTAATGGCTAGCCAAAATGAAAGGTGGGAGGATGGGTAAATTAGGACTATGGGGTTAACATACATATACTAATGTAAGTTAAATGTATATAAACATATAACATATGAACTATAAATTATATAATCACCAATACCTTTAAAATATACATTCTGTAATCACATACATGCTAACAGGTTCGAAGATGAACAGACATATGTATGAATCATTGAGCAGATTCTGTACAGCCAGAAAACCACAACACTCTAATCAAATTTACTCCGATAAGAAATAGAAATTAAATTTAAAAAACAAACATAAGTTAGGAGACATAAACTTCTGGGGGCTTGTCCCAGGACATTGCACTCTAATTTACAGGCTCGGAACACTACCTCCAGGAAGACTCTGTTGTCCTAGTAACAAGACTTGAGAACGTAATAATGCTGCCGCCTTGTGGCTGTCTCCAAAAACAGCACCTTTAAACCCAGTGCCAATGGTTGCTTGTATAGTCACAAGGACTGCACGGTTGTAAATGACACAGGCACTCAAAAAATGCCCTGGGGTAGGGAATAGGCAAGAAAATTCAACACATAAGAAACTTTTCAAGAAATCAATAAGAGGAGGGAAGTTGTACTCACTCATTTTAAAAAAAAGGAAAAGAAAAAATAGGACATGCCTAAAGCTCAGCATAAGGAATTATTAGCCACATGCGTATCCAACCTCCAAAAAGGTTTCAGCTCACACCAGTCATGACCATCAGCAAAAAGTCTACAAACTATAAATGCTGAAGGGGTTTTAGAGAAGTGTGTACCTTCTAGCTGCTGGTGGGATATAAAGTCGTAACAGCACTAATGCAAACTGAATCGAGCTGCTTGAAAACGTAAAAATTGAGCTACCATATGATGCGGCAGGGCACCTTTTGGGCCTATAACCTAAGACCACCAGAATCGGAAAGACAGAGGCAGGCAAATGTGCACTGCAACAATACTGAAATAGCAAAGACATGGAAGCAAAAAAAAAGGTCCATAAACAGATGAATGGACAAAGACGAAGTGGGATACGTACCAAATGGAATAGTAGCCTCGGGAAAAAAATGAACAATGCCGTTTTCAGGACTACAGTTGAGCCTAGAAATAATCATATAAGGTTAAGTAAGTCAAAAGGGTATGACAAATATCCTATGACATCATTTATACATGTTATCCTAAGATTGCTACCAATGAACATATTTCCACAGAAAAAGACAATCACAGACTTATCAAATAAACTAATGGCTAGCCAAAATGAAAGGTGGGAGGATGGGTAAATTAGGACAATGGGGTTAAAATACATATACTAATGTATGTTAAATGTATATAAACATATAACATATGAAATATATAAATTATATAATCACCAATACCTTTAAAATATACATTCTGTAATCACATACATGCTAACAGGTTCGAAGATGAACAGACATATGTATGAATCATTGAGCAGATTCTGTACAGCCAGAAAACCACAACACTCTAATCAAATTTACTCCGATAAGAAATAGAAATTAAATTTAAAAAACAAACATAAGTTAGGAGACATAAACTTCTGGGGGCTTGTCCCAGCACATTGCACTCTAATTTACAAGCTCGGAACACTACCTCCAGGAAGACTGTGTTGTCCTAGCAACAAGACTTGAGAACGTAATAATGCTGCCGCCTTGTGGCTGCTTCCCACAACAGTAGCTTTAAACCCAGTGCCAATGGTTGCTTATATAGTCACAAGGACTGCAGGGCTGTAAAAGACACAGGCCCTCAAAAAATGCCCTGGGGTATGGAATTGGCAAGAAAATTCAACACATGAGAAATTTTCAAGAAGTCAATAAGAGGAGGGAAGTTGTAGTCACTCTTTAAAAAAAAAGGAAAAGAAAAAAAGGACATGCCTAAAGCTCAGCATAAGGAATTATTAGCCACATGCATATCCAACCTCCAAAAAGGTTTCAGCTCACACCAGTCATGACCATCAGCAAAAAGTCTACAAACTATAAATGCTGAAGGGGTTTTAGAGAACTGTGTACCTTCTAGCTGCTGGTGGGATGTAAAGTGGTAACAGCAGTAACGCAAACTGAATCGAGCTGCTTGAAAAGGTAAACATTGAGCTACCATATGATGCGGCAGGGCACATTTTGGGCCTATAACCTAAGACAACTGGATTCGGAAAGACAGAGGCAGGCAAATGTGCACTGGAACAATATTGAAATAGCCAAGACATGGAAGCAAAAAAAAGGTCCATAAACAGGTGAATGGACAAAGAAGAAGTGGTATACGGACAGAATGGAATAGTAGCCTCGGGAGAAAAATGAACAATGCTGTTTTCAGGACTACAGTTGAGCCTAGAAAAAATCATATAAGGTTAAGTAAGTCAAAAGGGTATGACAAATATCCTATGATATCATTTATACAAGTTTTCTTAAGATTGCTACCAATGAACATATTTCCACAGAAAAAGACACTCACAGACTTATCAAATAAACTAATGGTTAGCCAAAATGAAAGGTGGGGGGATGGGTAAGTTAGGACTATGGGGTTAACATACATATACTAATGTAAGTTAAATGTATATAAACATATAACATATAAACGATATGAATTATATAATCACCAATACCTTCAAAATATATATTCTGTGATCACATACATGGTAACAGGATCCGAAGATGAACAGACATATGTATGAATCATTGAGCAGATTCTGTACAGCCAGACAATCAAAACACTCTAATCAAATTTACTCCGATAAGAAATAGAAATTAAATTTAAAAAAACAAACATAAGTTAGGAGACATAAACTTTTGGGGGCTTGTCCCAGCACATTGCACTCTAATTTACAAGCTCAGAACACTACCTCCAGGAAGACTCTGTTCTCCTAGTAACAAGACTTGAGAACGCAATAATGCTGCCGCCTTGAGGCTGCTTCCCACAACAGCACTTTAAACCCAGTGCCAATGATTGCTTATATAGTCACAAGGACTGCAGGGCTGTAAATGACACAAGCCCTCAAAATATGCCCTGGGGTAGGGAATTGGCAAGAACATTCAACACATGAGAAATTTCCTAGAAGTCAATAAGAGGAGGGAAGTTGTACTCACTCTTTAAAAAAAAAAAGGAAAAGAAAAAAAGGACATGCCTAAAGCTCAGTATAAGGAATTATTAGCCACATGCAAATTCAAATTCAAAAAGGTTTCAGCTCACTCCAGTCATGACCATCAGCAAAAAGTCTACAAACAATAAATGCTGAAGGGGTTTTAGAGAAGTGTGTACCTTCTAGCTGCTGGTGGGATGTAAAGTGGTAACAGCAGTAACGCAAACTGAATCGAGCTGCTTGAAAAGGTAAAAATTGAGTTACCATATGGTGCGGCAGGGCACCTTTTGGGCCTACAACCTAAGACCACCAGATTCGGAAAGAGAGAGGCAGGCAAATGTGCATTGCAACAATATTGAAATAGCCAAGACATGGAAGCAAAAAAAAAGGTCCATAAACAGATGAATGGACAAAGACGAAGTGGGATACGTACCAAATGGAATAGTAGCCTCGGGAAAAAAATGAACAATGCCGTTTTCAGGACTACAGTTGAGCCTAGAAATAATCATATAAGGTTAAGTAAGTCAAAAGGGTATGACAAATATCCTATGACATCATTTATACATGTTATTCTAAGATTGCTACCAATGAACATATTTCCACAGAAAAAGACACTCACAGACTTATCAAATAAACTAATGGCTAGCCAAAATGAAAGGTGGGAGGATGGGTAAATTAGGACTATGGGGTTAACATACATATACTAATGTAAGTTAAATGTATATAAACATATAACATATGAACTATAAATTATATAATCACCAATACCTTTAAAATATACATTCTGTAATCACATACATGCTAACAGGTTCGAAGATGAACAGACATATGTATGAATCATTGAGCAGATTCTGTACAGCCAGAAAACCACAACACTCTAATCAAATTTACTCCGATAAGAAATAGAAATTAAATTTAAAAAACAAACATAAGTTAGGAGACATAAACTTCTGGGGGCTTGTCCCAGGACATTGCACTCTAATTTACAGGCTCGGAACACTACCTCCAGGAAGACTCTGTTGTCCTAGTAACAAGACTTGAGAACGTAATAATGCTGCCGCCTTGTGGCTGTCTCCAAAAACAGCACCTTTAAACCCAGTGCCAATGGTTGCTTGTATAGTCACAAGGACTGCACGGTTGTAAATGACACAGGCACTCAAAAAATGCCCTGGGGTAGGGAATAGGCAAGAAAATTCAACACATAAGAAACTTTTCAAGAAATCAATAAGAGGAGGGAAGTTGTACTCACTCATTTTAAAAAAAAGGAAAAGAAAAAATAGGACATGCCTAAAGCTCAGCATAAGGAATTATTAGCCACATGCGTATCCAACCTCCAAAAAGGTTTCAGCTCACACCAGTCATGACCATCAGCAAAAAGTCTACAAACTATAAATGCTGAAGGGGTTTTAGAGAAGTGTGTACCTTCTAGCTGCTGGTGGGATATAAAGTCGTAACAGCACTAATGCAAACTGAATCGAGCTGCTTGAAAACGTAAAAATTGAGCTACCATATGATGCGGCAGGGCACCTTTTGGGCCTATAACCTAAGACCACCAGAATCGGAAAGACAGAGGCAGGCAAATGTGCACTGCAACAATACTGAAATAGCAAAGACATGGAAGCAAAAAAAAAGGTCCATAAACAGATGAATGGACAAAGACGAAGTGGGATACGTACCAAATGGAATAGTAGCCTCGGGAAAAAAATGAACAATGCCGTTTTCAGGACTACAGTTGAGCCTAGAAATAATCATATAAGGTTAAGTAAGTCAAAAGGGTATGACAAATATCCTATGACATCATTTATACATGTTATCCTAAGATTGCTACCAATGAACATATTTCCACAGAAAAAGACACTCACAGACTTATCAAATAAACTAATGGCTAGCCAAAATGAAAGGTGGGAGGATGGGTAAATTAGGACAATGGGGTTAAAATACATATACTAATGTATGTTAAATGTATATAAACATATAACATATGAAATATATAAATTATATAATCACCAATACCTTTAAAATATACATTCTGTAATCACATACATGCTAACAGGTTCGAAGATGAACAGACATATGTATGAATCATTGAGCAGATTCTGTACAGCCAGAAAACCACAACACTCTAATCAAATTTACTCCGATAAGAAATAGAAATTAAATTTAAAAAATAAACATAAGTTAGGAGACATAAACTTCTGGGGGCTTGTCCCAGCACATTGCACTCTAATTTACAAGCTCGGAACACTACCTCCAGGAAGACTGTGTTGTCCTAGCAACAAGACTTGAGAACGTAATAATGCTGCCGCCTTGTGGCTGCTTCCCACAACAGTAGCTTTAAACCCAGTGCCAATGGTTGCTTATATAGTCACAAGGACTGCAGGGCTGTAAAAGACACAGGCCCTCAAAAAATGCCCTGGGGTAGGGAATTGGTAAGAAAATTCAACACATGAGAAATTTTCAAGAAGTCAATAAGAGGAGGGAAGTTGTAGTCACTCTTTAAAAAAAAAGGAAAAGAAAAAAAGGACATGCCTAAAGCTCAGCATAAGGAATTATTAGCCACATGCATATCCAACCTCCAAAAAGGTTTCAGCTCACACCAGTCATGACCATCAGCAAAAAGTCTACAAACTATAAATGCTGAAGGGGTTTTAGAGAACTGTGTACCTTCTAGCTGCTGGTGGGATGTAAAGTGGTAACAGCAGTAACGCAAACTGAATCGAGCTGCTTGAAAAGGTAAACATTGAGCTACCATATGATGCGGCAGGGCACATTTTGGGCCTATAACCTAAGACAACTGGATTCGGAAAGACAGAGGCAGGCAAATGTGCACTGGAACAATATTGAAATAGCCAAGACATGGAAGCAAAAAAAAGGTCCATAAACAGGTGAATGGACAAAGAAGAAGTGGTATACGGACAGAATGGAATAGTAGCCTCGGGAGAAAAATGAACAATGCTGTTTTCAGGACTACAGTTGAGCCTAGAAAAAATCATATAAGGTTAAGTAAGTCAAAAGGGTATGACAAATATCCTATGATATCATTTATACAAGTTTTCTTAAGATTGCTACCAATGAACATATTTCCACAGAAAAAGACACTCACAGACTTATCAAATAAACTAATGGTTAGCCAAAATGAAAGGTGGGGGGATGGGTAAGTTAGGACTATGGGGTTAACATACATATACTAATGTAAGTTAAATGTATATAAACATATAACATATAAACGATATGAATTATATAATCACCAATACCTTCAAAATATATATTCTGTGATCACATACATGGTAACAGGATCCGAAGATGAACAGACATATGTATGAATCATTGAGCAGATTCTGTACAGCCAGAAAACCACAACACTCTAATCAAATTTACTCCGATAAGAAATAGAAATTAAATTTAAAAAACAAACATAAGTTAGGAGACATAAACTTCTGGGGGCTTGTCCCAGCACATTGCACTCTAATTTACAAGCTCGGAACACTACCTCCAGGAAGACTGTGTTGTCCTAGTAACAAGACTTGAGAACGTAATAATGCTGCCGCCTTGTGGCTGCTTCCCACAACAGTAGCTTTAAACCCAGTGCCAATGGTTGCTTATATAGTCACAAGGACTGCAGGGCTGTAAAAGACACAGGCCCTCAAAAAATGCCCTGGGGTATGGAATTGGCAAGAAAATTCAACACATGAGAAATTTTCAAGAAGTCAATAAGAGGAGGGAAGTTGTAGTCACTCTTTAAAAAAAAAGGAAAAGAAAAAAAGGACATGCCTAAAGCTCAGCATAAGGAATTATTAGCCACATGCATATCCAACCTCCAAAAAGGTTTCAGCTCACACCAGTCATGACCATCAGCAAAAAGTCTACAAACTATAAATGCTGAAGGGGTTTTAGAGAACTGTGTACCTTCTAGCTGCTGGTGGGATGTAAAGTGGTAACAGCAGTAACGCAAACTGAATCGAGCTGCTTGAAAAGGTAAACATTGAGCTACCATATGATGCGGCAGGGCACATTTTGGGCCTATAACCTAAGACAACTGGATTCGGAAAGACAGAGGCAGGCAAATGTGCACTGGAACAATATTGAAATAGCCAAGACATGGAAGCAAAAAAAAGGTCCATAAACAGGTGAATGGACAAAGAAGAAGTGGTATACGGACAGAATGGAATAGTAGCCTCGGGAGAAAAATGAACAATGCTGTTTTCAGGACTACAGTTGAGCCTAGAAAAAATCATATAAGGTTAAGTAAGTCAAAAGGGTATGACAAATATCCTATGATATCATTTATACAAGTTTTCTTAAGATTGCTACCAATGAACATATTTCCACAGAAAAAGACACTCACAGACTTATCAAATAAACTAATGGTTAGCCAAAATGAAAGGTGGGGGGATGGGTAAGTTAGGACTATGGGGTTAACATACATATACTAATGTAAGTTAAATGTATATAAACATATAACATATAAACGATATGAATTATATAATCACCAATACCTTCAAAATATATATTCTGTGATCACATACATGGTAACAGGATCCGAAGATGAACAGACATATGTATGAATCATTGAGCAGATTCTGTACAGCCAGACAATCAAAACACTCTAATCAAATTTACTCCGATAAGAAATAGAAATTAAATTTAAAAAAACAAACATAAGTTAGGAGACATAAACTTTTGGGGGCTTGTCCCAGCACATTGCACTCTAATTTACAAGCTCAGAACACTACCTCCAGGAAGACTCTGTTCTCCTAGTAACAAGACTTGAGAACGCAATAATGCTGCCGCCTTGAGGCTGCTTCCCACAACAGCACTTTAAACCCAGTGCCAATGATTGCTTATATAGTCACAAGGACTGCAGGGCTGTAAATGACACAAGCCCTCAAAATATGCCCTGGGGTAGGGAATTGGCAAGAACATTCAACACATGAGAAATTTCCTAGAAGTCAATAAGAGGAGGGAAGTTGTACTCACTCTTTAAAAAAAAAAAGGAAAAGAAAAAAAGGACATGCCTAAAGCTCAGTATAAGGAATTATTAGCCACATGCAAATTCAAATTCAAAAAGGTTTCAGCTCACTCCAGTCATGACCATCAGCAAAAAGTCTACAAACAATAAATGCTGAAGGGGTTTTAGAGAAGTGTGTACCTTCTAGCTGCTGGTGGGATGTAAAGTGGTAACAGCAGTAACGCAAACTGAATCGAGCTGCTTGAAAAGGTAAAAATTGAGTTACCATATGGTGCGGCAGGGCACCTTTTGGGCCTACAACCTAAGACCACCAGATTCGGAAAGAGAGAGGCAGGCAAATGTGCATTGCAACAATATTGAAATAGCCAAGACATGGAAGCAAAAAAAAAGGTCCATAAACAGATGAATGGACAAAGACGAAGTGGGATACGTACCAAATGGAATAGTAGCCTCGGGAAAAAAATGAACAATGCCGTTTTCAGGACTACAGTTGAGCCTAGAAATAATCATATAAGGTTAAGTAAGTCAAAAGGGTATGACAAATATCCTATGACATCATTTATACATGTTATCCTAAGATTGCTACCAATGAACATATTTCCACAGAAAAAGACACTCACAGACTTATCAAATAAACTAATGGCTAGCCAAAATGAAAGGTGGGAGGATGGGTAAATTAGGACTATGGGGTTAACATACATATACTAATGTAAGTTAAATGTATATAAACATATAACATATGAACTATAAATTATATAATCACCAATACCTTTAAAATATACATTCTGTAATCACATACATGCTAACAGGTTCGAAGATGAACAGACATATGTATGAATCATTGAGCAGATTCTGTACAGCCAGAAAACCACAACACTCTAATCAAATTTACTCCGATAAGAAATAGAAATTAAATTTAAAAAACAAACATAAGTTAGGAGACATAAACTTCTGGGGGCTTGTCCCAGGACATTGCACTCTAATTTACAGGCTCGGAACACTACCTCCAGGAAGACTCTGTTGTCCTAGTAACAAGACTTGAGAACGTAATAATGCTGCCGCCTTGTGGCTGTCTCCAAAAACAGCACCTTTAAACCCAGTGCCAATGGTTGCTTGTATAGTCACAAGGACTGCACGGTTGTAAATGACACAGGCACTCAAAAAATGCCCTGGGGTAGGGAATAGGCAAGAAAATTCAACACATAAGAAACTTTTCAAGAAATCAATAAGAGGAGGGAAGTTGTACTCACTCATTTTAAAAAAAAGGAAAAGAAAAAATAGGACATGCCTAAAGCTCAGCATAAGGAATTATTAGCCACATGCGTATCCAACCTCCAAAAAGGTTTCAGCTCACACCAGTCATGACCATCAGCAAAAAGTCTACAAACTATAAATGCTGAAGGGGTTTTAGAGAAGTGTGTACCTTCTAGCTGCTGGTGGGATATAAAGTCGTAACAGCACTAATGCAAACTGAATCGAGCTGCTTGAAAACGTAAAAATTGAGCTACCATATGATGCGGCAGGGCACCTTTTGGGCCTATAACCTAAGACCACCAGAATCGGAAAGACAGAGGCAGGCAAATGTGCACTGCAACAATACTGAAATAGCAAAGACATGGAAGCAAAAAAAAAGGTCCATAAACAGATGAATGGACAAAGACGAAGTGGGATACGTACCAAATGGAATAGTAGCCTCGGGAAAAAAATGAACAATGCCGTTTTCAGGACTACAGTTGAGCCTAGAAATAATCATATAAGGTTAAGTAAGTCAAAAGGGTATGACAAATATCCTATGACATCATTTATACATGTTATCCTAAGATTGCTACCAATGAACATATTTCCACAGAAAAAGACAATCACAGACTTATCAAATAAACTAATGGCTAGCCAAAATGAAAGGTGGGAGGATGGGTAAATTAGGACAATGGGGTTAAAATACATATACTAATGTATGTTAAATGTATATAAACATATAACATATGAAATATATAAATTATATAATCACCAATACCTTTAAAATATACATTCTGTAATCACATACATGCTAACAGGTTCGAAGATGAACAGACATATGTATGAATCATTGAGCAGATTCTGTACAGCCAGAAAACCACAACACTCTAATCAAATTTACTCCGATAAGAAATAGAAATTAAATTTAAAAAACAAACATAAGTTAGGAGACATAAACTTCTGGGGGCTTGTCCCAGCACATTGCACTCTAATTTACAAGCTCGGAACACTACCTCCAGGAAGACTGTGTTGTCCTAGCAACAAGACTTGAGAACGTAATAATGCTGCCGCCTTGTGGCTGCTTCCCACAACAGTAGCTTTAAACCCAGTGCCAATGGTTGCTTATATAGTCACAAGGACTGCAGGGCTGTAAAAGACACAGGCCCTCAAAAAATGCCCTGGGGTAGGGAATTGGTAAGAAAATTCAACACATGAGAAATTTTCAAGAAGTCAATAAGAGGAGGGAAGTTGTAGTCACTCTTTAAAAAAAAAGGAAAAGAAAAAAAGGACATGCCTAAAGCTCAGCATAAGGAATTATTAGCCACATGCATATCGAACCTCCAAAAAGGTTTCAGCTCACACCAGTCATGACCATCAGCAAAAAGTCTACAAACTATAAATGCTGAAGGGGTTTTAGAGAACTGTGTACCTTCTAGCTGCTGGTGGGATGTAAAGTGGTAACAGCAGTAACGCAAACTGAATCGAGCTGCTTGAAAAGGTAAACATTGAGCTACCATATGATGCGGCAGGGCACATTTTGGGCCTATAACCTAAGACAACTGGATTCGAAAGACAGAGGCAGGCAAATGTGCACTGGAACAATATTGAAATAGCCAAGACATGGAAGCAAAAAAAAGGTCCATAAACAGGTGAATGGACAAAGAAGAAGTGGTATACGGACAGAATGGAATAGTAGCCTCGGGAGAAAAATGAACAATGCTGTTTTCAGGACTACAGTTGAGCCTAGAAAAAATCATATAAGGTTAAGTAAGTCAAAAGGGTATGACAAATATCCTATGATATCATTTATACAAGTTTTCTTAAGATTGCTACCAATGAACATATTTCCACAGAAAAAGACACTCACAGACTTATCAAATAAACTAATGGTTAGCCAAAATGAAAGGTGGGGGGATGGGTAAGTTAGGACTATGGGGTTAACATACATATACTAATGTAAGTTAAATGTATATAAACATATAACATATAAACGATATGAATTATATAATCACCAATACCTTCAAAATATATATTCTGTGATCACATACATGGTAACAGGATCCGAAGATGAACAGACATATGTATGAATCATTGAGCAGATTCTGTACAGCCAGACAATCAAAACACTCTAATCAAATTTACTCCGATAAGAAATAGAAATTAAATTTAAAAAAACAAACATAAGTTAGGAGACATAAACTTTTGGGGGCTTGTCCCAGCACATTGCACTCTAATTTACAAGCTCAGAACACTACCTCCAGGAAGACTCTGTTCTCCTAGTAACAAGACTTGAGAACGCAATAATGCTGCCGCCTTGAGGCTGCTTCCCACAACAGCACTTTAAACCCAGTGCCAATGATTGCTTATATAGTCACAAGGACTGCAGGGCTGTAAATGACACAAGCCCTCAAAATATGCCCTGGGGTAGGGAATTGGCAAGAACATTCAACACATGAGAAATTTCCAAGAAGTCAATAAGAGGAGGGAAGTTGTACTCACTCTTTAAAAAAAAAAAGGAAAAGAAAAAAAGGACATGCCTAAAGCTCAGTATAAGGAATTATTAGCCACATGCAAATTCAAATTCAAAAAGGTTTCAGCTCACTCCAGTCATGACCATCAGCAAAAAGTCTACAAACAATAAATGCTGAAGGGGTTTTAGAGAAGTGTGTACCTTCTAGCTGCTGGTGGGATGTAAAGTGGTAACAGCAGTAACGCAAACTGAATCGAGCTGCTTGAAAAGGTAAAAATTGAGTTACCATATGGTGCGGCAGGGCACCTTTTGGGCCTACAACCTAAGACCACCAGATTCGGAAAGAGAGAGGCAGGCAAATGTGCATTGCAACAATATTGAAATAGCCAAGACATGGAAGCAAAAAAAAAGGTCCATAAACAGATGAATGGACAAAGACGAAGTGGGATACGTACCAAATGGAATAGTAGCCTCGGGAAAAAAATGAACAATGCCGTTTTCAGGACTACAGTTGAGCCTAGAAATAATCATATAAGGTTAAGTAAGTCAAAAGGGTATGACAAATATCCTATGACATCATTTATACATGTTATCCTAAGATTGCTACCAATGAACATATTTCCACAGAAAAAGACACTCACAGACTTATCAAATAAACTAATGGCTAGCCAAAATGAAAGGTGGGAGGATGGGTAAATTAGGACTATGGGGTTAACATACATATACTAATGTAAGTTAAATGTATATAAACATATAACATATGAACTATAAATTATATAATCACCAATACCTTTAAAATATACATTCTGTAATCACATACATGCTAACAGGTTCGAAGATGAACAGACATATGTATGAATCATTGAGCAGATTCTGTACAGCCAGAAAACCACAACACTCTAATCAAATTTACTCCGATAAGAAATAGAAATTAAATTTAAAAAACAAACATAAGTTAGGAGACATAAACTTCTGGGGGCTTGTCCCAGGACATTGCACTCTAATTTACAGGCTCGGAACACTACCTCCAGGAAGACTGTGTTGTCCTAGTAACAAGACTTGAGAACGTAATAATGCTGCCGCCTTGTGGCTGCTTCCCACAACAGTAGCTTTAAACCCAGTGCCAATGGTTGCTTATATAGTCACAAGGACTGCAGGGCTGTAAAAGACACAGGCCCTCAAAAAATGCCCTGGGGTATGGAATTGGCAAGAAAATTCAACACATGAGAAATTTTCAAGAAGTCAATAAGAGTACGGAAGTTGTACTCACTCTTTAAAAAAAAAGGAAAAGAAAAAAAGGACATGCCTAAAGCTCAGCATAAGGAATTATTAGCCACATGCGTATCCAACCTCCAAAAAGGTTTCAGCTCACACCAGTCATGACCATCAGCAAAAAGTCTACAAACTATAAATGCTGAAGGGGTTTTAGAGAACTGTGTACCTTCTAGCTGCTGTTTGGATGTAAAGTGGTAACAGCAGTAACGCAAACTGAATCGAGCTGCTTGAAAAGGTAAACATTGAGCGATCATATGATGCGGCAGGGCACCTTTTGGGCCTATAACCTAAGACCACCGGATTCGGAAAGACAGAGGCAGGCAAATGTGCACTGCAACAATATTGAAATAGCCAAGACATGGAAGCAAAAAAAAGGTCCATAAACAGATGAATGGACAAAGACGAAATGGTATACGTACCAAATGGAATAGTAGCCTCTGGAAAAAAATGAACAATGCCGTTTCCAGGACTAGAGTTGAGCCTAGAAATAATCATATAAGGTTAAGTAAGTCAAAAGGGTATGACAAATATCCTATGATATCATTTATACATGTTATCCTAAGATTGCTACCAATGAACATATTTCCACAGAAAAAGACACTCACAGACTTATCAAATAAACTAATGGTTAGCCAAAATGAAAGGTGGGGGGATGGGTAAATTAGGACTATGGCGTTAACATACATATACTAATATAAGTTAAATGTATATAAACATATAACATATAAATGATATGAATTATATAATCACCAATACCTTCAAAATATACATTCTGTAATCACATACATGGTAACAGGATCCGAAGATGAACAGACATATGTATGAATCATTGAACAGATTCTGTACAGCCAGACAATCAAAACACTCTAATCAAATTTACTCCAATAAAAAATACAAATTAAATTTAAAAAACAAACATAAGTAAGGAGACATAAACTTCTGGGGGCTTGTCCCAGCACATTGCACTCTAATTTAAAAGCTCGGAACACTACCTACAGGAAGACTCTGTTGTCCTAGTAACAAGACTTGAGAACGTAATAATGCTGCCGCCTTGTGGCTGTCTCCAAAAACAGCACCTTTAAACCCAGTGCCAATGGTTGCTTATATAGTCACAAGGACTGCATGGTTGTAAATGACACAGGCACTCAAAAATGCCCTGGGGTAGGGAATAGGCAAGAAAATTCAACACATAAGAAACTTTTCATGAAATCAATAAGAGGAGGGAAGTTGTACTCACTCTTTTTAAAAAAAAGGAAAAGAAAAAATAGGACATGCCTAAAGCTCAGCATAAGGAATTATTAGGCACATGCGTATCCAACCTCCAAAAAGGTTTCAGCTCACACCAGGCATGACCATCAGCAAAAAGTCTACAAACTATAAATGCTGAAGGGGTTTTAGAGAAGTGTGTACCTTCTAGCTGCTGGTGGGATATAAAGTCGTAACATCACTAATGCAAACTGAATTGAGCTGCTTGAAAACGTAAAAATTGAGCTACCATATGATGCGGCAGGGCACCTTTTGGGCCTATAACCTAAGAACACCAGAATCGGAAAGACAGAGGCAGGCAAATATGCACTGCAACAATACTGAAATAGCAAAGACATGGAAGCAAAAAAAAGGTCCATAAACAGGTGAATGGACAAAGAAGAAGTGGTATATGGACAGAATGGAAGAGTAGCCTCGGGAAAAAAATGAACAATGCCGTTTTCAGGACTAGAGTTGAGACTAAAAATAATCATATAAGGTTAAGTAAGACAAAAGGGTATGACAAATATCCTATGATATTATTTATACAAGTTTTCCTAAGATTGCTACCAATGAACATATTTCCACAGAAAAAGACACTCACAGACTTATCAAATAAACTAATGGTTAGCCAAAATGAAAGGTGGGAGGATGGGTAAATTAGGACTATGGGGTTAACATACATATACTAATGTAAGTTAAATGTATATAAACATATAACATATAAATGATATGAATTATATATTCACGAATACCTTCAAAATATACATTCTGTAATCACATACATGGTAACAGGATCCGAAGATGAATAGATATATGTGTGAATCATTGAGCAGATTCTGTACAGCCAGACAATCAAAACACTCTAATCAAATTTACTCCGATAAGAAAGACAAATTAAATTTAAAAAACAAACATAAGTAAGGAGACATAAACTTCTGGGGGCTTGTTCCAGCACATTGCACTCTAATTTACAAGCTCGGAACACTACCTCCAGGAAGACTCTGTTGTCCTAGTAACAAGACTTGAGAACGTAATAATGCTGCCGCCTTGTGGCTGTCTCCCAAAACAGCAGCTTTAAACCCAGTGACAATGGTTGCTTATATAGTCACAAGGACTGCAGGGCTGTAAATGACACAGGCCCTCAAAAATTGCCCTGGGGTAGGGAATAGGGAAGAAAATCCAACACATGAGAAATTTTTCAAGAAGTCAATAAGAGGAGGGGAGTTGTACTCACTCTTTAAAAAAAAAAAGGAAAAGAAAAAAAAGGACGTGCCTAAAGCTTAGTATAAGGAATTATTAGCCACATACAAATTCAAATTCAAAAAGGTTTCAGCTCACACCAGTCATTACCATCAGCAAAATGTCTACAAACTATAAATGCTGAAGGGGTTTTAGAGATCTGTGTACCTTCTAGCTGCTGGTGGGATGTAAAGTGGAAACAGCACTAACGCAAACTGAATCGAGCTGCTTGAAAAGGTAAAAATTGAGCTACCAAATGATGCGGCAGGGCACCTTTTGGGCCTATAACCTAAGACCACCAAAATTGGTAAGACAGAGGCAGGCAAATACGCACTGCAACAATACTGAAATAGCCAAGATATGGAAGCAAAAAAAAGGTCCATAAACAGATGAATGGACAAAGAAGAAGTGGTATACGGACAGAATGGAATAGTAGCCTCGGGAGAAAAATGAACAATGCCGTTTTCAGGACTACAGTTGAGCCTAGAAATAATCATATAAGGTTAAGTAAGTCAAAAGGGTATGACAAATATCCTATGACATCATTTATACATGTTATCCTAAGATTGCTACCAATGAACATATTTCCACAGAAAAAGACACTCACAGACTTATCAAATAAACTAATGGCTAGCCAAAATGAAAGGTGGGAGGATGGGTAAATTAGGACAATGGGGTTAAAATACATATACTAATGTATGTTAAATGTATATAAACATATAACATATGAAATATATAAATTATATAATCACCAATACCTTTAAAATATACATTCTGTAATCACATACATGCTAACAGGTTCGAAGATGAACAGGCATATGTATGAATCATTGAGCAGATTCTGTACAGCCAGACAATCAAAACACTCTAATCAAATTTACTCCGATAAGAAATAGAAATTAAATTTAAAAAAAAAACATAAGTTAGGAGACATAAACTTCTGGGGGCTTGTCCCAGCACATTGCACTCTAATTTACAAGCTCAGAACACTACCCCCAGGAAGACTCTCTTCTCCTAGTAACAAGACTTGAGAACGCAATAATGCTGCCGCCTTGTGGCTGCTTCCCACAACAGCAGTTTAAACCCAGTGCCAATGATTGCTTATATAGTCACAAGGACTGCAGGGCTGTAAATGACACAAGCCCTCAAAATATGCCCTGGGGTAGGGAATTGGCAAGAACATTCAACACATGAGAAATTTCCAAGAAGTCAATAAGAGGAGGGAAGTTGTACTCACTCTTTAAAAAAAAAAGGAAAAGAAAAAAAAGGACATGCCTAAAGCTTAGTATAAGGAATTATTAGCCACATACAAATTCAAATTCAAAAAGGTTTCAGCTCACACCAGTCATGACCATCAGCAAAAAGTCTACAAACTATAAATGCTGAAGGGGTTTTAGAGAAGTGTGTACCTTCTAGCTGCTGGTGGGATATAAAGTCGTAACAGCACTAATGCAAACTGAATCGAGCTGCTTGAAAACGTAAAAATTGAGCTACCATATGATGCGGCAGGGCACCTTTTGGGCCTATAACCTAAGACCACCAGAATCGGAAAGACAGAGGCAGGCAAAAGTGCACTGCAACAATACTGAAATAGCAAAGACATGGAAGCAAAAAAAAAGGTCCATAAACAGATGAATGGACAAAGACGAAGTGGGATACGTACCAAATGGAATAGTAGCCTCGGGAAAAAAATGAACAATGCCGTTTTCAGGACTACAGTTGAGCCTAGAAATAATCATATAAGGTTAAGTAAGTCAAAAGGGTATGACAAATATCCTATGACATCATTTATACATGTTATCCTAAGATTGCTACCAATGAACATATTTCCACAGAAAAAGACACTCACAGACTTATCAAATAAACTAATGGCTAGCCAAAATGAAAGGTGGGAGGATGGGTAAATTAGGACAATGGGGTTAAAATACATATACTAATGTATGTTAAATGTATATAAACATATAACATATGAAATATATAAATTATATAATCACCAATACCTTTAAAATATACATTCTGTAATCACATACATGCTAACAGGTTCGAAGATGAACAGACATATGTATGAATCATTGAGCAGATTCTGTACAGCCAGAAAACCACAACACTCTAATCAAATTTACTCCGATAAGAAATAGAAATTAAATTTAAAAAACAAACATAAGTTAGGAGACATAAACTTCTGGGGGCTTGTCCCAGCACATTGCACTCTAATTTACAAGCTCGGAACACTACCTCCAGGAAGACTGTGTTGTCCTAGTAACAAGACTTGAGAACGTAATAATGCTGCCGCCTTGTGGCTGCTTCCCACAACAGTAGCTTTAAACCCAGTGCCAATGGTTGCTTATATAGTCACAAGGACTGCAGGGCTGTAAAAGACACAGGCCCTCAAAAAATGCCCTGGGGTAGGGAATTGGCAAGAAAATTCAACACATGAGAAATTTTCAAGAAATCAATAAGAGGAGGGAAGTTGTAGTCACTCTTTAAAAAAAAAGGAAAAGAAAAAAAGGACATGCCTAAAGCTCAGCATAAGGAATTATTAGCCACATGCGTATCCAACCTCCAAAAAGGTTTCAGCTCACACCAGTCATGACCATCAGCAAAAAGTCTACAAACTATAAATGCTGAAGGGGTTTTAGAGAACTGTGTACCTTCTAGCTGCTGGTGGGATGTAAAGTGGTAACAGCAGTAACGCAAACTGAATCGAGCTGCTTGAAAAGGTAAACATTGAGCTACCATATGATGCGGCAGGGCACCTTTTGGGCCTATAACCTAAGACCACCATATTCGGAAAGACAGAGGCAGGCAAATGTGCACTGCAGCAATACTGAAATAGCCAAGACATGGAAGCAAAAAAAAGGTCCATAAACAGATGAATGGACAAAGACGAAGTGGTATACGTACCAAATGGAATAGTAGCCTCGGAAAAAAAATGAACATTGCCGTTTCCAGGACTACAGTTGAGACTAGAAATAAT
Organism: Balaenoptera physalus; assembly: GCF_965194825.1. Taxonomy (NCBI): domain Eukaryota; kingdom Metazoa; phylum Chordata; class Mammalia; order Artiodactyla; family Balaenopteridae; genus Balaenoptera; species Balaenoptera physalus. The sequence continues at coordinate 329,735 of NW_028125955.1, read as the reverse complement.
CATATAAGGTTAAGTAAGTCAAAAGGGTATGACAAATATCCTACGATATCATTTATAAAAGTTATCCTAAGATTGCTACCCATGAACATATTTCCACAGAAAAAGACACTCACAGACTAATCAAATAAACTAATGGTTAGGCAAAATGAAAGGTGGGAGAATAGGTAAATTAGGACTATGGGGTTAACATACATATAATAATGTATGTTAAATGTATATAAACATATCACATATAAACTATATGCATTATATCATCACCAATAGCTTTAAAATATACATTCTGTAATCACGTACATGGTAGCAGGATCCGAAGATGAACAGACATATGTATGAATCATTGAGCAGATTCTGTACAGCCAGACAATCAAAACACTCTAATCAAATTTACTCCGACAAGAAGTATAAATTAAATTTAAAAAGCAAACATAAGTTAGGAGACATAAACTTCTGGGGGCTTGTCCCAGCACATTCCACTCTAATTTACAACCTTGGAAAACTACCTCCAGGAAGACTCTGTTGCCCTAGTAACAAGAGTTGAGAACGTAATAATGCTGCCACCTTGTGGCTGTTTCCCACAACAGCAGCTTTAAACCCAGTGCCAAAGGTTGCTTAATAGTCACAAGGACTGCAGGGCTCTAAATGACACCGGCCCTCAAAGAATGCCCTGGAGTAGGGAATAGGCAAAAAAATTCAACACATGAGTAACTTTTCAAGAAGTCAATAAGAGGAGGGAAGTTGTACTCAGTCTTTAAAAAAAAAGGAAAAGAAAAAAAAAGGACATGCCTAAAGCTCAGTATAAGGAATTATTAGCCACATGCAAATTCAAATTCAAAAAGGTTTCAGGTGACACCAGTCATGACCATCAGCAAAAAGTCTACAAACTATAAATGCTGAAGGGGTTTTAGAGAATTGTGTACATTCTAGCTGCTGGTGGGATGTAAAGTGGTAACAGCACTAACGCATACTGAATGGAGCTGCTTGAAAAGGTAAAAATTGAGTTACCATATGATGTGGCACGGCACCTTTTGGGCCTATAACCTAAGACCACCAAAATCGGAAATACAGAGGCAGGCAAATGTGCACTGCAACAATACTGAAATACCCAAGACATGGAAGCAAAAAATGGTCCATAAACAGGTGAATGGACAAAGAAGAAGTGGTATATGGACAGAATGGAAGAGTAGCCTCGGGAAAAAAATGAACAATGCCGTTTTCAGAACTACAGTTGAGACTAGAAATAGTCATATAAGGTTAAGTAAGTCAAAAGGGTGTGACAAATATCCTATGAAATCATTTATACATGTTTTCCTAAGATTACTACCAATGAACATATTTCCACAGAAAAAGACAGTCACAGACTTATCAAAAATACTAACGGTTAGCCAAAATGAAAGGTGGGAGGATGGGTAAATTAGGACTATGGGGTTAACATACATATACTAATGTAAGTTAAATGTATATAAACATATAACATATAAATGATATGAATTAGATAATCACCAATCCCTTCAAAATATACATTCTGTAATCACATACATGGTAACAGGATCCGCAGATGAACAGACATATGTATGAATCATTGAGCAGATTCTGTACAGCCAGACAATCAAAACACTCTAATCAAATTTACTCCGATAAAAAGTAGAAGTTAAATTTAAAAAACAAACATAAGTAAGGAGACATAAACTTCTGGGGGCTTGTCCCAGCACATTCCACTCTAATTTACAACCTCGGAACACTACCTCCAGGAAGACTCTGCTGCCCTATTAACAAGAGTTGAGAACCTAATAATGCTGCTGCCTTGTGGCTATTTCCCACAACAGCAGCTTTAAACCCAGTGCCAATGGTTGCTTATATTGTCACAAGGACTGCAGGGCTGTAAATGATACAGGCCCTCAAAAAATGCCTTGGGGTAGGGAATAGGCAAGAAAATTCAACACATGAGAAATTTTTCAAGAAGTCACTAAGAGGAGGGAGGTTGTACTCACTCTCTAAAAAAGAAAGGAAAAGAAAAAAAAGGGCATGCCTAAAGCTCAGTAAAGGAAATTATTAGGCACATGCAAATTCAAATTCAATAAGGTTTCAGCTCACACCAGTCATGACCATCAGCAAAAAATCTACAAACTATAAATGCTGAACGGGTTTTAGAGAACTGTGTACCTTCTAGGTCCCGGTGGGATGTAAACTGGTAAGAGCACTAACGAAAACTGAATGCAGCTACTTGAAAAGGTAAAAATTGAGTTACCGTATGATGCGGCAGGGCACCTTTTGGGCCTATAATATAAGACCACCAAAATCGGAAAGACAGATGCAGGCAAATATGCACTGCAACAATATTGAAATAGCCAAGACATAGAAGCAAAAAAAAGGTCCATAAACAAATGAATGGACAAAGACGAAGTGGTATACGTACCAAATGGAATAGTAGCCTCGGGAAAAAAATGAACAATGCCGTTTTCATGACTACAGTTGAGCCTAGAAATAATCATATAAGGGTAAGTTAGTCAAAAGGGTATGACAAATATCCTATGATATCATTTATACATGTTATCCTAAGATTGCTACCAATGAACATATTTCCACAAAAAAAGACACTCACAGACTTATCAAATAAACTAATGGTTAGCCAAAATGAAAGGTGGGAGGATGGGTAAATTAGGACTATGGGGTTAACATACATACACTAATGTATGTTAAATGTATATAAACATATAACATATGAACTATATAAATTATATAATCACCAAACCTTTAAAATATACATTCTGTAATCACATACATGATAACAGGTTCCGAAGATGAACAGATATATGTATGAATCATTGAGCAGATTCTGTACAGCCAATCAAAACACTCTAATCAAATTTACTCCGATAAGAAATAGAAGTTAAATTTAAAAAGCAAACATAACTTAGGAGACATAAACTTCTGGGGGCTTGTCCCAGCACATTCCACTCTAATTTACAACCTTGGAAAACTACCTCCAGGAAGACTCTGTTGCCCTAGTAAGAAGAGTTGAGAACGTAATAATGCTGCCGCCTTGTGGCTGTTTCCCACAACAGCAGCTTTAAACCCAGTGCCAAAGGTTGCTTAATAGTCACAAGGACTGAAGGGCTCTAAATGACACCTGCCTTCAAAAAATGCCCTGGGGTAGGGAATAGGCAAAAAAATTCAACACATGAGAAACTTTTCAAGAAGTCAATAAGAGGAGGGAAGTTGTACTCACTCTTTAAAACAAAAGGAAAAGAAAAAAATGACATGCCTAAAGCTGAGTATAAGGAATTATTAGCCACATGCAAATTCAAATTCAAAAAGGTTTCAGGTAACACCAGTCATGACCATCATCAAAAAGTCTACAAACTATAAATACTGAAGGGGTTTTAGAGGAATGTGTACCTTCTAGCTGCTGGTGGGATGTAAAGAAGTAATACCACTAATGCAAACTGAATGGAGCTGCTTGAAAAGGTAAAAATTGAGTTACCACACGATGCGGCAGGGCACCTTTTGGGCCTATAACCTAAGACCACCAGAATCGGAAAGACAGAGGCAGGCAAATGTGCACTGCAACAATACTGAAATAGCCAAGACATGGAAGCAAAAACAGGTCCATAAACAGATGAATGGACAAAGACGAAATGGTATACGTACCAAATGGAATAGTAGCCTCTGGAAAAAAATGAACAATGCTGTTTTCAGGACTAGAGTTGAGCCTAGAAATAATCATATAAGGTTAAGTAAGTCACAAGGGTATGACAAATATCCTATGATATCATTTATACATGTTATCCTAAGATTGCTACCAATGAACATATTTCCACAGAAAAAGACACTCACAGACTTATCATATAAACTAATGGTTAGCCAAAATGAAAGGTGGGAGGATGGGTAAATTAGGACTATGGGGTTAACATACATATACTAATGTATGTGAAATGTATATAAACATATAACATATAAATGATATGAATTATATATTCACCAATACCTTCAAAATATACATTCTGTAATCACATACATGGTAACAGGATCCGAAGATGAACAGACATATGTATGAATCATTGAGCAGATTCTGTACAGCCAGACAATCAAAACACTCTAATCAAATTTACTCCGATAAGAAATAGAAATTAAATTTAAAAAACAAACATAAGTTAGGAGACATAAACTTTTGGGGGCTTGTCCCAGCACATTGCACTCTAATTTACAAGCTCGGAACACTACCTCCAGGAAGACTGTGTTGTCCTAGTAACAAGACTTGAGAACGTAATAATGCTGCCGCCTTGTGGCTGCTTCCCACAACAGTAGCTTTAAACCCAGTGCCAATGGTTGCTTATATAGTCACAAGGACTGCAGGGCTGTAAAAGACACAGGCCCTCAAAAAATGCCCTGGGGTAGGGAATTGGCAAGAAAATTCAACACATGAGAAATTTTCAAGAAGTCAATAAGAGTACGGAAGTTGTACTCACTCTTTAAAAAAAAAGGAAAAGAAAAAAAGGACATGCCTAAAGCTCAGCATAAGGAATTATTAGCCACATGCGTATCCAACCTCCAAAAAGGTTTCAGCTCACACCAGTCATGACCATCAGCAAAAAGTCTACAAACTATAAATGCTGAAGGGGTTTTAGAGAACTGTGTACCTTCTAGGTTCCGGTGGGATGTAAACTGGTAAGAGCACTAACGAAAACTGAATGCAGCTACTTGAAAAGGTAAAAATTGAGTTACCGTATGATGCGGCAGGGCACCTTTTGGGCCTATAATATAAGACCACCAAAATCGGAAAGACAGATGCAGGCAAATATGCACTGCAACAATATTGAAATAGCCAAGACATAGAAGCAAGAAAAAGGTCCATAAACAAATGAATGGACAAAGACGAAGTGGTATACGTACCAAATGGAATAGTAGCCTCGGGAAAAAAATGAACAATGCCGTTTTCATGACTACAGTTGAGCCTAGAAATAATCATATAAGGGTAAGTTAGTCAAAAGGGTATGACAAATATCCTATGATATCATTTATACATGTTATCCTAAGATTGCTACCAATGAACATATTTCCACAAAAAAAGACACTCACAGACTTATCAAATAAACTAATGGTTAGCCAAAATGAAAGGTGGGAGGATGGGTAAATTAGGACTATGGGGTTAACATACATACACTAATGTATGTTAAATGTATATAAACATATAACATATGAACTATATAAATTATATAATCACCAAAACTTTAAAATATACATTCTGTAATCACATACATGATAACAGGTTCCGAAGATGAACAGATATATGTATGAATCATTGAGCAGATTCTGTACAGCCAATCAAAACACTCTAATCAAATTTACTCCGATAAGAAATAGAAATTAAATTTAAAAAGCAAACATAAGTTAGGAGACATAAACTTCTGGGGGCTTGTCCCAGCACATTCCACTCTAATTTACAACCTTGGAAAACTACCTCCAGGAAGACTCTGTTGCCCTAGTAAGAAGAGTTGAGAACGTAATAATGCTGCCGCCTTGTGGCTGTTTCCCACAACAGCAGCTTTAAACCCAGTGCCAAAGGTTGCTTAATAGTCACAAGGACTGAAGGGCTCTAAATGACACCTGCCTTCAAAAAATGCCCTGGGGTAGGGAATAGGCAAAAAAATTCAACACATGAGAAACTTTTCAAGAAGTCAATAAGAGGAGGGAAGTTGTACTCACTCTTTAAAACAAAAGGAAAAGAAAAAAATGACATGCCTAAAGCTGAGTATAAGGAATTATTAGCCACATGCAAATTCAAATTCAAAAAGGTTTCAGGTAACACCAGTCATGACCATCATCAAAAAGTCTACAAACTATAAATACTGAAGGGGTTTTAGAGGAATGTGTACCTTCTAGCTGCTGGTGGGATGTAAAGAAGTAATACCACTAATGCAAACTGAATGGAGCTGCTTGAAAAGGTAAAAATTGAGTTACCACACGATGCGGCAGGGCACCTTTTGGGCCTACAACCTAAGACCACCAGAATCGGAAAGACAGAGGCAGGCAAATGTGCACTGCAACAATACTGAAATAGCCAAGACATGGAAGCAAAAAAAGGTCCATAAACAGATGAATGGACAAAGACGAAATGGTATACATACCAAATGGAATAGTAGCCTCTGGAAAAAAATGAACAATGCTGTTTTCAGGACTAGAGTTGAGCCTAGAAATAATCATATAAGGTTAAGTAAGTCACAAGGGTATGACAAATATCCTATGATATCATTTATACATGTTATCCTAAGATTGCTACCAATGAACATATTTCCACAGAAAAAGACACTCACAGACTTATCATATAAACTAATGGTTAGCCAAAATGAAAGGTGGGAGGATGGGTAAATTAGGACTATGGGGTTAACATACATATACTAATGTATGTGAAATGTATATAAACATATAACATATAAATGATATGAATTATATATTCACCAATACCTTCAAAATATACATTCTGTAATCACATACATGGTAACAGGATCCGAAGATGAACAGACATATGTATGAATCATTGAGCAGATTCTGTACAGCCAGACAATCAAAACACTCTAATCAAATTTACTCCGATAAGAAATAGAAATTAAATTTAAAAAACAAACATAAGTTAGGAGACATAAACTTTTGGGGGCTTGTCCCAGCACATTGCACTCTAATTTACAAGCTCGGAACACTACCTCCAGGAAGACTGTGTTGTCCTAGTAACAAGACTTGAGAACGTAATAATGCTGCCGCCTTGTGGCTGCTTCTCACAACAGTAGCTTTAAACCCAGTGCCAATGGTTGCTTATATAGTCACAAGGACTGCAGGGCTGTAAAAGACACAGGCCCTCAAAAAATGCCCTGGGGTAGGGAATTGGCAAGAAAATTCAACACATGAGAAATTTTCAAGAAGTCAATAAGAGTATGGAAGTTGTACTCACTCTTTAAAAAAAAAGGAAAAGAAAAAAAGGACATGCCTAAAGCTCAGCATAAGGAATTATTAGCCACATGCGTATCCAACCTCCAAAAAGGTTTCAGCTAACACCAGTCATGACCATCAGCAAAAAGTCTACAAACTATAAATGCTGAAGGGGTTTTAGAGAACTGTGTACCTTCTAGCTGCTGTTTGGATGTAAAGTGGTAACAGCAGTAACGCAAACTGAATCGAGCTGCTTGAAAAGGTAAACATTGAGCTACCATATGATGCGGCAGGGCACCTTTTGTGCCTATAACCTAAGACCACCGGATTCGGAAAGACAGAGGCAGGCAAATGTGCACTGCAACAATATTGAAATAGCCAAGACATGGAAGCAAAAAAAAGGTCCATAAACAGATGAATGGACAAAGACGAAATGGTATACGTACCAAATGGAATAGTAGCCTCTGGAAAAAAATGAACAATGCCGTTTTCAGGACTAGAGTTGAGCCTAGAAATAATCATATAAGGTTAAGTAAGTCAAAAGGGTATGACAAATATCCTATGATATCATTTATACATGTTATCCTAAGATTGCTACCAATGAACATATTTCCACAGAAAAAGACACTCACAGACTTATCAAATAAACTAATGGTTAGCCAAAATGAAAGGTGGGGGGATGGGTAAATTAGGACTATGGGGTTAACATACATATACTAATATAAGTTAAATGTATATAAACATATAACATATAAATGATATGAATTATATAATCACCAATACCTTCAAAATATACATTCTGTAATCCCATACATGGTAACAGGATCCGAAGATGAACAGACATATGTATGAATCATTGAACAGATTCTGTACAGCCAGACAATCAAAACACTCTAATCAAATTTACTCCGATAAAAAATACAAATTAAATTTAAAAAACAAACATAAGTAAGGAGACATAAACTTCTGGGGGCTTGTCCCAGCACATTGCACTCTAATTTAAAAGCTCGGAACACTACCTCCAGGAAGACTCTGTTGTCCTAGTAACAAGACTTGAGAACGTAATAATGCTGCCGCCTTGTGGCTGTCTCCAAAAACAGCACCTTTAAACCCAGTGCCAATGGTTGCTTATATAGTCACAAGGACTGTACGGTTGTAAATGACACAGGCACTCAAAAATGCCCTGGGGTAGGGAATAGGCAAGAAAATTCAACACATAAGAAACTTTTCAAGAAATCAATAAGAGGAGGGAAGTTGTACTCACTCATTTTAAAAAAAAGGAAAAGAAAAAATAGGACATGCCTAAAGCTCAGCATAAGGAATTATTAGCCACATGCGTATCCAACCTCCAAAAAGGTTTCAGCTCACACCAGTCATGACCATCAGCAAAAAGTCTACAAACTATAAATGCTGAAGGGGTGTTAGAGAAGTGTGTACCTTCTAGCTGCTGGTGGGATATAAAGTCGTAACAGCACTAATGCAAACTGAATCGAGCTGCTTGAAAACGTAAAAATTGAGCTACCATATGATGCGGCAGGGCACCTTTTGGGCCTATAACCTAAGACCACCAGAATCGGAAAGACAGAGGCAGGCAAATGTGCACTGCAACAATATTGAAATAGCCAAGACATGGAAGCAAAAAAAAAGGTCCATAAACAGATGAATGGACAAAGACGAAGTGGGATACGTACCAAATGGAATAGTAGCCTCGGGAAAAAAATGAACAATGCCGTTTTCAGGACTACACTTGAGCCTAGAAATAATCATATAAGGTTAAGTAAGTCAAAAGGGTATGACAAATATCCTATGACATCATTTATACATGTTATCCTAAGATTGCTACCAATGAACATATTTCCACAGAAAAAGACACTCACAGACTTATCAAATAAACTAATGGCTAGCCAAAATGAAAGGTGGGAGGATGGGTAAATTAGGACAATGGGGTTAAAATACATATACTAATGTATGTTAAATGTATATAAACATATAACATATGAAATATATAAATTATATAATCACCAATACCTTTAAAATATACATTCTGTAATCACATACATGCTAACAGGTTCGAAGATGAACAGACATATGTATGAATCATTGAGCAGATTCTGTACAGCCAGAAAACCACAACACTCTAATCAAATTTACTCCGATAAGAAATAGAAATTAAATTTAAAAAACAAACATAAGTTAGGAGACATAAACTTCTGGGGGCTTGTCCCAGCACATTGCACTCTAATTTACAAGCTCGGAACACTACCTCCAGGAAGACTGTGTTGTCCTAGTAACAAGACTTGAGAACGTAATAATGCTGCCGCCTTGTGGCTGCTTCCCACAACAGTAGCTTTAAACCCAGTGCCAATGGTTGCTTATATAGTCACAAGGACTGCAGGGCTGTAAAAGACACAGGCCCTCAAAAAATGCCCTGGGGTATGGAATTGGCAAGAAAATTCAACACATGAGAAATTTTCAAGAAGTCAATAAGAGGAGGGAAGTTGTAGTCACTCTTTAAAAAAAAAGGAAAAGAAAAAAAGGACATGCCTAAAGCTCAGCATAAGGAATTATTAGCCACATGCATATCCAACCTCCAAAAAGGTTTCAGCTCACACCAGTCATGACCATCAGCAAAAAGTCTACAAACTATAAATGCTGAAGGGGTTTTAGAGAACTGTGTACCTTCTAGCTGCTGGTGGGATGTAAAGTGGTAACAGCAGTAACGCAAACTGAATCGAGCTGCTTGAAAAGGTAAACATTGAGCTACCATATGATGCGGCAGGGCACATTTTGGGCCTATAACCTAAGACAACTGGATTCGGAAAGACAGAGGCAGGCAAATGTGCACTGGAACAATATTGAAATAGCCAAGACATGGAAGCAAAAAAAAGGTCCATAAACAGGTGAATGGACAAAGAAGAAGTGGTATACGGACAGAATGGAATAGTAGCCTCGGGAGAAAAATGAACAATGCTGTTTTCAGGACTACAGTTGAGCCTAGAAAAAATCATATAAGGTTAAGTAAGTCAAAAGGGTATGACAAATATCCTATGATATCATTTATACAAGTTTTCTTAAGATTGCTACCAATGAACATATTTCCACAGAAAAAGACACTCACAGACTTATCAAATAAACTAATGGTTAGCCAAAATGAAAGGTGGGGGGATGGGTAAGTTAGGACTATGGGGTTAACATACATATACTAATGTAAGTTAAATGTATATAAACATATAACATATAAACGATATGAATTATATAATCACCAATACCTTCAAAATATATATTCTGTGATCACATACATGGTAACAGGATCCGAAGATGAACAGACATATGTATGAATCATTGAGCAGATTCTGTACAGCCAGACAATCAAAACACTCTAATCAAATTTACTCCGATAAGAAATAGAAATTAAATTTTAAAAAACAAACATAAGTTAGGAGACATAAACTTTTGGGGGCTTGTCCCAGCACATTGCACTCTAATTTACAAGCTCAGAACACTACCTCCAGGAAGACTCTGTTCTCCTAGTAACAAGACTTGAGAACGCAATAATGCTGCCGCCTTGAGGCTGCTTCCCACAACAGCACTTTAAACCCAGTGCCAATGATTGCTTATATAGTCACAAGGACTGCAGGGCTGTAAATGACACAAGCCCTCAAAATATGCCCTGGGGTAGGGAATTGGCAAGAACATTCAACACATGAGAAATTTCCAAGAAGTCAATAAGAGGAGGGAAGTTGTACTCACTCTTTAAAAAAAAAAAGGAAAAGAAAAAAAGGACATGCCTAAAGCTCAGTATAAGGAATTATTAGCCACATGCAAATTCAAATTCAAAAAGGTTTCAGCTCACTCCAGTCATGACCATCAGCAAAAAGTCTACAAACAATAAATGCTGAAGGGGTTTTAGAGAAGTGTGTACCTTCTAGCTGCTGGTGGGATGTAAAGTGGTAACAGCAGTAACGCAAACTGAATCGAGCTGCTTGAAAAGGTAAAAATTGAGTTACCATATGGTGCGGCAGGGCACCTTTTGGGCCTACAACCTAAGACCACCAGATTCGGAAAGAGAGAGGCAGGCAAATGTGCATTGCAACAATATTGAAATAGCCAAGACATGGAAGCAAAAAAAAAGGTCCATAAACAGATGAATGGACAAAGACGAAGTGGGATACGTACCAAATGGAATAGTAGCCTCGGGAAAAAAATGAACAATGCCGTTTTCAGGACTACAGTTGAGCCTAGAAATAATCATATAAGGTTAAGTAAGTCAAAAGGGTATGACAAATATCCTATGACATCATTTATACATGTTATCCTAAGATTGCTACCAATGAACATATTTCCACAGAAAAAGACACTCACAGACTTATCAAATAAACTAATGGCTAGCCAAAATGAAAGGTGGGAGGATGGGTAAATTAGGACTATGGGGTTAACATACATATACTAATGTAAGTTAAATGTATATAAACATATAACATATGAACTATAAATTATATAATCACCAATACCTTTAAAATATACATTCTGTAATCACATACATGCTAACAGGTTCGAAGATGAACAGACATATGTATGAATCATTGAGCAGATTCTGTACAGCCAGAAAACCACAACACTCTAATCAAATTTACTCCGATAAGAAATAGAAATTAAATTTAAAAAACAAACATAAGTTAGGAGACATAAACTTCTGGGGGCTTGTCCCAGGACATTGCACTCTAATTTACAGGCTCGGAACACTACCTCCAGGAAGACTCTGTTGTCCTAGTAACAAGACTTGAGAACGTAATAATGCTGCCGCCTTGTGGCTGTCTCCAAAAACAGCACCTTTAAACCCAGTGCCAATGGTTGCTTGTATAGTCACAAGGACTGCACGGTTGTAAATGACACAGGCACTCAAAAAATGCCCTGGGGTAGGGAATAGGCAAGAAAATTCAACACATAAGAAACTTTTCAAGAAATCAATAAGAGGAGGGAAGTTGTACTCACTCATTTTAAAAAAAAGGAAAAGAAAAAATAGGACATGCCTAAAGCTCAGCATAAGGAGTTATTAGCCACATGCGTATCCAACCTCCAAAAAGGTTTCAGCTCACACCAGTCATGACCATCAGCAAAAAGTCTACAAACTATAAATGCTGAAGGGGTTTTAGAGAAGTGTGTACCTTCTAGCTGCTGGTGGGATATAAAGTCGTAACAGCACTAATGCAAACTGAATCGAGCTGCTTGAAAACGTAAAAATTGAGCTACCATATGATGCGGCAGGGCACCTTTTGGGCCTATAACCTAAGACCACCAGAATCGGAAAGACAGAGGCAGGCAAATGTGCACTGCAACAATACTGAAATAGCCAAGACATGGAAGCAAAAAAAAAGGTCCATAAACAGATGAATGGACAAAGACGAAGTGGGATACGTACCAAATGGAATAGTAGCCTCGGGAAAAAAATGAACAATGCCGTTTTCAGGACTACACTTGAGCCTAGAAATAATCATATAAGGTTAAGTAAGTCAAAAGGGTATGACAAATATCCTATGACATCATTTATACATGTTATCCTAACATTGCTACCAATGAACGTATTTCCACAGAAAAAGACACTCACAGACTTATCAAATAAACTAATGGCTAGCCAAAATGAAAGGTGGGAGGATGGATAAATTAGGACAATGGGGTTAAAATACATATACTAATGTATGTTAAATGTATATAAACATATAACATATGAAATATATAAATTATATAATCACCAATACCTTTAAAATATACATTCTGTAATCACATACATGCTAACAGGTTCGAAGATGAACAGACATATGTATGAATCATTGAGCAGATTCTGTACAGCCAGAAAACCACAACACTCTAATCAAATTTACTCCGATAAGAAATAGAAATTAAATTTAAAAAACAAACATAAGTTAGGAGACATAAACTTCTGGGGGCTTGTCCCAGCACATTGCACTCTAATTTACAAGCTCGGAACACTACCTCCAGGAAGACTGTGTTGTCCTAGTAACAAGACTTGAGAACGTAATAATGCTGCCGCCTTGTGGCTGCTTCCCACAACAGTAGCTTTAAACCCAGTGCCAATGGTTGCTTATATAGTGACAAGGACTGCAGGGCTGTAAAAGACACAGGCCCTCAAAAAATGCCCTGGGGTATGGAATTGGCAAGAAAATTCAACACATGAGAAATTTTCAAGAAGTCAATAAGAGGAGGGAAGTTGTAGTCACTCTTTAAAAAAAAAGGAAAAGAAAAAAAGGACATGCCTAAAGCTCAGCATAAGGAATTATTAGCCACATGCATATCCAACCTCCAAAAAGGTTTCAGCTCACACCAGTCATGACCATCAGCAAAAAGTCTACAAACTATAAATGCTGAAGGGGTTTTAGAGAACTGTGTACCTTCTAGCTGCTGGTGGGATGTAAAGTGGTAACAGCAGTAACGCAAACTGAATCGAGCTGCTTGAAAAGGTAAACATTGAGCTACCATATGATGCGGCAGGGCACATTTTGGGCCTATAACCTAAGACAACTGGATTCGGAAAGACAGAGGCAGGCAAATGTGCACTGGAACAATATTGAAATAGCCAAGACATGGAAGCAAAAAAAAGGTCCATAAACAGGTGAATGGACAAAGAAGAAGTGGTATACGGACAGAATGGAATAGTAGCCTCGGGAGAAAAATGAACAATGCTGTTTTCAGGACTACAGTTGAGCCTAGAAAAAATCATATAAGGTTAAGTAAGTCAAAAGGGTATGACAAATATCCTATGATATCATTTATACAAGTTTTCTTAAGATTGCTACCAATGAACATATTTCCACAGAAAAAGACACTCACAGACTTATCAAATAAACTAATGGTTAGCCAAAATGAAAGGTGGGGGGATGGGTAAGTTAGGACTATGGGGTTAACATACATATACTAATGTAAGTTAAATGTATATAAACATATAACATATAAACGATATGAATTATATAATCACCAATACCTTCAAAATATATATTCTGTGATCACATACATGGTAACAGGATCCGAAGATGAACAGACATATGTATGAATCATTGAGCAGATTCTGTACAGCCAGACAATCAAAACACTCTAATCAAATTTACTCCGATAAGAAATAGAAATTAAATTTAAAAAAACAAACATAAGTTAGGAGAAATAAACTTTTGGGGGCTTGTCCCAGCACATTGCACTCTAATTTACAAGCTCAGAACACTACCTCCAGGAAGACTCTGTTCTCCTAGTAACAAGACTTGAGAACGCAATAATGCTGCCGCCTTGAGGCTGCTTCCCACAACAGCACTTTAAACCCAGTGCCAATGATTGCTTATATAGTCACAAGGACTGCAGGGCTGTAAATGACACAAGCCCTCAAAATATGCCCTGGGGTAGGGAATTGGCAAGAACATTCAACACATGAGAAATTTCCAAGAAGTCAATAAGAGGAGGGAAGTTGTACTCACTCTTTAAAAAAAAAAAGGAAAAGAAAAAAAGGACATGCCTAAAGCTCAGTATAAGGAATTATTAGCCACATGCAAATTCAAATTCAAAAAGGTTTCAGCTCACTCCAGTCATGACCATCAGCAAAAAGTCTACAAACAATAAATGCTGAAGGGGTTTTAGAGAAGTGTGTACCTTCTAGCTGCTGGTGGGATGTAAAGTGGTAACAGCAGTAACGCAAACTGAATCGAGCTGCTTGAAAAGGTAAAAATTGAGTTACCATATGGTGCGGCAGGGCACCTTTTGGGCCTACAACCTAAGACCACCAGATTCGGAAAGAGAGAGGCAGGCAAATGTGCATTGCAACAATATTGAAATAGCCAAGACATGGAAGCAAAAAAAAAGGTCCATAAACAGATGAATGGACAAAGACGAAGTGGGATACGTACCAAATGGAATAGTAGCCTCGGGAAAAAAATGAACAATGCCGTTTTCAGGACTACAGTTGAGCCTAGAAATAATCATATAAGGTTAAGTAAGTCAAAAGGGTATGACAAATATCCTATGACATCATTTATACATGTTATCCTAAGATTGCTACCAATGAACATATTTCCACAGAAAAAGACACTCACAGACTTATCAAATAAACTAATGGCTAGCCAAAATGAAAGGTGGGAGGATGGGTAAATTAGGACTATGGGGTTAACATACATATACTAATGTAAGTTAAATGTATATAAACATATAACATATGAACTATAAATTATATAATCACCAATACCTTTAAAATATACATTCTGTAATCACATACATGCTAACAGGTTCGAAGATGAACAGACATATGTATGAATCATTGAGCAGATTCTGTACAGCCAGAAAACCACAACACTCTAATCAAATTTACTCCGATAAGAAATAGAAATTAAATTTAAAAAACAAACATAAGTTAGGAGACATAAACTTCTGGGGGCTTGTCCCAGGACATTGCACTCTAATTTACAGGCTCGGAACACTACCTCCAGGAAGACTGTGTTGTCCTAGTAACAAGACTTGAGAACGTAATAATGCTGCCGCCTTGTGGCTGCTTCCCACAACAGTAGCTTTAAACCCAGTGCCAATGGTTGCTTATATAGTCACAAGGACTGCAGGGCTGTAAAAGACACAGGCCCTCAAAAAATGCCCTGGGGTAGGGAATTGGCAAGAAAATTCAACACATGAGAAATTTTCAAGAAGTCAATAAGAGTACGGAAGTTGTACTCACTCTTTAAAAAAAAAGGAAAAGAAAAAAAGGACATGCCTAAAGCTCAGCATAAGGAATTATTAGCCACATGCGTATCCAACCTCCAAAAAGGTTTCAGCTCACACCAGTCATGACCATCAGCAAAAAGTCTACAAACTATAAATGCTGAAGGGGTTTTAGAGAACTGTGTACCTTCTAGCTGCTGGTGGGATGTAAAGTGGTAACAGCAGTAACGCAAACTGAATCGAGCTGCTTGAAAAGGTAAACATTGAGCGACCATATGATGCGGCAGGGCACCTTTTGGGCCTATAACCTAAGACCACCGGATTCGGAAAGACAGAGGCAGGCAAATGTGCACTGCAACAATATTGAAATAGCCAAGACATGGAAGCAAAAAAAAGGTCCATAAACAGATGAATGGACAAAGACGAAATGGTATACGTACCAAATGGAATAGTAGCCTCTGGAAAAAAATGAACAATGCCGTTTCCAGGACTAGAGTTGAGCCTAGAAATAATCATATAAGGTTAAGTAAGTCAAAAGGGTATGACAAATATCCTATGATATCATTTATACATGTTATCCTAAGATTGCTACCAATGAACATATTTCCACAGAAAAAGACACTCACAGACTTATCAAATAAACTAATGGTTAGCCAAAATGAAAGGTGGGGGGATGGGTAAATTAGGACTATGGCGTTAACATACATATACTAATATAAGTTAAATGTATATAAACATATAACATATAAATGATATGAATTATATAATCACCAATACCTTCAAAATATACATTCTGTAATCACATACATGGTAACAGGATCCGAAGATGAACAGACATATGTATGAATCATTGAACAGATTCTGTACAGCCAGACAATCAAAACACTCTAATCAAATTTACTCCAATAAAAAATACAAATTAAATTTAAAAAACAAACATAAGTAAGGAGACATAAACTTCTGGGGGCTTGTCCCAGCACATTGCACTCTAATTTAAAAGCTCGGAACACTACCTACAGGAAGACTCTGTTGTCCTAGTAACAAGACTTGAGAACGTAATAATGCTGCCGCCTTGTGGCTGTCTCCAAAAACAGCACCTTTAAACCCAGTGCCAATGGTTGCTTATATAGTCACAAGGACTGCATGGTTGTAAATGACACAGGCACTCAAAAATGCCCTGGGGTAGGGAATAGGCAAGAAAATTCAACACATAAGAAACTTTTCATGAAATCAATAAGAGGAGGGAAGTTGTACTCACTCTTTTTAAAAAAAAGGAAAAGAAAAAATAGGACATGCCTAAAGCTCAGCATAAGGAATTATTAGGCACATGCGTATCCAACCTCCAAAAAGGTTTCAGCTCACACCAGTCATGACCATCAGCAAAAAGTCTACAAACTATAAATGCTGAAGGGGTTTTAGAGAAGTGTGTACCTTCTAGCTGCTGGTGGGATATAAAGTCGTAACATCACTAATGCAAACTGAATTGAGCTGCTTGAAAACGTAAAAATTGAGCTACCATATGATGCGGCAGGGCACCTTTTGGGCCTATAACCTAAGAACACCAGAATCGGAAAGACAGAGGCAGGCAAATATGCACTGCAACAATACTGAAATAGCAAAGACATGGAAGCAAAAAAAAGGTCCATAAACAGGTGAATGGACAAAGAAGAAGTGGTATATGGACAGAATGGAAGAGTAGCCTCGGGAAAAAAATGAACAATGCCGTTTTCAGGACTAGAGTTGAGACTAAAAATAATCATATAAGGTTAAGTAAGACAAAAGGGTATGACAAATATCCTATGATATTATTTATACAAGTTTTCCTAAGATTGCTACCAATGAACATATTTCCACAGAAAAAGACACTCACAGACTTATCAAATAAACTAATGGTTAGCCAAAATGAAAGGTGGGAGGATGGGTAAATTAGGACTATGGGGTTAACATACATATACTAATGTAAGTTAAATGTATATAAACATATAACATATAAATGATATGAATTATATATTCACGAATACCTTCAAAATATACATTCTGTAATCACATACATGGTAACAGGATCCGAAGATGAATAGATATATGTGTGAATCATTGAGCAGATTCTGTACAGCCAGACAATCAAAACACTCTAATCAAATTTACTCCGATAAGAAAGACAAATTAAATTTAAAAAAGAAACATAAGTAAGGAGACATAAACTTCTGGGGGCTTGTTCCAGCACATTGCACTCTAATTTACAAGCTCGGAACACTACCTCCAGGAAGACTCTGTTGTCCTAGTAACAAGACTTGAGAACGTAATAATGCTGCCGCCTTGTGGCTGTCTCCCAAAACAGCAGCTTTAAACCCAGTGACAATGGTTGCTTATATAGTCACAAGGACTGCAGGGCTGTAAATGACACAGGCCCTCAAAAATTGCCCTGGGGTAGGGAATAGGGAAGAAAATCCAACACATGAGAAATTTTTCAAGAAGTCAATAAGAGGAGGGGAGTTGTACTCACTCTTTAAAAAAAAAAAGGAAAAGAAAAAAAAGGACGTGCCTAAAGCTTAGTATAAGGAATTATTAGCCACATACAAATTCAAATTCAAAAAGGTTTCAGCTCACACCAGTCATTACCATCAGCAAAATGTCTACAAAGTATAAATGCTGAAGGGGTTTTAGAGATCTGTGTACCTTCTAGCTGCTGGTGGGATGTAAAGTGGAAACAGCACTAACGCAAACTGAATCGAGCTGCTTGAAAAGGTAAAAATTGAGCTACCAAATGATGCGGCAGGGCACCTTTTGGGCCTATAACCTAAGACCACCAAAATTGGTAAGACAGAGGCAGGCAAATACGCACTGCAACAATACTGAAATAGCCAAGATATGGAAGCAAAAAAAAGGTCCATAAACAGATGAATGGACAAAGAAGAAGTGGTATACGGACAGAATGGAATAGTAGCCTCGGGAGAAAAATGAACAATGCCGTTTTCAGGACTACAGTTGAGCCTAGAAATAATCATATAAGGTTAAGTAAGTCAAAAGGGTATGACAAATATCCTATGACATCATTTATACATGTTATCCTAAGATTGCTACCAATGAACATATTTCCACAGAAAAAGACACTCACAGACTTATCAAATAAACTAATGGCTAGCCAAAATGAAAGGTGGGAGGATGGGTAAATTAGGACAATGGGGTTAAAATACATATACTAATGTATGTTAAATGTATATAAACATATAACATATGGAAAATATAAATTATATAATCACCAATACCTTTAAAATATACATTCTGTAATCACATACATGCTAACAGGTTCGAAGATGAACAGGCATATGTATGAATCATTGAGCAGATTCTGTACAGCCAGACAATCAAAACACTCTAATCAAATTTACTCCGATAAGAAATAGAAATTAAATTTAAAAAAAAAACATAAGTTAGGAGACATAAACTTCTGGGGGCTTGTCCCAGCACATTGCACTCTAATTTACAAGCTCAGAACACTACCCCCAGGAAGACTCTCTTCTCCTAGTAACAAGACTTGAGAACGCAATAATGCTGCCGCCTTGTGGCTGCTTCCCACAACAGCACTTTAAACCCAGTGCCAATGATTGCTTATATAGTCACAAGGACTGCAGGGCTGTAAATGACACAAGCCCTCAAAATATGCCCTGGGGTAGGGAATTGGCAAGAACATTCAACACATGAGAAATTTCCAAGAAGTCAATAAGAGGAGGGAAGTTGTACTCACTCTTTAAAAAAAAAAGGAAAAGAAAAAAAAGGACATGCCTAAAGCTTAGTATAAGGAATTATTAGCCACATACAAATTCAAATTCAAAAAGGTTTCAGCTCACACCAGTCATGACCATCAGCAAAAAGTCTACAAACTATAAATGCTGAAGGGGTTTTAGAGAAGTGTGTACCTTCTAGCTGCTGGTGGGATATAAAGTCGTAACAGCACTAATGCAAACTGAATCGAGCTGCTTGAAAACGTAAAAATTGAGCTACCATATGATGCGGCAGGGCACCTTTTGGGCCTATAACCTAAGACCACCAGAATCGGAAAGACAGAGGCAGGCAAAAGTGCACTGCAACAATACTGAAATAGCAAAGACATGGAAGCAAAAAAAAAGGTCCATAAACAGATGAATGGACAAAGACGAAGTGGGATACGTACCAAATGGAATAGTAGCCTCGGGAAAAAAATGAACAATGCCGTTTTCAGGACTACAGTTGAGCCTAGAAATAATCATATAAGGTTAAGTAAGTCAAAAGGGTATGACAAATATCCTATGACATCATTTATACATGTTATCCTAAGATTGCTACCAATGAACATATTTCCACAGAAAAAGACACTCACAGACTTATCAAATAAACTAATGGCTAGCCAAAATGAAAGGTGGGAGGATGGGTAAATTAGGACAATGGGGTTAAAATACATATACTAATGTATGTTAAATGTATATAAACATATAACATATGAAATATATAAATTATATAATCACCAATACCTTTAAAATATACATTCTGTAATCACATACATGCTAACAGGTTCGAAGATGAACAGACATATGTATGAATCATTGAGCAGATTCTGTACAGCCAGAAAACCACAACACTCTAATCAAATTTACTCCGATAAGAAATAGAAATTAAATTTAAAAAACAAACATAAGTTAGGAGACATAAACTTCTGGGGGCTTGTCCCAGCACATTGCACTCTAATTTACAAGCTCGGAACACTACCTCCAGGAAGACTGTGTTGTCCTAGTAACAAGACTTGAGAACGTAATAATGCTGCCGCCTTGTGGCTGCTTCCCACAACAGTAGCTTTAAACCCAGTGCCAATGGTTGCTTATATAGTCACAAGGACTGCAGGGCTGTAAAAGACACAGGCCCTCAAAAAATGCCCTGGGGTAGGGAATTGGCAAGAAAATTCAACACATGAGAAATTTTCAAGAAGTCAATAAGAGTACGGAAGTTGTACTCACTCTTTAAAAAAAAAGGAAAAGAAAAAAAGGACATGCCTAAAGCTCAGCATAAGGAATTATTAGCCACATGCGTATCCAACCTCCAAAAAGGTTTCAGCTCACACCAGTCATGACCATCAGCAAAAAGTCTACAAACTATAAATGCTGAAGGGGTTTTAGAGAACTGTGTACCTTCTAGCTGCTGGTGGGATGTAAAGTGGTAACAGCAGTAACGCAAACTGAATCGAGCTGCTTGAAAAGGTAAACATTGAGCTACCATATGATGCGGCAGGGCACATTTTGGGCCTATAACCTAAGACAACTGGATTCGGAAAGACAGAGGCAGGCAAATGTGCACTGGAACAATATTGAAATAGCCAAGACATGGAAGCAAAAAAAAGGTCCATAAACAGATGAATGGACAAAGACGAAATGGTACACGTACCAAATGGAATAGAAGCCTCTGGAAAAAAATGAACAATGCCGTTTTCAGGACTAGAGTTGAGCCTAGAAATAATCATATAAGGTTAAGTAAGTCAAAAGGGTATGACAAATATCCTATGATATCATTAATACATGTTATCCTAAGATTGCTACCAATGAACATATTTCCACAGAAAAAGACACTCACAGACTTATCAAATAAACTAATGGTTAGCCAAAATGAAAGGTGGGAGGATGGGTAAATTAGGACAATGGTGTTAACATACATATACTAATGTATGTTAAATGTATATAAACATATAATATATAAACTATATAAATAATATAATCACCAATACCTTTAAAATATACATTCTGTAATCACATACATGCTAACAGGTTCCGAAGATGAACAGATATATGTATGAATCATTGAGCAGATTCTGTACAGTCAAACAATAAAAACACTCTAATCAAATTTACTCCGATAAGAAATAGAAATTAAATTTAAAAAGCAAACATAAGTTAGGAGACATAAACTTCTGGGGACTTCTCCCAGAACATTCCACTCTAATTTACAACCTTGGAAAACTACCTCCAGGAAGACTCTGTTGCCCTAGTAACAAGAGTTGAGAACGTAATAATGCTGCCGCCTTGTGGCTGTTTCCCACAACAGCAGCTTTAAACCCAGTGCCAATGGTTGCTTAATAGTCACAAGGACTGCAGGGCTCTAAAAGACACCTGCCCTCAAAAAATGCCCTGGGCAAGGGAATAGGCAAGAAAATTCAACACATGAGAAACTTTTCAAGAAGTCAATAAGAGGAGGGAAGTTGTACTCACTCTTTAAAAAAAAAAGGAAAAGAAAAAATAGGACATGCCTAAAGCTCAGTATAAGGAATTATTACTAACATGCAATTTCAAATTCAAAAAGGTTTCAGCTCACACCAGTCATGACCATCAGGAAAAAGTCTACAAACTATAAATGGTGAAGGGGTTTTAGAGAACTGTGTACCTTCTAGCTGCTGGGGGGATGTAAAGTGGTAACAGCAGTAACGCAACCTGAATCGAGCTGCTTGAAAACGTAAAAATTGAGCTACCATATGATGCGGCAGGGCACCTTTTGGGCCTATAACCTAAGACCACCAGATTCGGAAAGACAGAGGCAGGCAAATGTGCACTGCAGCAATACTGAAATAGCCAAGACATGGAAGCAAAAAAAAGGTCCATAAACAGATGAATGGACAAAGACGAAGTGGTATACGTACCAAATGGAATAGTAGCCTCGGAAAAAAAATGAACATTGCCGTTTCCAGGACTACAGTTGAGACTAGAAATAATCATATAAGGTTAAGTAAGTCAAAAGGGTATGACAAATATCCTACGATATCATTTATAAAAGTTATCCTAAGATTGCTACCCATGAACATATTTCCACAGAAAAAGACACTCACAGACTAATCAAATAAACTAATGGTTAGCCAAAATGAAAGGTGGGAGAATAGGTAAATTAGGACTATGGGGTTAACATACATATAATAATGTATGTTAAATGTATATAAACATATCACATATAAACTATATGCATTATATCATCACCAATAGCTTTAAAATATACATTCTGTAATCACGTACATGGTAGCAGGATCCGAAGATGAACAGACATATGCATGAATCATTGAGCAGATTCTGTACAGCCAGACAATCAAAACACTCTAATCAAATTGACTCTGATAAGAAATAGAAATTAAATTTAAAAAGCAAACATAAGTTAGGAGACATAAACTTCTGGGGGCTTGTCCCAGCACATTCCACTCTAATTTACAACCTTGGAAAACTACCTCCAGGAAGACTCTGTTGCCCTAGTAACAAGAGTTGAGAACGTAATAATGCTGCCACCTTGTGGCTGTTTCCCACAACAGCAGCTTTAAACCCAGTGCCAAAGGTTGCTTAATAGTCACAAGGACTGCAGGGCTCTAAATGACACCGGCCCTCAAAGAATGCCCTGGAGTAGGGAATAGGCAAAAAAATTCAACACATGAGTAACTTTTCAAGAAGTCAATAAGAGGAGGGAAGTTGTACTCACTCTTTAAAAAAAAAGGAAAAGAAAAAAAAAGGACATGCCTAAAGCTCAGTATAAGGAATTATTAGCCACATGCAAATTCAAATTCAAAAAGGTTTCAGGTGACACCAGTCATGACCATCAGCAAAAAGTCTACAAACTATAAATGCTGAAGGGGTTTTAGAGAATTGTGTACATTCTAGCTGCTGGTGGGATGTAAAGTGGTAACAGCACTAACGCATACTGAATGGAGCTGCTTGAAAAGGTAAAAATTGAGTTACCATATGATGTGGCAGGGCACCTTTTGGGCCTATAACCTAAGACCACCAAAATCGGAAATACAGAGGCAGGCAAATGTGCACTGCAACAATACTGAAATACCCAAGACATGGAAGCAAAAAATGGTCCATAAACAGGTGAATGGACAAAGAAGAAGTGGTATATGGACAGAATGGAAGAGTAGCCTCGGGAAAAAAATGAACAATGCCGTTTTCAGAACTACAGTTGAGACTAGAAATAGTCATATAAGGTTAAGTAAGTCAAAAGGGTGTGACAAATATCCTATGAAATCATTTATACATGTTTTCCTAAGATTACTACCAATGAACATATTTCCACAGAAAAAGACAGTCACAGACTTATCAAAAATACTAACGGTTAGCCAAAATGAAAGGTGGGAGGATGGGTAAATTAGGACTATGGGGTTAACATACATATACTAATGTAAGTTAAATGTATATAAACATATAACATATGAAATATATAAATTATATAATCACCAATACCTTTAAAATATACATTCTGTAATCACATACATGCTAACAGGTTCGAAGATGAACAGACATATGTATGAATCATTGAACAGATTCTGTACAGCCAGACAATCAAAACACTCTAACCAAATTTACTCCAATAAAAAATACAAATTAAATTTAAAAAACAAACATAAGTAAGGAGACATAAACTTCTGGGGGCTTGTCCCAGCACATTGCACTCTAATTTAAAAGCTCGGAACACTACCTCCAGGAAGACTCTGTTGTCCTAGTAACAAGACTTGAGAACGTAATAATGCTGCCGCCTTGTGGCTGTCTCCAAAAACAGCACCTTTAAACCCAGTGCCAATGGTTGCTTATATAGTCACAAGGACTGCACGGTTGTAAATGACACAGGCACTCAAAAAATGCCCTGGGGTAGGGAATAGGCAAGAAAATTCAACACATAAGAAACTTTTCAAGAAATCAATAAGAGGAGGGAAGTTGTACTCACTCTTTTTAAAAAAAAGGAAAAGAAAAAATAGGACATGCCTAAAGCTCAGCATAAGGAATTATTAGCCACATGCGTATCCAACCTCCAAAAAGGTTTCAGCTCACACCAGTCATGACCATCAGCAAAAAGCCTACAAACTATAAATGCTGATGGGGTTTTAGAGAAGTGTGTACCTTCTAGCTGCTGGTGGGATATAAAATCGTAACATCACTAATGCAAACTGAATCGAGCTGCTTAAAACGTAAAAATTGAGCTACCATATGATGCGGCAGGGCACCTTTTGGGCCTATAACCTAAGACCACCAGAATCGGAAAGACAGAGGCAGGCAAATGTGCACTGCAACAATACTGAAATAGCCAAGACATGGAAGCAAAAAAAAGGTCCATAAACAGGTGAATGGACAAAGAAGAAGTGGTATACGGACAGAATGGAATAGTAGCCTCGGGAGAAAAATGAACAATGCTGTTTTCAGGACTACAGTTGAGCCTAGAAAAAATCATATAAGGTTAAGTGAGTCAAAAGGGTATGACAAATATCCTATGATATCATTTATACAAGTTTTCTTAAGATTGCTACCAATGAACATATTTCCACAGAAAAAGACACTCACAGACTTATCAAATAAACTAATGTTTAGCCAAAATGAAAGGTGGGGGGATGGGTAAGTTAGGACTATGGGGTTAACATACATATACTAATGTAAGTTAAATGTATATAAACATATAACATATAAACGATATGAATTATATAATCACCAATACCTTCAAAATATATATTCTGTGATCACATACATGGTAACAGGATCCGAAGATGAACAGACATATGTATGAATCATTGAACAGATTCTGTACAGCCAGACAATCAAAACACTCTAATCAAATTTACTCCGATAAAAAATACAAATTAAATTTAAAAAACAAACATAAGTAAGGAGACATAAACTTCTGGGGGCTTGTCCCAGCACATTGCACTCTAATTTAAAAGCTCGGAACACTACCTCCAGGAAGACTCTGTTGTCCTAGTAACAAGACTTGAGAACGTAATAATGCTGCCGCCTTGTGGCTGTCTCCAAAAACAGCACCTTTAAACCCAGTGCCAATGGTTGCTTATATAGTCACAAGGACTGCACGGTTGTAAATGACACAGGCACTCAAAAAATGCCCTGGGGTAGGGAATAGGCAAGAAAAATCAACACATAAGAAACTTTTCAAGAAATCAATAAGAGGAGGGAAGTTGTACTCACTCATTTTAAAAAAAAGGAAAAGAAAAAATAGGACATGCCTAAAGCTCAGCATAAGGAATTATTAGCCACATGCGTATCCAACCTCCAAAAAGGTTTCAGCTCACACCAGTCATGACCATCAGCAAAAAGTCTACAAACTATAAATGCTGAAGGGGTTTTAGAGAAGTGTGTACCTTCTAGCTGCTGGTGGGATATAAAGTCGTAACAGCACTAATGCAAACTGAATCGAGCTGCTTGAAAACGTAAAAATTGAGCTACCATATGATGCGGCAGGGCACCTTTTCGGCCTATAACCTAAGACCACCAGAATCGGAAAGACAGAGGCAGGCAAATGTGCACTGCAACAATACTGAAATAGCAAAGACATGGAAGCAAAAAAAAAGGTCCATAAACAGATGAATGGACAAAGACGAAGTGGGATACGTACCAAATGGAATAGTAGCCTCGGGAAAAAAATGAACAATGCCGTTTTCAGGACTACAGTTGAGCCTAGAAATAATCATATAAGGTTAAGTAAGTCAAAAGGGTATGACAAATATCCTATGACATCATTTATACATGTTATCCTAAGATTGCTACCAATGAACATATTTCCACAGAAAAAGACACTGACAGACTTATCAAATAAACTAATGGCTAGCCAAAATGAAAGGTGGGAGGATGGGTAAATTAGGACAATGGGGTTAAAATACATATACTAATGTATGTTAAATGTATATAAACATATAACATATGAAATATATAAATTATATAATCACCAATACCTTTAAAATATACATTCTGTAATCACATACATGCTAACAGGTTCGAAGATGAACAGACATATGTATGAATCATTGAGCAGATTCTGTACAGCCAGAAAACCACAACACTCTAATCAAATTTACTCCGATAAGAAATAGAAATTAAATTTAAAAAACAAACATAAGTTTGGAGACATAAACTTCTGGGGGCTTGTCCCAGCACATTGCACTCTAATTTACAAGCTCGGAACACTACCTCCAGGAAGACTGTGTTGTCCTAGTAACAAGACTTGAGAACGTAATAATGCTGCCGCCTTGTGGCTGCTTCCCACAACAGTAGCTTTAAACCCAGTGCCAATGGTTGCTTATATAGTCACAAGGACTGCAGGGCTGTAAAAGACACAGGCCTACAAAAAATGCCCTGGGGTATGGAATTGGCAAGAAAATTCAACACATGAGTAACTTTTCAAGAAGTCAATAAGAGGAGGGAAGTTGTACTCACTCTTTAAAAAAAAAGGAAAAGAAAAAAAAAGGACATGCCTAAAGCTCAGTATAAGGAATTATTAGCCACATGCAAATTCAAATTCAAAAAGGTTTCAGGTGACACCAGTCATGACCATCAGCAAAAAGTCTACAAACTATAAATGCTGAAAGGGTTTTAGAGAATTGTGTACATTCTAGCTGCTGGTGGGATGTAAAGTGGTAACAGCACTAATGCATACTGAATGGAGCTGCTTGAAAAGGTAAAAATTGAGTTACCATATGATGCGGCAGGGCACCTTTTGGGCCTATAACCTAAGACCACCAAAATCGGAAATACAGAGGCAGGCAAATGTGCACTGCAACAATACTGAAATACCCAAGACATGGAAGCAAAAAATGGTCCATAAACAGGTGAATGGACAAAGAAGAAGTGGTATATGGACAGAATGGAAGAGTAGCCTCGGGAAAAAAATGAACAATGCCGTTTTCAGAACTACAGTTGAGACTAGAAATAGTCATATAAGGGTAAGTTAGTGAAAAGGGTATGACAAATATCCTATGATATCATTTATACATGTTATCCTAAGATTGCTACCAATGAACATATTTCCACAAAAAAAGACACTCACAGACTTATCAAATAAACTAATGGTTAGCCAAAATGAAAGGTGGGAGGATGGGTAAATTAGGACTATGGGGTTAACATACATATACTAATGTATGTTAAATGTATATAAACATATAACATATGAACTATATAAAATATATAATCACCAAACCTTTAAAATATACATTCTGTAATCACATACATGATAAGAGGTTCCGAAGATGAACAGATATATGTATGAATCATTGAGCAGATTCTGTACAGCCAATCAAAACACTCTAATCAAATTTACTCCGATAAGAAATAGAAATTAAATTTAAAAAGCAAACATAAGTTAGGAGACATAAACTTCTGGGGGCTTGTCCCAGCACATTCCACTCTAATTTACAACCTTGGAAAACTACCTCCAGGAAGACTCTGTTGCCCTAGTAAGAAGAGTTGAGAACGTAATAATGCTGCCGCCTTGTGGCTGTTTCCCACAACAGCAGCTTTAAACCCAGTGCCAAAGGTTGCTTAATAGTCACAAGGACTGAAGGGCTCTAAATGACACCTGCCTTCAAAAAATGCCCTGGGGTAGGGAATAGGCAAAAAAATTCAACACATGAGAAACTTTTCAAGAAGTCAATAAGAGGAGGGAAGTTGTACTCACTCTTTAAAACAAAAGGAAAAGAAAAAAATGACATGCCTAAAGCTCAGTATAAGGAATTATTAGCCACATGCAAATTCAAATTCAAAAAGGTTTCAGGTAACACCAGTCATGACCATCATCAAAAAGTCTACAAACTATAAATGCTGAAGGGGTTTTAGAGGAATGTGTACCTTCTAGCTGCTGGTGGGATGTAAAGAAGTAATACCACTAATGCAAACTGAATGGAGCTGCTTGAAAAGGTAAAAATTGAGTTACCATACGATGCGGCAGGGCACCTTTTGGGCCTATAACCTAAGACCACCAGAATCGGAAAGACAGAGGCAGGCAAATGTGCACTGCAACAATACTGAAATAGCCAAGACATGGAAGCAAAAAAAGGTCCATAAACAGATGAATGGACAAAGACGAAATGGTATACGTACCAAATGGAATAGTAGCCTCTGGAAAAAAATGAACAATGCTGTTTTCAGGACTAGAGTTGAGCCTAGAAATAATCATATAAGGTTAAGTAAGTCAAAAGGGTATGACAAATATCCTATGATATCATTTATACATGTTATCCTAAGACTGCTACCAATGAACATATTTCCACAGAAAAAGACACTCACAGACTTATCATATAAACTAATGGTTAGCCAAAATGAAAGGTGGGAGGATGGGTAAATTAGGACTATGGGGTTAACATACATATACTAATGTATGTGAAATGTATATAAACATATAACATATAAATGATATGAATTATATATTCACCAATACCTTCAAAATATACATTCTGTAATCACATACATGGTAACAGGATCCGAAGATGAACAGACATATGTATGAATCATTGAGCAGATTCTGTACAGCCAGACAATCAAAACACTCTAATCAAATTTACTCCGATAAGAAATAGAAATTAAATTTAAAAAACAAACATAAGTTAGGAGACATAAACTTTTGGGGGCTTGTCCCAGCACATTGCACTCTAATTTACAAGCTCGGAACACTACCTCCAGGAAGACTGTGTTGTCCTAGTAACAAGACTTGAGAACGTAATAATGCTGCCGCCTTGTGGCTGCTTCCCACAACAGTAGCTTTAAACCCAGTGCCAATGGTTGCTTATATAGTCACAAGGACTGCAGGGCTGTAAAAGACACAGGCCCTCAAAAAATGCCCTGGGGTAGGGAATTGGCAAGAAAATTCAACACATGAGAAATTTTCAAGAAGTCAATAAGAGTACGGAAGTTGTACTCACTCTTTAAAAAAAAAGGAAAAGAAAAAAAGGACATGCCTAAAGCTCAGCATAAGGAATTATTAGCCACATGCGTATCCAACCTCCAAAAAGGTTTCAGCTCACACCAGTCATGACCATCAGCAAAAAGTCTACAAACTATAAATGCTGAAGGGGTTTTAGAGAACTGTGTACCTTCTAGCTGCTGTTTGGATGTAAAGTGGTAACAGCAGTAACGCAAACTGAATCGAGCTGCTTGAAAAGGTAAACATTGAGCTACCATATGATGCGGCAGGGCACCTTTTGGGCCTATAACCTAAGACCACCGGATTCGGAAAGACAGAGGCAGGCAAATGTGCACTGCAACAATATTGAAATAGCCAAGACATGGAAGCAAAAAAAAGGTCCATAAACAGATGAATGGACAAAGAAGAAATGGTATACGTACCAAATGGAATAGTAGCCTCTGGAAAAAAATGAACAATGCCGTTTTCAGGACTAGAGTTGAGCCTAGAAATAATCATATAAGGTTAAGTAAGTCAAAAGGGTATGACAAATATCCTATGATATCATTTATACATGTTATCCTAAGATTGCTACCAATGGACATATTTCCACAGAAAAAGACACTCACAGACTTATCAAATAAACTAATGGTTAGCCAAAATGAAAGGTGGGGGGATGGGTAAATTAGGACTATGGGGTTAACATACATATACTAATATAAGTTAAATGTATATAAACATATAACATATAAATGATATGAATTATATAATCACCAATACCTGCAAAATATACATTCTGTAATCACATACATGGTAACAGGATCCGAAGATGAACAGACATATGTATGAATCATTGAACAGATTCTGTACAGCCAGACAATCAAAACACTCTAATCAAATTTACTCCGATAAAAAATACAAATTAAATTTAAAAAACAAACATAAGTAAGGAGACATAAACTTCTGGGGGCTTGTCCCAGCACATTGCACTCTAATTTAAAAGCTCGGAACACTACCTCCAGGAAGACTCTGTTGTCCTAGTAACAAGACTTGAGAACGTACTAATGCTGCCGCCTTGTGGCTTTCTCCAAAAACAGCACCTTTAAACCCAGTGCCAATGGTTGCTTATATAGTCACAAGGACTGTACGGTTGTAAATGACACAGGCACTCAAAAAATGCCCTGGGGTAGGGAATAGGCAAGAAAATTCAACACATAAGAAACTTTTCAAGAAATCAATAAGAGGAGGGAAGTTGTACTCACTCTTTTTAAAAAAAAGGAAAAGAAAAAATAGGACATGCCTAAAGCTCAGCATAAGGAATTATTAGCCACATGCGTATCCAACCTCCAAAAAGGTTTCAGCTCACACCAGTCATGACCATCAGCAAAAAGTCTACAAACTATAAATGCTGAAGGGGTTTTAGAGAAGTGTGTACCTTCTAGCTGCTGGTGGGATATAAAGTCGTAACAGCACTAATGCAAACTGAATCGAGCTGCTTGAAAACGTAAAAATTGAGCTACCATATGATGCGGCAGGGCACCTTTTGGGCCTATAACCTAAGACCACCAGAATCGGAAAGACAGAGGCAGGCAAATGTGCACTGCAACAATACTGAAATAGCAAAGACATGGAAGCAAAAAAAAGGTCCATAAACAGGTGAATGGACAAAGAAGAAGTGGTATACGGACAGAATGGAATAGTAGCCTCGGGAGAAAAATGAACAATGCTGTTTTCAGGACTACAGTTGAGCCTAGAAAAAATCATATAAGGTTAAGTAAGTCAAAAGGGTATGACAAATATCCTATGATATCATTTATACAAGTTTTCTTAAGATTGCTACCAATGAACATATTTCCACAGAAAAAGACACTCACAGACTTATCAAATAAACTAATGGTTAGCCAAAATGAAAGTTGGGGGGATGGGTAAGTTAGGACTATGGGGTTAACATACATATACTAATGTAAGTTAAATGTATATAAACATATAACATATAAACAATATGAATTATATAATCACCAATACCTTCAAAATATATATGCTGTGATCACATACATGGTAACAGGATCCGAAGATGAACAGACATATGTATGAATCATTGAGCAGATTCTGTACAGCCAGACAATCAAAACACTCTAATCAAATTTACTCCGATAAGAAATAGAAATTAAATTTAAAAAAACAAACATAAGTTAGGAGACATAAACTTTTGGGGGCTTGTCCCAGCACATTGCACTCTAATTTACAAGCTCAGAACACTACCTCCAGGAAGACTGTGTTGTCCTAGTAACAAGAC
This sequence comes from Balaenoptera physalus, assembly GCF_965194825.1. Classification (NCBI taxonomy): domain Eukaryota; kingdom Metazoa; phylum Chordata; class Mammalia; order Artiodactyla; family Balaenopteridae; genus Balaenoptera; species Balaenoptera physalus. Next base: position 298,153 of record NW_028125955.1, on the reverse strand, counting down.
TTGAGAACGCAATAATGCTGCCGCCTTGTGGCTGCTTCCCACAACAGCACTTTAAACCCAGTGCCAATGATTGCTTATATAGTCACAAGGACTGCAGGGCTGTAAATGACACAAGCCCTCAAAATATGCCCTGGGGTAGGGAATTGGCAAGAACATTCAACACATGAGAAATTTCCAAGAAGTCAATAAGAGGAGGGAAGTTGTACTCACTCTTTAAAAAAAAAAGGAAAAGAAAAAAATGACATGACTAAAGCTCAGTATAAGGAATTATTAGCCACATGCAAATTCAAATTCAAAAAGGTTTCAGCTCACTCCAGTGTGACCATCAGCAAAAAGTCTACAAACAATAAATGCTGAAGGGGTTTTAGAGAAGTGTGTACCTTCTAGCTGCTGGTGGGATGTAAAGTGGTAACAGCAGTAACGCAAATTGAATCGAGCTGCTTGAAAAGGTAAAAATTGAGTTACCATATGGTGCGGCAGGGCACCTTTTGGGCCTATAACCTAAGACCACCAGGTTCGGAAAGAGAGAGGCAGGCAGATGTGCATTGCAACAATATTGAAATAGCCAAGACATGGAAGCAAAAAAAAAGGTCCATAAACAGATGAATGGACAAAGACGAAGTGGGATACGTACCAAATGGAATAGTAGCCTCGGGAAAAAAATGAACAATGCCGTTTTCAGGACTACAGTTGAGCCTAGAAATAATCATATAAGGTTAAGTAAGTCAAAAGGGTATGACAAATAACCTATGACATCATTTATACATGTTATCCTAAGATTGCTACCAATGAACATATTTCCACAGGAAAAGACACTCACAGACTTATCAAATAAGCTAATGGCTAGCCAAAATGAAAGGTGGGAGGATGGGTAAATTAGGACTATGGGGTTAACATACATATACTAATGTATGTTAAATGTATATAAACATATAACATATGAACTATATAAATTATATAATCACCAATACCTTTAAAATATACATTCTGTAATCACATACATGCTAACAGGTTCGAAGATGAACAGACATATGTATGAATCATTGAGCAGATTCTGTACAGCCAGAAAACCACAACACTCTAATCAAATTTACTCCGATAAGAAATAGAAATTAAATTTAAAAAACAAACATAAGTTAGGAGACATAAACTTCTGGGGGCTTGTCCCAGGACATTGCACTCTAATTTACAGGCTCGGAACACTACCTCCAGGAAGACTGTGTTGTCCTAGTAACAAGACTTGAGAACGTAATAATGCTGCCGCCTTGTGGCTGCTTCCCACAACAGTAGCTTTAAACCCAGTGCCAATGGTTGCTTATATAGTCACAAGGACTGCAGGGCTGTAAAAGACACAGGCCCTCAAAAAATGCCCTGGGGTAGGGAATTGGCAAGAAAATTCAACACATGAGAAATTTTCAAGAAGTCAATAAGAGTACGGAAGTTGTACTCACTCTTTAAAAAAAAAGGAAAAGAAAAAAAGGACATGCCTAAAGCTCAGCATAAGGAATTATTAGCCACATGCGTATCCAACCTCCAAAAAGGTTTCAGCTCACACCAGTCATGACCATCAGAAAAAAGTCTACAAACTATAAATGCTGAAGGGGTTTTAGAGAACTGTGTACCTTCTAGCTGCTGTTTGGATGTAAAGTGGTAACAGCAGTAACGCAAACTGAATCGAGCTGCTTGAAAAGGTAAACATTGAGCGACCATATGATGCGGCAGGGCACCTTTTGGGCCTATAACCTAAGACCACCGGATTCGGAAAGACAGAGGCAGGCAAATGTGCACTGCAACAATATTGAAATAGCCAAGACATGGAAGCAAAAAAAAGGTCCATAAACAGATGAATGGACAAAGACGAAATGGTATACGTACCAAATGGAATAGTAGCCTCTGGAAAAAAATGAACAATGCCGTTTCCAGGACTAGAGTTGAGCCTAGAAATAATCATATAAGGTTAAGTAAGTCAAAAGGGTATGACAAATATCCTATGATATCATTTATACATGTTATCCTAAGATTGCTACCAATGAACATATTTCCACAGAAAAAGACACTCACAGACTTATCAAATAAACTAATGGTTAGCCAAAATGAAAGGTGGGGGGATGGGTAAATTAGGACTATGGCGTTAACATACATATACTAATATAAGTTAAATGTATATAAACATATAACATATAAATGATATGAATTATATAATCACCAATACCTTCAAAATATACATTCTGTAATCACATACATGGTAACAGGATCCGAAGATGAACAGACATATGTATGAATCATTGAACAGATTCTGTACAGCCAGACAATCAAAACACTCTAATCAAATTTACTCCAATAAAAAATACAAATTAAATTTAAAAAACAAACATAAGTAAGGAGACATAAACTTCTGGGGGCTTGTCCCAGCACATTGCACTCTAATTTAAAAGCTCGGAACACTACCTACAGGAAGACTCTGTTGTCCTAGTAACAAGACTTGAGAACGTAATAATGCTGCCGCCTTGTGGCTGTCTCCAAAAACAGCACCTTTAAACCCAGTGCCAATGGTTGCTTATATAGTCACAAGGACTGCATGGTTGTAAATGACACAGGCACTCAAAAATGCCCTGGGGTAGGGAATAGGCAAGAAAATTCAACACATAAGAAACTTTTCATGAAATCAATAAGAGGAGGGAAGTTGTACTCACTCTTTTTAAAAAAAAGGAAAAGAAAAAATAGGACATGCCTAAAGCTCAGCATAAGGAATTATTAGGCACATGCGTATCCAACCTCCAAAAAGGTTTCAGCTCACACCAGTCATGACCATCAGCAAAAAGTCTACAAACTATAAATGCTGAAGGGGTTTTAGAGAAGTGTGTACCTTCTAGCTGCTGGTGGGATATAAAGTCGTAACATCACTAATGCAAACTGAATTGAGCTGCTTGAAAACGTAAAAATTGAGCTACCATATGATGCGGCAGGGCACCTTTTGGGCCTATAACCTAAGAACACCAGAATCGGAAAGACAGAGGCAGGCAAATATGCACTGCAACAATACTGAAATAGCAAAGACATGGAAGCAAAAAAAAGGTCCATAAACAGGTGAATGGACAAAGAAGAAGTGGTATATGGACAGAATGGAAGAGTAGCCTCGGGAAAAAAATGAACAATGCCGTTTTCAGGACTAGAGTTGAGACTAAAAATAATCATATAAGGTTAAGTAAGACAAAAGGGTATGACAAATATCCTATGATATTATTTATACAAGTTTTCCTAAGATTGCTACCAATGAACATATTTCCACAGAAAAAGACACTCACAGACTTATCAAATAAACTAATGGTTAGCCAAAATGAAAGGTGGGAGGATGGGTAAATTAGGACTATGGGGTTAACATACATATACTAATGTAAGTTAAATGTATATAAACATATAACATATAAATGATATGAATTATATATTCACGAATACCTTCAAAATATACATTCTGTAATCACATACATGGTAACAGGATCCGAAGATGAACAGATATATGTGTGAATCATTGAGCAGATTCTGTACAGCCAGACAATCAAAACACTCTAATCAAATTTACTCCGATAAGAAAGACAAATTAAATTTAAAAAACAAACATAAGTAAGGAGACATAAACTTCTGGGGGCTTGTTCCAGCACATTGCACTCTAATTTACAAGCTCGGAACACTACCTCCAGGAAGACTCTGTTGTCCTAGTAACAAGACTTGAGAACGTAATAATGCTGCCGCCTTGTGGCTGTCTCCCAAAACAGCAGCTTTAAACCCAGTGACAATGGTTGCTTATATAGTCACAAGGACTGCAGGGCTGTAAATGACACAGGCCCTCAAAAATTGCCCTGGGGTAGGGAATAGGGAAGAAAATCCAACACATGAGAAATTTTTCAAGAAGTCAATAAGAGGAGGGGAGTTGTACTCACTCTTTAAAAAAAAAAAGGAAAAGAAAAAAAAGGACGTGCCTAAAGCTTAGTATAAGGAATTATTAGCCACATACAAATTCAAATTCAAAAAGGTTTCAGCTCACACCAGTCATTACCATCAGCAAAATGTCTACAAACTATAAATGCTGAAGGGGTTTTAGAGATCTGTGTACCTTCTAGCTGCTGGTGGGATGTAAAGTGGAAACAGCACTAACGCAAACTGAATCGAGCTGCTTGAAAAGGTAAAAATTGAGCTACCAAATGATGCGGCAGGGCACCTTTTGGGCCTATAACCTAAGACCACCAAAATTGGTAAGACAGAGGCAGGCAAATACGCACTGCAACAATACTGAAATAGCCAAGATATGGAAGCAAAAAAAAGGTCCATAAACAGATGAATGGACAAAGAAGAAGTGGTATACGGACAGAATGGAATAGTAGCCTCGGGAGAAAAATGAACAATGCCGTTTTCAGGACTACAGTTGAGCCTAGAAATAATCATATAAGGTTAAGTAAGTCAAAAGGGTATGACAAATATCCTATGACATCATTTATACATGTTATCCTAAGATTGCTACCAATGAACATATTTCCACAGAAAAAGACACTCACAGACTTATCAAATAAACTAATGGCTAGCCAAAATGAAAGGTGGGAGGATGGGTAAATTAGGACAATGGGGTTAAAATACATATACTAATGTATGTTAAATGTATATAAACATATAACATATGGAAAATATAAATTATATAATCACCAATACCTTTAAAATATACATTCTGTAATCACATACATGCTAACAGGTTCGAAGATGAACAGGCATATGTATGAATCATTGAGCAGATTCTGTACAGCCAGACAATCAAAACACTCTAATCAAATTTACTCCGATAAGAAATAGAAATTAAATTTAAAAAAAAAACATAAGTTAGGAGACATAAACTTCTGGGGGCTTGTCCCAGCACATTGCACTCTAATTTACAAGCTCAGAACACTACCCCCAGGAAGACTCTCTTCTCCTAGTAACAAGACTTGAGAACGCAATAATGCTGCCGCCTTGTGGCTGCTTCCCACAACAGCACTTTAAACCCAGTGCCAATGATTGCTTATATAGTCACAAGGACTGCAGGGCTGTAAATGACACAAGCCCTCAAAATATGCCCTGGGGTAGGGAATTGGCAAGAACATTCAACACATGAGAAATTTCCAAGAAGTCAATAAGACGAGGGAAGTTGTACTCACTCTTTAAAAAAAAAAGGAAAAGAAAAAAAAGGACATGCCTAAAGCTTAGTATAAGGAATTATTAGCCACATACAAATTCAAATTCAAAAAGGTTTCAGCTCACACCAGTCATGACCATCAGCAAAAAGTCTACAAACTATAAATGCTGAAGGGGTTTTAGAGAAGTGTGTACCTTCTAGCTGCTGGTGGGATATAAAGTCGTAACAGCACTAATGCAAACTGAATCGAGCTGCTTGAAAACGTAAAAATTGAGCTACCATATGATGCGGCAGGGCACCTTTTGGGCCTATAACCTAAGACCACCAGAATCGGAAAGACAGAGGCAGGCAAAAGTGCACTGCAACAATACTGAAATAGCAAAGACATGGAAGCAAAAAAAAAGGTCCATAAACAGATGAATGGACAAAGACGAAGTGGGATACGTACCAAATGGAATAGTAGCCTCGGGAAAAAAATGAACAATGCCGTTTTCAGGACTACAGTTGAGCCTAGAAATAATCATATAAGGTTAAGTAAGTCAAAAGGGTATGACAAATATCCTATGACATCATTTATACATGTTATCCTAAGATTGCTACCAATGAACATATTTCCACAGAAAAAGACACTCACAGACTTATCAAATAAACTAATGGCTAGCCAAAATGAAAGGTGGGAGGATGGGTAAATTAGGACAATGGGGTTAAAATACATATACTAATGTATGTTAAATGTATATAAACATATAACATATGAAATATATAAATTATATAATCACCAATACCTTTAAAATATACATTCTGTAATCACATACATGCTAACAGGTTCGAAGATGAACAGACATATGTATGAATCATTGAGCAGATTCTGTACAGCCAGAAAACCACAACACTCTAATCAAATTTACTCCGATAAGAAATAGAAATTAAATTTAAAAAACAAACATAAGTTAGGAGACATAAACTTCTGGGGGCTTGTCCCAGCACATTGCACTCTAATTTACAAGCTCGGAACACTACCTCCAGGAAGACTGTGTTGTCCTAGTAACAAGACTTGAGAACGTAATAATGCTGCCGCCTTGTGGCTGCTTCCCACAACAGTAGCTTTAAACCCAGTGCCAATGGTTGCTTATATAGTCACAAGGACTGCAGGGCTGTAAAAGACACAGGCCCTCAAAAAATGCCCTGGGGTAGGGAATTGGCAAGAAAATTCAACACATGAGAAATTTTCAAGAAGTCAATAAGAGGAGGGAAGTTGTAGTCACTCTTTAAAAAAAAAGGAAAAGAAAAAAAGGACATGCCTAAAGCTCAGCATAAGGAATTATTAGCCACATGCGTATCCAACCTCCAAAAAGGTTTCAGCTCACACCAGTCATGACCATCAGCAAAAAGTCTACAAACTATAAATGCTGAAGGGGTTTTAGAGAACTGTGTACCTTCTAGCTGCTGGTGGGATGTAAAGTGGTAACAGCAGTAACGCAAACTGAATCGAGCTGCTTGAAAAGGTAAACATTGAGCTACCATATGATGCGGCAGGGCACATTTTGGGCCTATAACCTAAGACAACTGGATTCGGAAAGACAGAGGCAGGCAAATGTGCACTGGAACAATATTGAAATAGCCAAGACATGGAAGCAAAAAAAAGGTCCATAAACAGATGAATGGACAAAGACGAAATGGTACACGTACCAAATGGAATAGAAGCCTCTGGAAAAAAATGAACAATGCCGTTTTCAGGACTAGAGTTGAGCCTAGAAATAATCATATAAGGTTAAGTAAGTCAAAAGGGTATGACAAATATCCTATGATATCATTAATACATGTTATCCTAAGATTGCTACCAATGAACATATTTCCACAGAAAAAGACACTCACAGACTTATCAAATAAACTAATGGTTAGCCAAAATGAAAGGTGGGAGGATGGGTAAATTAGGACAATGGTGTTAACATACATATACTAATGTATGTTAAATGTATATAAACATATAATATATAAACTATATAAATAATATAATCACCAATAGCTTTAAAATATACATTCTGTAATCACGTACATGGTAGCAGGATCCGAAGATGAACAGACATATGCATGAATCATTGAGCAGATTCTGTACAGCCAGACAATCAAAACACTCTAATCAAATTGACTCTGATAAGAAATAGAAATTAAATTTAAAAAGCAAACATAAGTTAGGAGACATAAACTTCTGGGGGCTTGTCCCAGCACATTCCACTCTAATTTACAACCTTGGAAAACTACCTCCAGGAAGACTCTGTTGCCCTAGTAACAAGAGTTGAGAACGTAATAATGCTGCCACCTTGTGGCTGTTTCCCACAACAGCAGCTTTAAACCCAGTGCCAAAGGTTGCTTAATAGTCACAAGGACTGCAGGGCTCTAAATGACACCGGCCCTCAAAGAATGCCCTGGAGTAGGGAATAGGCAAAAAAATTCAACACATGAGTAACTTTTCAAGAAGTCAATAAGAGGAGGGAAGTTGTACTCACTCTTTAAAAAAAAAGGAAAAGAAAAAAAAAGGACATGCCTAAAGCTCAGTATAAGGAATTATTAGCCACATGCAAATTCAAATTCAAAAAGGTTTCAGGTGACACCAGTCATGACCATCAGCAAAAAGTCTACAAACTATAAATGCTGAAGGGGTTTTAGAGAATTGTGTACATTCTAGCTGCTGGTGGGATGTAAAGTGGTAACAGCACTAACGCATACTGAATGGAGCTGCTTGAAAAGGTAAAAATTGAGTTACCATATGATGTGGCAGGGCACCTTTTGGGCCTATAACCTAAGACCACCAAAATCGGAAATACAGAGGCAGGCAAATGTGCACTGCAACAATACTGAAATACCCAAGACATGGAAGCAAAAAATGGTCCATAAACAGGTGAAAGGACAAAGAAGAAGTGGTATATGGACAGAATGGAAGAGTAGCCTCGGGAAAAAAATGAACAATGCCGTTTTCAGAACTACAGTTGAGACTAGAAATAGTCATATAAGGTTAAGTAAGTCAAAAGGGTGTGACAAATATCCTATGAAATCATTTATACATGTTTTCCTAAGATTACTACCAATGAACATATTTCCACAGAAAAAGACAGTCACAGACTTATCAAAAATACTAACGGTTAGCCAAAATGAAAGGTGGGAGGATGGGTAAATTAGGACTATGGGGTTAACATACATATACTAATGTAAGTTAAATGTATATAAACATATAACATATGAAATATATAAATTATATAATCACCAATACCTTTAAAATATACATTCTGTAATCACATACATGCTAACAGGTTCGAAGATGAACAGACATATGTATGAATCATTGAACAGATTCTGTACAGCCAGACAATCAAAACACTCTAATCAAATTTACTCCAATAAAAAATACAAATTAAATTTAAAAAACAAACATAAGTAAGGAGACATAAACTTCTGGGGGCTTGTCCCAGCACATTGCACTCTAATTTAAAAGCTCGGAACACTACCTCCAGAAAGACTCTGTTGTCCTAGTAACAAGACTTGAGAACGTAATAATGCTGCCGCCTTGTGGCTGTCTCCAAAAACAGCACCTTTAAACCCAGTGCCAATGGTTGCTTATATAGTCACAAGGACTGCACGGTTGTAAATGACACAGGCACTCAAAAAATGCCCTGGGGTAGGGAATAGGCAAGAAAATTCAACACATAAGAAACTTTTCAAGAAATCAATAAGAGGAGGGAAGTTGTACTCACTCTTTTTAAAAAAAAGGAAAAGAAAAAATAGGACATGCCTAAAGCTCAGCATAAGGAATTATTAGCCACATGCGTATCCAACCTCCAAAAAGGTTTCAGCTCACACCAGTCATGACCATCAGCAAAAAGCCTACAAACTATAAATGCTGATGGGGTTTTAGAGAAGTGTGTACCTTCTAGCTGCTGGTGGGATATAAAGTCGTAACATCACTAACGCAAACTGAATCGAGCTGCTTGAAAACGTAAAAATTGAGCTACCATATGATGCGGCAGGGCACCTTTTGGGCCTATAACCTAAGACCACCAGAATCGGAAAGACAGAGGCAGGCAAATGTGCACTGCAACAATACTGAAATAGCCAAGATATGGAAGCAAAAAAAAGGTCCATAAACAGATGAATGGACAAAGAAGAAGTGGTATACGGACAGAATGGAATAGTAGCCTCGGGAGAAAAATGAACAATGCTGTTTTCAGGACTACAGTTGAGCCTAGAAAAAATCATATAAGGTTAAGTGAGTCAAAAGGGTATGACAAATATCCTATGATATCATTTATACAAGTTTTCTTAAGATTGCTACCAATGAACATATTTCCACAGAAAAAGACACTCACAGACTTATCAAATAAACTAATGTTTAGCCAAAATGAAAGGTGGGGGGATGGGTAAGTTAGGACTATGGGGTTAACATACATATACTAATGTAAGTTAAATGTATATAAACATATAACATATAAACGATATGAATTATATAATCACCAATACCTTCAAAATATATATTCTGTGATCACATACATGGTAACAGGATCCGAAGATGAACAGACATATGTATGAATCATTGAACAGATTCTGTACAGCCAGACAATCAAAACACTCTAATCAAATTTACTCCGATAAAAAATACAAATTAAATTTAAAAAACAAACATAAGTAAGGAGACATAAACTTCTGGGGGCTTGTCCCAGCACATTGCACTCTAATTTAAAAGCTCGGAACACTACCTCCAGGAAGACTCTGTTGTCCTAGTAACAAGACTTGAGAACGTAATAATGCTGCCGCCTTGTGGCTGTCTCCAAAAACAGCACCTTTAAACCCAGTGCCAATGGTTGCTTATATAGTCACAAGGACTGCACGGTTGTAAATGACACAGGCACTCAAAAAATGCCCTGGGGTAGGGAATAGGCAAGAAAATTCAACACATAAGAAACTTTTCAAGAAATCAATAAGAGGAGGGAAGTTGTACTCACTCCAAAAAGGTTTCAGCTCACACCAGTCATGACCATCAGCAAAAAGCCTACAAACTATAAATGCTCATGGGGTTTTAGAGAAGTGTGTACCTTCTAGCTGCTGGTGGGATATAAAGTCGTAACATCACTAATGCAAACTGAATCGAGCTGCTTGAAAACGTAAAAATTGAGCTACCATATGATGCGGCAGGGCACCTTTTGGGCCTATAACCTAAGACCACCAGAATCGGAAAGACAGAGGCAGGCAAATGTGCACTGCAACAATACTGAAATAGCCAAGATATGGAAGCAAAAAAAAGGTCCATAAACAGATGAATGGACAAAGAAGAAGTGGTATACGGACAGAATGGAATAGTAGCCTCGGGAGAAAAATGAACAATGCTGTTTTCAGGACTACAGTTGAGCCTAGAAAAAATCATATAAGGTTAAGTGAGTCAAAAGGGTATGACAAATATCCTATGATATCATTTATACAAGTTTTCTTAAGATTGCTACCAATGAACATATTTCCACAGAAAAAGACACTCACAGACTTATCAAATAAACTAATGTTTAGCCAAAATGAAAGGTGGGGGGATGGGTAAGTTAGGACTATGGGGTTAACATACATATACTAATGTAAGTTAAATGTATATAAACATATAACATATAAACGATATGAATTATATAATCACCAATACCTTCAAAATATATATTCTGTGATCACATACATGGTAACAGGATCCGAAGATGAACAGACATATGTATGAATCATTGAACAGATTCTGTACAGCCAGACAATCAAAACACTCTAATCAAATTTACTCCGATAAAAAATACAAATTAAATTTAAAAAACAAACATAAGTAAGGAGACATAAACTTCTGGGGGCTTGTCCCAGCACATTGCACTCTAATTTAAAAGCTCGGAACACTACCTCCAGGAAGACTCTGTTGTCCTAGTAACAAGACTTGAGAACGTAATAATGCTGCCGCCTTGTGGCTGTCTCCAAAAACAGCACCTTTAAACCCAGTGCCAATGGTTGCTTATATAGTCACAAGGACTGCACGGTTGTAAATGACACAGGCACTCAAAAAATGCCCTGGGGTAGGGAATAGGCAAGAAAATTCAACACATAAGAAACTTTTCAAGAAATCAATAAGAGGAGGGAAGTTGTACTCACTCATTTTAAAAAAAAGGAAAAGAAAAAATAGGACATGCCTAAAGCTCAGCATAAGGAATTATTAGCCACATGCGTATCCAACCTCCAAAAAGGTTTCAGCTCACACCAGTCATGACCATCAGCAAAAAGTCTACAAACTATAAATGCTGAAGGGGTTTTAGAGAAGTGTGTACCTTCTAGCTGCTGGTGGGATATAAAGTCGTAACAGCACTAATGCAAACTGAATCGAGCTGCTTGAAAACGTAAAAATTGAGCTACCATATGATGCGGCAGGGCACCTTTTGGGCCTATAACCTAAGACCACCAGAATCGGAAAGACAGAGGCAGGCAAATGTGCACTGCAACAATACTGAAATAGCAAAGACATGGAAGCAAAAAAAAAGGTCCATAAACAGATGAATGGACAAAGACGAAGTGGGATACGTACCAAATGGAATAGTAGCCTCGGGAAAAAAATGAACAATGCCGTTTTCAGGACTACAGTTGAGCCTAGAAATAATCATATAAGGTTAAGTAAGTCAAAAGGGTATGACAAATATCCTATGACATCATTTATACATGTTATCCTAAGATTGCTACCAATGAACATATTTCCACAGAAAAAGACACTGACAGACTTATCAAATAAACTAATGGCTAGCCAAAATGAATGGTGGGAGGATGGGTAAATTAGGACAATGGGGTTAAAATACATGTACTAATGTATGTTAAATGTATATAAACATATAACATATGAAATATATAAATTATATAATCACCAATACCTTTAAAATATACATTCTGTAATCACATACATGCTAACAGGTTCGAAGATGAACAGACATATGTATGAATCATTGAGCAGATTCTGTACAGCCAGAAAACCACAACACTCTAATCAAATTTACTCCGATAAGAAATAGAAATTAAATTTAAAAAACAAACATAAGTTTGGAGACATAAACTTCTGGGGGCTTGTCCCAGCACATTGCACTCTAATTTACAAGCTCGGAACACTACCTCCAGGAAGACTGTGTTGTCCTAGTAACAAGACTTGAGAACGTAATAATGCTGCCGCCTTGTGGCTGCTTCCCACAACAGTAGCTTTCAACCCAGTGCCAATGGTTGCTTATATAGTCACAAGGACTGCAGGGCTGTAAAAGACACAGGCCTACAAAAAATGCCCTGGGGTATGGAATTGGCAAGAAAATTCAACACATGAGTAACTTTTCAAGAAGTCAATAAGAGGAGGGAAGTTGTACTCACTCTTTAAAAAAAAAGGAAAAGAAAAAAAAAGGACATGCCTAAAGCTCAGTATAAGGAATTATTAGCCACATGCAAATTCAAATTCAAAAAGGTTTCAGGTGACACCAGTCATGACCATCAGCAAAAAGTCTACAAACTATAAATGCTGAAAGGGTTTTAGAGAATTGTGTACATTCTAGCTGCTGGTGGGATGTAAAGTGGTAACAGCACTAATGCATACTGAATGGAGCTGCTTGAAAAGGTAAAAATTGAGTTACCATATGATGCGGCAGGGCACCTTTTGGGCCTATAACCTAAGACCACCAAAATCGGAAATACAGAGGCAGGCAAATGTGCACTGCAACAATACTGAAATACCCAAGACATGGAAGCAAAAAATGGTCCATAAACAGGTGAATGGACAAAGAAGAAGTGGTATATGGACAGAATGGAAGAGTAGCCTCGGGAAAAAAATGAACAATGCCGTTTTCAGAACTACAGTTGAGACTAGAAATAGTCATATAAGGGTAAGTTAGTGAAAAGGGTATGACAAATATCCTATGATATCATTTATACATGTTATCCTAAGATTGCTACCAATGAACATATTTCCACAAAAAAAGACACTCACAGACTTATCAAATAAACTAATGGTTAGCCAAAATGAAAGGTGGGAGGATGGGTAAATTAGGACTATGGGGTTAACATACATATACTAATGTATGTTAAATGTATATAAACATATAACATATGAACTATATAAAATATATAATCACCAAACCTTTAAAATATACATTCTGTAATCACATACATGATAAGAGGTTCCGAAGATGAACAGATATATGTATGAATCATTGAGCAGATTCTGTACAGCCAATCAAAACACTCTAATCAAATTTACTCCGATAAGAAATAGAAATTAAATTTAAAAAGCAAACATAAGTTAGGAGACATAAACTTCTGGGGGCTTGTCCCAGCACATTCCACTCTAATTTACAACCTTGGAAAACTACCTCCAGGAAGACTCTGTTGCCCTAGTAAGAAGAGTTGAGAACGTAATAATGCTGCCGCCTTGTGGCTGTTTCCCACAACAGCAGCTTTAAACCCAGTGCCAAAGGTTGCTTAATAGTCACAAGGACTGAAGGGCTCTAAATGACACCTGCCTTCAAAAAATGCCCTGGGGTAGGGAATAGGCAAAAAAATTCAACACATGAGAAACTTTTCAAGAAGTCAATAAGAGGAGGGAAGTTGTACTCACTCTTTAAAACAAAAGGAAAAGAAAAAAATGACATGCCTAAAGCTCAGTATAAGGAATTATTAGCCACATGCAAATTCAAATTCAAAAAGGTTTCAGGTAACACCAGTCATGACCATCATCAAAAAGTCTACAAACTATAAATGCTGAAGGGGTTTTAGAGGAATGTGTACCTTCTAGCTGCTGGTGGGATGTAAAGAAGTAATACCACTAATGCAAACTGAATGGAGCTGCTTGAAAAGGTAAAAATTGAGTTACCATACGATGCGGCAGGGCACCTTTTGGGCCTATAACCTAAGACCACCAGAATCGGAAAGACAGAGGCAGGCAAATGTGCACTGCAACAATACTGAAATAGCCAAGACATGGAAGCAAAAAAAGGTCCATAAACAGATGAATGGACAAAGACGAAATGGTATACGTACCAAATGGAATAGTAGCCTCTGGAAAAAAATGAACAATGCTGTTTTCAGGACTAGAGTTGAGCCTAGAAATAATCATATAAGGTTAAGTAAGTCAAAAGGGTATGACAAATATGCTATGATATCATTTATACATGTTATCCTAAGACTGCTACCAATGAACATATTTCCACAGAAAAAGACACTCACAGACTTATCATATAAACTAATGGTTAGCCAAAATGAAAGGTGGGAGGATGGGTAAATTAGGACTATGGGGTTAACATACATATACTAATGTATGTGAAATGTATATAAACATATAACATATAAATGATATGAATTATATATTCACCAATACCTTCAAAATATACATTCTGTAATCACATACATGGTAACAGGATCCGAAGATGAACAGACATATGTATGAATCATTGAGCAGATTCTGTACAGCCAGACAATCAAAACACTCTAATCAAATTTACTCCGATAAGAAATAGAAATTAAATTTAAAAAACAAACATAAGTTAGGAGACATAAACTTTTGGGGGCTTGTCCCAGCACATTGCACTCTAATTTACAAGCTCGGAACACTACCTCCAGGAAGACTGTGTTGTCCTAGTAACAAGACTTGAGAACGTAATAATGCTGCCGCCTTGTGGCTGCTTCCCACAACAGTAGCTTTAAACCCAGTGCCAATGGTTGCTTATATAGTCACAAGGACTGCAGGGCTGTAAAAGACACAGGCCCTCAAAAAATGCCCTGGGGTAGGGAATTGGCAAGAAAATTCAACACATGAGAAATTTTCAAGAAGTCAATAAGAGTACGGAAGTTGTACTCACTCTTTAAAAAAAAAGGAAAAGAAAAAAAGGACATGCCTAAAGCTCAGCATAAGGAATTATTAGCCACATGCGTATCCAACCTCCAAAAAGGTTTCAGCTCACACCAGTCATGACCATCAGCAAAAAGTCTACAAACTATAAATGCTGAAGGGGTTTTAGAGAACTGTGTACCTTCTAGCTGCTGTTTGGATGTAAAGCGGTAACAGCAGTAACGCAAACTGAATCGAGCTGCTTGAAAAGGTAAACATTGAGCTACCATATGATGCGGCAGGGCACCTTTTGGGCCTATAACCTAAGACCACCGGATTCGGAAAGACAGAGGCAGGCAAATGTGCACTGCAACAATATTGAAATAGCCAAGACATGGAAGCAAAAAAAAGGTCCATAAACAGATGAATGGACAAAGAAGAAATGGTATACGTACCAAATGGAATAGTAGCCTCTGGAAAAAAATGAACAATGCCGTTTTCAGGACTAGAGTTGAGCCTAGAAATAATCATATAAGGTTAAGTAAGTCAAAAGGGTATGACAAATATCCTATGATATCATTTATACATGTTATCCTAAGATTGCTACCAATGGACATATTTCCACAGAAAAAGACACTCACAGACTTATCAAATAAACTAATGGTTAGCCAAAATGAAAGGTGGGGGGATGGGTAAATTAGGACTATGGGGTTAACATACATATACTAATATAAGTTAAATGTATATAAACATATAACATATAAATGATATGAATTATATAATCACCAATACCTGCAAAATATACATTCTGTAATCACATACATGGTAACAGGATCCGAAGATGAACAGACATATGTATGAATCATTGAACAGATTCTGTACAGCCAGACAATCAAAACACTCTAATCAAATTTACTCCGATAAAAAATACAAATTAAATTTAAAAAACAAACATAAGTAAGGAGACATAAACTTCTGGGGGCTTGTCCCAGCACATTGCACTCTAATTTAAAAGCTCGGAACACTACCTCCAGGAAGACTCTGTTGTCCTAGTAACAAGACTTGAGAACGTACTAATGCTGCCGCCTTGTGGCTTTCTCCAAAAACAGCACCTTTAAACCCAGTGCCAATGGTTGCTTATATAGTCACAAGGACTGTACGGTTGTAAATGACACAGGCACTCAAAAAATGCCCTGGGGTAGGGAATAGGCAAGAAAATTCAACACATAAGAAACTTTTCAAGAAATCAATAAGAGGAGGGAAGTTGTACTCACTCTTTTTAAAAAAAAGGAAAAGAAAAAATAGGACATGCCTAAAGCTCAGCATAAGGAATTATTAGCCACATGCGTATCCAACCTCCAAAAAGGTTTCAGCTCACACCAGTCATGACCATCAGCAAAAAGTCTACAAACTATAAATGCTGAAGGGGTTTTAGAGAAGTGTGTACCTTCTAGCTGCTGGTGGGATATAAAGTCGTAACAGCACTAATGCAAACTGAATCGAGCTGCTTGAAAACGTAAAAATTGAGCTACCATATGATGCGGCAGGGCACCTTTTGGGCCTATAACCTAAGACCACCAGAATCGGAAAGACAGAGGCAGGCAAATGTGCACTGCAACAATACTGAAATAGCAAAGACATGGAAGCAAAAAAAAGGTCCATAAACAGGTGAATGGACAAAGAAGAAGTGGTATACGGACAGAATGGAATAGTAGCCTCGGGAGAAAAATGAACAATGCTGTTTTCAGGACTACAGTTGAGCCTAGAAAAAATCATATAAGGTTAAGTAAGTCAAAAGGGTATGACAAATATCCTATGATATCATTTATACAAGTTTTCTTAAGATTGCTACCAATGAACATATTTCCACAGAAAAAGACACTCACAGACTTATCAAATAAACTAATGGTTAGCCAAAATGAAAGTTGGGGGGATGGGTAAGTTAGGACTATGGGGTTAACATACATATACTAATGTAAGTTAAATGTATATAAACATATAACATATAAACAATATGAATTATATAATCACCAATACCTTCAAAATATATATGCTGTGATCACATACATGGTAACAGGAAACGAAGATGAACAGACATATGTATGAATCATTGAGCAGATTCTGTACAGCCAGACAATCAAAACACTCTAATCAAATTTACTCCGATAAGAAATAGAAATTAAATTTAAAAAAACAAACATAAGTTAGGAGACATAAACTTTTGGGGGCTTGTCCCAGCACATTGCACTCTAATTTACAAGCTCAGAACACTACCTCCAGGAAGACTGTGTTGTCCTAGTAACAAGACTTGAGAACGCAATAATGCTGCCGCCTTGTGGCTGCTTCCCACAACAGCACTTTAAACCCAGTGCCAATGATTGCTTATATAGTCACAAGGACTGCAGGGCTGTAAATGACACAAGCCCTCAAAATATGCCCTGGGGTAGGGAATTGGCAAGAACATTCAACACATGAGAAATTTCCAAGAAGTCAATAAGAGGAGGGAAGTTGTACTCACTCTTTAAAAAAAAAAGGAAAAGAAAAAAAGGACATGACTAAAGCTCAGTATAAGGAATTATTAGCCACATGCAAATTCAAATTCAAAAAGGTTTCAGCTCACTCCAGTCATGACCATCAGCAAAAAGTCTACAAACAATAAATGCTGAAGGGGTTTTAGAGAAGTGTGTACCTTCTAGCTGCTGGTGGGATGTAAAGTGGTAACAGCAGTAACGCAAACTGAATCGAGCTGCTTGAAAAGGTAAAAATTGAGTTACCATATGGTGCGGCAGGGCACCTTTTGGGCCTATAACCTAAGACCACCAGGTTCGGAAAGAGAGAGGCAGGCAGATGTGCATTGCAACAATATTGAAATAGCCAAGACATGGAAGCAAAAAAAAAGGTCCATAAACAGATGAATGGACAAGGACGAAGTGGGATACGTACCAAATGGAATAATAGCCTCGGGAAAAAAATGAACAATGCCGTTTTCAGGACTACAGTTGAGCCTAGAAATAATCATATAAGGTTAAGTAAGTCAAAAGGGTATGACAAATAACCTATGACATCATTTATACATGTTATCCTAAGATTGCTACCAATGAACATATTTCCACAGGAAAAGACACTCACAGACTTATCAAATAAGCTAATGGCTAGCCAAAATGAAAGGTGGGAGGATGGGTAAATTAGGACTATGGGGTTAACATACATATACTAATGTATGTTAAATGTATATAAACATATAACATATGAACTATATAAATTATATAATCACCAATACCTTTAAAATATACATTCTGTAATCACATACATGCTAACAGGTTCGAAGATGAACAGACATATGTATGAATCATTGAGCAGATTCTGTACAGCCAGAAAACCACAACACTCTAATCAAATTTACTCCGATAAGAAATAGAAATTAAATTTAAAAAACAAACATAAGTTAGGAGACATAAACTTCTGGGGGCTTGTCCCAGGACATTGCACTCTAATTTACAGGCTCGGAACACTACCTCCAGGAAGACTGTGTTGTCCTAGTAACAAGACTTGAGAACGTAATAATGCTGCCGCCTTGTGGCTGCTTCCCACAACAGTAGCTTTAAACCCAGTGCCAATGGTTGCTTATATAGTCACAAGGACTGCAGGGCTGTAAAAGACACAGGCCCTCAAAAAATGCCCTGGGGTAGGGAATTGGCAAGAAAATTCAACACATGAGAAATTTTCAAGAAGTCAATAAGAGTACGGAAGTTGTACTCACTCTTTAAAAAAAAAGGAAAAGAAAAAAAGGACATGCCTAAAGCTCAGCATAAGGAATTATTAGCCACATGCGTATCCAACCTCCAAAAAGGTTTCAGCTCACACCAGTCATGACCATCAGAAAAAAGTCTACAAACTATAAATGCTGAAGGGGTTTTAGAGAACTGTGTACCTTCTAGCTGCTGTTTGGATGTAAAGTGGTAACAGCAGTAACGCAAACTGAATCGAGCTGCTTGAAAAGGTAAACATTGAGCGACCATATGATGCGGCAGGGCACCTTTTGGGCCTATAACCTAAGAACACCAGAATCGGAAAGACAGAGGCAGGCAAATATGCACTGCAACAATACTGAAATAGCAAAGACATGGAAGCAAAAAAAAGGTCCATAAACAGGTGAATGGACAAAGAAGAAGTGGTATATGGACAGAATGGAAGAGTAGCCTCGGGAAAAAAATGAACAATGCCGTTTTCAGGACTAGAGTTGAGACTAAAAATAATCATATAAGGTTAAGTAAGACAAAAGGGTATGACAAATATCCTATGATATTATTTATACAAGTTTTCCTAAGATTGCTACCAATGAACATATTTCCACAGAAAAAGACACTCACAGACTTATCAAATAAACTAATGGTTAGCCAAAATGAAAGGTGGGAGGATGGGTAAATTAGGACTATGGGGTTAACATACATATACTAATGTAAGTTAAATGTATATAAACATATAACATATAAATGATATGAATTATATATTCACGAATACCTTCAAAATATACATTCTGTAATCACATACATGGTAACAGGATCCGAAGATGAACAGATATATGTGTGAATCATTGAGCAGATTCTGTACAGCCAGACAATCAAAACACTCTAATCAAATTTACTCCGATAAGAAAGACAAATTAAATTTAAAAAACAAACATAAGTAAGGAGACATAAACTTCTGGGGGCTTGTTCCAGCACATTGCACTCTAATTTACAAGCTCGGAACACTACCTCCAGGAAGACTCTGTTGTCCTAGTAACAAGACTTGAGAACGTAATAATGCTGCCGCCTTGTGGCTGTCTCCCAAAACAGCAGCTTTAAACCCAGTGACAATGGTTGCTTATATAGTCACAAGGACTGCAGGGCTGTAAATGACACAGGCCCTCAAAAATTGCCCTGGGGTAGGGAATAGGGAAGAAAATCCAACACATGAGAAATTTTTCAAGAAGTCAATAAGAGGAGGGGAGTTGTACTCACTCTTTAAAAAAAAAAAGGAAAAGAAAAAAAAGGACGTGCCTAAAGCTTAGTATAAGGAATTACTAGCCACATACAAATTCAAATTCAAAAAGGTTTCAGCTCACACCAGTCATTACCATCAGCAAAATGTCTACAAACTATAAATGCTGAAGGGGTTTTAGAGATCTGTGTACCTTCTAGCTGCTGGTGGGATGTAAAGTGGAAACAGCACTAACGCAAACTGAATCGAGCTGCTTGAAAAGGTAAAAATTGAGCTACCAAATGATGCGGCAGGGCACCTTTTGGGCCTATAACCTAAGACCACCGGATTCGGAAAGACAGAGGCAGGCAAATGTGCACTGCAAAAATATTGAAATAGCCAAGACATGGAAGCAAAAAAAGGTCCATAAACAGATGAATGAACAAAGACGAAATGGTATACGTACCAAATGGAATAGTAGCCTCGGGAAAAAAATGAACAATGCCGTTTTCAGGACTAGAGTTGAGACTAGAAATAATCATATAAGGTTAAGTAAGACAAAAGGGTATTACAAATATCCTATGATATTATTTATACAAGTTTTCCTAAGATTGCTACCAATGAACATATTTCCACAGAAAAAAAACACTCACAGACTTATCAAATAAACTAATGGTTAGCCAAAATGAAAGGTGGGCGGATGGGTAAATTAGGACTATGGGGTTAACATACATATACTAATATAAGTTAAATGTATATAAACATATAACATATAAATGATATGAATTATATAATCACCAATCCCTTCAAAATATACATTCTGTAATCACATACATGGTAACAGGATCCGCAGATGAACAGACATATGTATGAATCATTGAACAGATTCTGTACAGCCAGACAATCAAAACACTCTAATCAAATTTACTCCGATAAAAAATACAAATTAAATTTAAAAAACAAACATAAGTAAGGAGACATAAACTTCTGGGCGCTTGTCCCAGCACATTGCACTCTAATTTAAAAGCTCGGAACACTACCTCCAGGAAGACTCTGTTGTCCTAGTAACAAGACTTGAGAACGTAATAATGCTGCCGCCTTGTGGCTGTCTCCAAAAACAGCACCTTTAAACCCAGTGCCAATGGTTGCTTATATAGTCACAAGGACTGTACGGTTGTAAATGACACAGGCACTCAAAAAATGCCCTGGGGTAGGGAATAGGCAAGAAAATTCAACACATAAGAAACTTTTCAAGAAATCAATAAGAGGAGGGAAGTTGTACTCACTCATTTTAAAAAAAAGGAAAAGAAAAAATAGGACATGCCTAAAGCTCAGCATAAGGAATTATTAGCCACATGCGTATCCAACCTCCAAAAAGGTTTCAGCTCACACCAGTCATGACCATCAGCAAAAAGTCTACAAACTATAAATGCTGAAGGGGTTTTAGAGAAGTGTGTACCTTCTAGCTGCTGGTGGGATATAAAGTCGTAACAGCACTAATGCAAACTGAATCGAGCTGCTTGAAAACGTAAAAATTGAGCTACCATATGATGCGGCAGGGCACCTTTTGGGCCTATAACCTAAGACCACCAGAATCGGAAAGACAGAGGCAGGCAAATGTGCACTGCAACAATACTGAAATAGCAAAGACATGGAAGCAAAAAAAAGGTCCATAAACAGGTGAATGGAGAAAGAAGAAGTGGTATATGGACAGAATGGAAGAGTAGCCTCGGGAAAAAAATGAACAATGCCGTTTTCAGGACTAGAGTTCAGACTAGAAATAATCATATAAGGTTAAGTAAGACAAAAGGGTATTACAAATATCCTATGATATTATTTATACAAGTTTTCCTAAGATTGCTACCAATGAACATATTTCCACAGAAAAAGACACTCACAGACTTATCAAATAAACTAATGGTTAGCCAAAATGAAAGGTGGGAGGATGGGTAAATTAGGACTATGGGGTTAACATACATATACTAATATAAGTTAAATGTATATAAACATATAACATATAAATGATATGAATTATATAATCACCAATACCTTCAAAATATACATTCTGTAATCACATACATGGTAACAGGATCCGAAGATGAACAGACATATGTGTGAATCATTGAACAGATTTTGTACAGCCACACAATCAAAACACTTTAATCAAATTTACTCCGATAAAAAATACAAATTAAATTTAAAAAACAAACATAAGTAAGGAGACATAAACTTCTGGGGGCTTGTCCCAGCACATTGCACTCTAATTTAAAAGCTCGGAACACTACCTCCAGGAAGACTCTGTTGTCCTAGTAACAAGACTTGAGAACGTAATAATGCTGCCGCCTTGTGGCTGTCTCCAAAAACAGCACCTTGAAACCCAGGGCCAATGGTTGCTTATATAGTCACAAGGACTGCACGGTTGTAAATGACACAGGCACTCAAAAAATGCCCTGGGGTAGGGAATAGGCAAGAAAATTCAACACATAAGAAACTTTTCAAGAAATCAATAAGAGGAGGGAAGTTGTACTCACTCTTTTTAAAAAAAAGGAAAAGAAAAAATAGGACATGCCTAAAGCTCAGCATAAGGAATTATTAGCCACATGCGTATCCAACCTCCAAAAAGGTTTCAGCTCACACCAGTCATGACCATCAGCAAAAAGCCTACAAACTATAAATGCTGATGGGGTTTTAGAGAAGTGTGTACCTTCTAGCTGCTGGTGGGATATAAAGT
Organism: Balaenoptera physalus; assembly: GCF_965194825.1. NCBI lineage: Eukaryota > Metazoa > Chordata > Mammalia > Artiodactyla > Balaenopteridae > Balaenoptera > Balaenoptera physalus. The sequence goes on along the minus strand of NW_028125955.1, from coordinate 275,455 downwards.
CGTAACATCACTAATGCAAACTGAATCGAGCTGCTTGAAAACGTAAAAATTGAGCTACCATATGATGCGGCAGGGCACCTTTTGGGCCTATAACCTAAGACCACCAGAATCGGAAAGACAGAGGCAGGCAAATGTGCACTGCAACAATACTGAAATAGCCAAGATATGGAAGCAAAAAAAAGGTCCATAAACAGATGAATGGACAAAGAAGAAGTGGTATACGGACAGAATGGAATAGTAGCCTCGGGAGAAAAATGAACAATGCTGTTTTCAGGACTACAGTTGAGCCTAGAAAAAATCATATAAGGTTAAGTAAGTCAAAAGGGTATGACAAATATCCTATGATATCATTTATACAAGTTTTCTTAAGATTGCTACCAATGAACATATTTCCACAGAAAAAGACACTCACAGACTTATCAAATAAACTAATGGTTAGCCAAAATGAAAGGTGGGGGGATGGGTAAGTTAGGACTATGGGGTTAACATACATATACTAATGTAAGTTAAATGTATATAAACATATAACATATAAACGATATGAATTATATAATCACCAATACCTTCAAAATATATATTCTGTGATCACATACATGGTAACAGGATCCGAAGATGAACAGACATATGTATGAATCATTGAGCAGATTCTGTACAGCCAGACAATCAAAACACTCTAATCAAATTTACTCCGATAAGAAATAGAAATTAAATTTAAAAAAAAAACATAAGTTAGGAGACATAAACTTCTGGGGGCTTGTCCCAGCACATTGCACTCTAATTTACAAGCTCAGAACACTACCCCCAGGAAGACTCTGTTCTCCTAGTAACAAGACTTGAGAACGCAATAATGCTGCCGCCTTGTGGCTGCTTCCCACAACAGCACTTTAAACCCAGTGCCAATGATTGCTTATATAGTCACAAGGACTGCAGGGCTGTAAATGACACAAGCCCTCAAAATATGCCCTGGGGTAGGGAATTGGCAAGAACATTCAACACATGAGAAATTTCCAAGAAGTCAATAAGAGGAGGGAAGTTGTACTCACTCTTTAAAAAAAAAAGGAAAAGAAAAAAAAGGACATGCCTAAAGCTTAGTATAAGGAATTATTAGCCACATACAAATTCAAATTCAAAAAGGTTTCAGCTCACACCAGTCATTACCATCAGCAAAATGTCTACAAACTATAAATGCTGAAGGGGTTTTAGAGATCTGTGTACCTTCTAGCTGCTGGTGGGATGTAAAGTGGAAACAGCACTAACGCAAACTGAATCGAGCTGCTTGAAAAGGTAAAAATTGAGCTACCAAATGATGGGGCAGGGCACCTTTTGGGCCTATAACCTAAGACCACCAAAATTGGAAAGAGAGAGGCAGGCAAATATGCACTGCAACAATACTGAAATAGCCAAGATATGGAAGCAAAAAAAAGGTCCATAAACAGATGAATGGACAAAGAAGAAGTGGTATACGGACAGAATGGAATAGTAGCCTCGGGAGAAAAATGAACAATGCTGTTTTCAGGACTACAGTTGAGCCTAGAAAAAATCATATAAGGTTAAGTGAGTCAAAAGGGTATGACAAATATCCTATGATATCATTTATACAAGTTTTCTTAAGATTGCTACCAATGAACATATTTCCACAGAAAAAGACACTCACAGACTTATCAAATAAACTAATGTTTAGCCAAAATGAAAGGTGGGGGGATGGGTAAGTTAGGACTATGGGGTTAACATACATATACTAATGTAAGTTAAATGTATATAAACATATAACATATAAACGATATGAATTATATAATCACCAATACCTTCAAAATATATATTCTGTGATCACATACATGGTAACAGGATCCGAAGATGAACAGACATATGTATGAATCATTGAACAGATTCTGTACAGCCAGACAATCAAAACACTCTAATCAAATTTACTCCGATAAAAAATACAAATTAAATTTAAAAAACAAACATAAGTAAGGAGACATAAACTTCTGGGGGCTTGTCCCAGCACATTGCACTCTAATTTAAAAGCTCGGAACACTACCTCCAGGAAGACTCTGTTGTCCTAGTAACAAGACTTGAGAACGTAATAATGCTGCCGCCTTGTGGCTGTCTCCAAAAACAGCACCTTTAAACCCAGTGCCAATGGTTGCTTATATAGTCACAAGGACTGCACGGTTGTAAATGACACAGGCACTCAAAAAATGCCCTGGGGTAGGGAATAGGCAAGAAAATTCAACACATAAGAAACTTTTCAAGAAATCAATAAGAGGAGGGAAGTTGTACTCACTCATTTTAAAAAAAAGGAAAAGAAAAAATAGGACATGCCTAAAGCTCAGCATAAGGAATTATTAGCCACATGCGTATCCAACCTCCAAAAAGGTTTCAGCTCACACCAGTCATGACCATCAGCAAAAAGTCTACAAACTATAAATGCTGAAGGGGTTTTAGAGAAGTGTGTACCTTCTAGCTGCTGGTGGGATATAAAGTCGTAACAGCACTAATGCAAACTGAATCGAGCTGCTTGAAAACGTAAAAATTGAGCTACCATATGATGCGGCAGGGCACCTTTTGGGCCTATAACCTAAGACCACCAGAATCGGAAAGACAGAGGCAGGCAAATGTGCACTGCAACAATACTGAAATAGCAAAGACATGGAAGCAAAAAAAAAGGTCCATAAACAGATGAATGGACAAAGACGAAGTGGGATACGTACCAAATGGAATAGTAGCCTCGGGAAAAAAATGAACAATGCCGTTTTCAGGACTACAGTTGAGCCTAGAAATAATCATATAAGGTTAAGTAAGTCAAAAGGGTATGACAAATATCCTATGACATCATTTATACATGTTATCCTAAGATTGCTACCAATGAACATATTTCCACAGAAAAAGACACTGACAGACTTATCAAATAAACTAATGGCTAGCCAAAATGAAAGGTGGGAGGATGGGTAAATTAGGACAATGGGGTTAAAATACATATACTAATGTATGTTAAATGTATATAAACATATAACATATGAAATATATAAATTATATAATCACCAATACCTTTAAAATATACATTCTGTAATCACATACATGCTAACAGGTTCGAAGATGAACAGACATATGTATGAATCATTGAGCAGATTCTGTACAGCCAGAAAACCACAACACTCTAATCAAATTTACTCCGATAAGAAATAGAAATTAAATTTAAAAAACAAACATAAGTTTGGAGACATAAACTTCTGGGGGCTTGTCCCAGCACATTGCACTCTAATTTACAAGCTCGGAACACTACCTCCAGGAAGACTGTGTTGTCCTAGTAACAAGACTTGAGAACGTAATAATGCTGCCGCCTTGTGGCTGCTTCCCACAACAGTAGCTTTAAACCCAGTGCCAATGGTTGCTTATATAGTCACAAGGACTGCAGGGCTGTAAAAGACACAGGCCTACAAAAAATGCCCTGGGGTATGGAATTGGCAAGAAAATTCAACACATGAGTAACTTTTCAAGAAGTCAATAAGAGGAGGGAAGTTGTACTCACTCTTTAAAAAAAAAGGAAAAGAAAAAAAAAGGACATGCCTAAAGCTCAGTATAAGGAATTATTAGCCACATGAAAATTCAAATTCAAAAAGGTTTCAGGTGACACCAGTCATGACCATCAGCAAAAAGTCTACAAACTATAAATGCTGAAAGGGTTTTAGAGAATTGTGTACATTCTAGCTGCTGGTGGGATGTAAAGTGGTAACAGCACTAATGCATACTGAATGGAGCTGCTTGAAAAGGTAAAAATTGAGTTACCATATGATGCGGCAGGGCACCTTTTGGGCCTATAACCTAAGACCACCAAAATCGGAAATACAGAGGCATGCAAATGTGCACTGCAACAATACTGAAATACCCAAGACATGGAAGCAAAAAATGGTCCATAAACAGGTGAATGGACAAAGAAGAAGTGGTATATGGACAGAATGGAAGAGTAGCCTCGGGAAAAATATGAACAATGCCGTTTTCAGAACTACAGTTGAGACTAGAAATAGTCATATAAGGGTAAGTTAGTGAAAAGGGTATGACAAATATCCTATGATATCATTTATACATGTTATCCTAATTGCTACCAATGAACATATTTCCACAAAAAAAGACACTCACAGACTTATCAAATAAACTAATGGTTAGCCAAAATGAAAGGTGGGAGGATGGGTAAATTAGGACTATGGGGTTAACATACATATACTAATGTATGTTAAATGTATATAAACAATATAACATATGAACTATATAAAATATATAATCACCAAACCTTTAAAATATACATTCTGTAATCACATACATGATAAGAGGTTCCGAAGATGAACAGATATATGTATGAATCATTGAGCAGATTCTGTACAGCCAATCAAAACACTCTAATCAAATTTACTCCGATAAGAAATAGAAATTAAATTTAAAAAGCAAACATAAGTTAGGAGACATAAACTTCTGGGGGCTTGTCCCAGCACATTCCACTCTAATTTACAACCTTGGAAAACTACCTCCAGGAAGACTCTGTTGCCCTAGTAAGAAGAGTTGAGAACGTAATAATGCTGCCGCCTTGTGGCTGTTTCCCACAACAGCAGCTTTAAACCCAGTGCCAAAGGTTGCTTAATAGTCACAAGGACTGAAGGGCTCTAAATGACACCTGCCTTCAAAAAATGCCCTGGGGTAGGGAATAGGGCAAAAAAATTCAACACATGAGAAACTTTTCAAGAAGTCAATAAGAGGAGGGAAGTTGTACTCACTCTTTAAAACAAAAGGAAAAGAAAAAAATGACATGCCTAAAGCTCAGTATAAGGAATTATTAGCCACATGCAAATTCAAATTCAAAAAGGTTTCAGGTAACACCAGTCATGACCATCATCAAAAAGTCTACAAACTATAAATGCTGAAGGGGTTTTAGAGGAATGTGTACCTTCTAGCTGCTGGTGGGATGTAAAGAAGTAATACCACTAATGCAAACTGAATGGAGCTGCTTGAAAAGGTAAAAATTGAGTTACCATACGATGCGGCAGGGCACCTTTTGGGCCTATAACCTAAGACCACCAGAATCGGAAAGACAGAGGCAGGCAAATGTGCACTGCAACAATACTGAAATAGCCAAGACATGGAAGCAAAAAAAGGTCCATAAACAGATGAATGGACAAAGACGAAATGGTATACGTACCAAATGGAATAGTAGCCTCTGGAAAAAAATGAACAATGCTGTTTTCAGGACTAGAGTTGAGCCTAGAAATAATCATATAAGGTTAAGTAAGTCAAAAGGGTATGACAAATATCCTATGATATCATTTATACATGTTATCCTAAGACTGCTACCAATGAACATATTTCCACAGAAAAAGACACTCACAGACTTATCATATAAACTAATGGTTAGCCAAAATGAAAGGTGGGAGGATGGGTAAATTAGGACTATGGGGTTAACATACATATACTAATGTATGTGAAATGTATATAAACATATAACATATAAATGATATGAATTATATATTCACCAATACCTTCAAAATATACATTCTGTAATCACATACAGGGTAACAGGATCCGAAGATGAACAGACATATGTATGAATCATTGAGCAGATTCTGTACAGCCAGACAATCAAAACACTCTAATCAAATTTACTCCGATAAGAAATAGAAATTAAATTTAAAAAACAAACATAAGTTAGGAGACATAAACTTTTGGGGGCTTGTCCCAGCACATTGCACTCTAATTTACAAGCTCGGAACACTACCTCCAGGAAGACTGTGTTGTCCTAGTAACAAGACTTGAGAACGTAATAATGCTGCCGCCTTGTGGCTGCTTCCCACAACAGTAGCTTTAAACCCAGTGCCAATGGTTGCTTATATAGTCACAAGGACTGCAGGGCTGTAAAAGACACAGGCCCTCAAAAAATGCCCTGGGGTAGGGAATTGGCAAGAAAATTCAACACATGAGAAATTTTCAAGAAGTCAATAAGAGTACGGAAGTTGTACTCACTCTTTAAAAAAAAAGGAAAAGAAAAAAAGGACATGCCTAAAGCTCAGCATAAGGAATTATTAGCCACATGCGTATCCAACCTCCAAAAAGGTTTCAGCTCACACCAGTCATGACCATCAGCAAAAAGTCTACAAACTATAAATGCTGAAGGGGTTTTAGAGAACTGTGTACCTTCTAGCTGCTGTTTGGATGTAAAGTGGTAACAGCAGTAACGCAAACTGAATCGAGCTGCTTGAAAAGGTAAACATTGAGCTACCATATGATGCGGCAGGGCACCTTTTGGGCCTATAACCTAAGACCACCGGATTCGGAAAGACAGAGGCAGGCAAATGTGCACTGCAACAATATTGAAATAGCCAAGACATGGAAGCAAAAAAAAGGTCCATAAACAGATGAATGGACAAAGAAGAAATGGTATACGTACCAAATGGAATAGTAGCCTCTGGAAAAAAATGAACAATGCCGTTTTCAGGACTAGAGTTGAGCCTAGAAATAATCATATAAGGTTAAGTAAGTCAAAAGGGTATGACAAATATCCTATGATATCATTTATACATGTTATCCTAAGATTGCTACCAATGGACATATTTCCACAGAAAAAGACACTCACAGACTTATCAAATAAACTAATGGTTAGCCAAAATGAAAGGTGGGGGGATGGGTAAATTAGGACTATCGGGTTAACATACATATACTAATATAAGTTAAATGTATATAAACATATAACATATAAATGATATGAATTATATAATCACCAATACCTGCAAAATATACATTCTGTAATCACATACATGGTAACAGGATCCGAAGATGAACAGACATATGTATGAATCATTGAACAGATTCTGTACAGCCAGACAATCAAAACACTCTAATCAAATTTACTCCAATAAAAAATACAAATTAAATTTAAAAAACAAACATAAGTAAGGAGACATAAACTTCTGGGGGCTTGTCCCAGCACATTGCACTCTAATTTAAAAGCTCGGAACACTACCTCCAGGAAGACTCTGTTGTCCTAGTAACAAGACTTGAGAACGTAATAATGCTGCCGCCTTGTGGCTTTCTCCAAAAACAGCACCTTTAAACCCAGTGCCAATGGTTGCTTATATAGTCACAAGGACTGTACGGTTGTAAATGACACAGGCACTCAAAAAATGCCCTGGGGTAGGGAATAGGCAAGAAAATTCAACACATAAGAAACTTTTCAAGAAATCAATAAGAGGAGGGAAGTTGTACTCACTCTTTTTAAAAAAAAGGAAAAGAAAAAATAGGACATGCCTAAAGCTCAGCATAAGGAATTATTAGCCACATGCGTATCCAACCTCCAAAAAGGTTTCAGCTCACACCAGTCATGACCATCAGCAAAAAGTCTACAAACTATAAATGCTGAAGGGGTTTTAGAGTAGTGTGTACCTTCTAGCTGCTGGTGGGATATAAAGTCGTAACAGCACTAATGCAAACTGAATCGAGCTGCTTGAAAACGTAAAAATTGAGCTACCATATGATGCGGCAGGGCACCTTTTGGGCCTATAACCTAAGACCACCAGAATCGGAAAGACAGAGGCAGGCAAATGTGCACTGCAACAATACTGAAATAGCAAAGACATGGAAGCAAAAAAAAGGTCCATAAACAGGTGAATGGACAAAGAAGAAGTGGTATACGGACAGAATGGAATAGTAGCCTCGGGAGAAAAATGAACAATGCTGTTTTCAGGACTACAGTTGAGCCTAGAAAAAATCATATAAGGTTAAGTAAGTCAAAAGGGTATGACAAATATCCTATGATATCATTTATACAAGTTTTCTTAAGATTGCTACCAATGAACATATTTCCACAGAAAAAGACACTCACAGACTTATCAAATAAACTAATGGTTAGCCAAAATGAAAGTTGGGGGGATGGGTAAGTTAGGACTATGGGGTTAACATACATATACTAATGTAAGTTAAATGTATATAAACATATAACATATAAACAATATGAATTATATAATCACCAATACCTTCAAAATATATATGCTGTGATCACATACATGGTAACAGGATCCGAAGATGAACAGACATATGTATGAATAATTGAGCAGATTCTGTACAGCCAGACAATCAAAACACTCTAATCAAATTTACTCCGATAAGAAATAGAAATTAAATTTAAAAAAACAAACATAAGTTAGGAGACATAAACTTGTGGGGGCTTGTCCCAGCACATTGCACTCTAATTTACAAGCTCAGAACACTACCTCCAGGAAGACTCTGTTCTCCTAGTAACAAGACTTGAGAACGCAATAATGCTGCCGCCTTGTGGCTGCTTCCCACAACAGCACTTTAAACCCAGTGCCAATGATTGCTTATATAGTCACAAGGACTGCAGGGCTGTAAATGACACAAGCCCTCAAAATATGCCCTGGGGTAGGGAATTGGCAAGAACATTCAACACATGAGAAATTTCCAAGAAGTCAATAAGAGGAGGGAAGTTGTACTCACTCTTTAAAAAAAAAAGGAAAAGAAAAAAAGGACATGCCTAAAGCTCAGTATAAGGAATTATTAGCCACATGCAAATTCAAATTCAAAAAGGTTTCAGCTCACTCCAGTCATGACCATCAGCAAAAAGTCTACAAACAATAAATGCTGAAGGGGTTTTAGAGAAGTGTGTACCTTCTAGCTGCTGGTGGGATGTAAAGTGGTAACAGCAGTAACGCAAACTGAATCGAGCCGCTTGAAAAGGTAAAAATTGAGTTACCATATGGTGCGGCAGGGCACCTTTTGGGCCTATAACCTAAGACCACCAGGTTCGGAAAGAGAGAGGCAGGCAAATGTGCATTGCAACAATATTGAAATAGCCAAGACATGGAAGCAAAAAAAAAGGTCCATAAACAGATGAATGGACAAAGACGAAGTGGGATACGTACCAAATGGAATAGTAGCCTCGGGAAAAAAATGAACAATGCCGTTTTCAGGACTACAGTTGAGCCTAGAAATAATCATATAAGGTTAAGTAAGTCAAAAGGGTATGACAAATAACCTATGACATCATTTATACATGTTATCCTAAGATTGCTACCAATGAACATATTTCCACAGGAAAAGACACTCACAGACTTATCAAATAAGCTAATGGCTAGCCAAAATGAAAGGTGGGAGGATGGGTAAATTAGGACTATGGGGTTAACATACATATACTAATGTATGTTAAATGTATATAAACATATAACATATGAACTATATAAATTATATAATCACCAATACCTTTAAAATATACATTCTGTAATCACATACATGCTAACAGGTTCGAAGATGAACAGACATATGTATGAATCATTGAGCAGATTCTGTACAGCCAGAAAACCACAACACTCTAATCAAATTTACTCCGATAAGAAATAGAAATTAAATTTAAAAAGCAAACATAAGTTAGGAGACATAAACTTCTGGGGGCTTGTCCCAGGACATTCCACTCTAATTTACAACCTTGGAAAACTACCTCCAGGAAGACTCTGTTGCCCTAGTAACAAGAGTTGAGAACGTAATAATGCTGCCGCCTTGTGGCTGTTTCCCACAACAGCAGCTTTAAACCCAGTGCCAAAGGTTGCTTAATAGTCACAAGGACTGAAGGGCTCTAAATGACACCTGCCTTCAAAAAATGCCCTGGGGTCGGGAATAGGCAAAAAAATTCAACACATGAGAAACTTTTCAAGAAGTCAATAAGAGGAGGGAAGTTGTACTCACCTTTTAAAACAAAAGGAAAAGAAAAAAAAGGACATGCCTAAAGCTCAGTATAAGGAATTATTAGCCACATGCAAATTCAAATTCAAAAAGGTTTCAGGTAACACCAGTCATGACCATCATCAAAAAGTCTACAAACTATAAATGCTGAAGGGGTTTTAGAGGAATGTGTACCTTCTAGCTGCTGGTGGGATGTAAAGAAGTAATACCACTAATGCAAACTGAATGGAGCTGCTTGAAAAGGTAACAATTGAGTTACCATACGATGCGGCAGGGCACCTTTTGGGCCTATAACCTAAGACCACCAGAATCGGAAAGACAGAGGCAGGCAAATGTGCACTGCAACAATACTGAAATAGCCAAGACATGGAAGCAAAAAAAGGTCCATAAACAGATGAATGGACAAAGACGAAATGGTATACGTACCAAATGGAATAGTAGCCTCTGGAAAAAAATGAACAATGCTGTTTTCAGGACTAGAGTTGAGCCTAGAAATAATCATATAAGGTTAAGTAAGTCAAAAGGGTATGACAAATATCCTATGATATCATTTATACATGTTATCCTAAGATTGCTACCAATGAACATATTTCCACAGAAAAAGACACTCACAGACTTATCATATAAACTAATGGTTAGCCACAATGAAAGTTGGGAGGATGGGTAAATTAGGATTATGGGGTTAACATACATATACTAATGTATGTTAAATGTATATAAACATATAACATATAAATGATATGAATTATATATTCACCAATACCTTCAAAATATACATTCTGTAATCACATACATGGTAACAGGATACGAAGATGAACAGACATATGTATGAATCATTGAGCAGATTCTGTACAGCCAGACAATCAAAACACTCTAATCAAATTTACTCCGATAAGAAATAGAAATTAAATTTAAAAAACAAACATAAGTTAGGAGACATAAACTTTTGGGGGCTTGTCCCAGCACATTGCACTCTAATTTACAAGCTCGGAACACTACCTCCAGGAAGACTGTGTTGTCCTAGTAACAAGACTTGAGAACGTAATAATGCTGCCGCCTTGTGGCTGCTTCCCACAACAGTAGCTTTAAACCCAGTGCCAATGGTTGCTTATATAGTCACAAGGACTGCAGGGCTGTAAAAGACACAGGCCCTCAAAAAATGCCCTGGGGTAGGGAATTGGCAAGAAAATTCAACACATGAGAAATTTTCAAGAAGTCAATAAGAGTACGGAAGTTGTACTCACTCTTTAAAAAAAAAGGAAAAGAAAAAAAGGACATGCCTAAAGCTCAGCATAAGGAATTATTAGCCACATGCGTATCCAACCTCCAAAAAGGTTTCAGCTCACACCAGTCATGACCATCAGCAAAAAGTCTACAAACTATAAATGCTGAAGGGGTTTTAGAGAACTGTGTACCTTCTAGCTGCTGTTTGGATGTAAAGTGGTAACAGCAGTAACGCAAACTGAATCGAGCTGCTTGAAAAGGTAAACATTGAGCTACCATATGATGCGGCAGGGCACCTTTTGGGCCTATAACCTAAGACCACCGGATTCGGAAAGACAGAGGCAGGCAAATGTGCACTGCAACAATATTGAAATAGCCAAGACATGGAAGCAAAAAAAAGGTCCATAAACAGATGAATGGACAAAGAAGAAATGGTATACGTACCAAATGGAATAGTAGCCTCGGGAAAAAAATGAACAATGCCGTTTTCAGGACTAGAGTTGAGACTAGAAATAATCATATAAGGTTAAGTAAGACAAAAGGGTATTACAAATATCCTATGATATTATTTATACAAGTTTTCCTAAGATTGCTACCAATGAACATATTTCCACAGAAAAAGACACTCACAGACTTATCAAATAAACTAATGGTTAGCCAAAATGAAAGGTGGGAGGATGGGTAAATTAGGACTATGGGGTTAACATACATATACTAATATAAGTTAAATGTATATAAACATATAACATATAAATGATATGAATTATATAATCACCAATACCTTCAAAATATACATTCTGTAATCACATACATGGTAACAGGATCCGAAGATGAACAGACATATGTGTGAATCATTGAACAGATTCTGTACAGCCACACAATCAAAACACTTTAATCAAATTTACTCCGATAAAAAATACAAATTAAATTTAAAAAACAAACATAAGTAAGGAGACATAAACTTCTGGGGGCTTGTCCCAGCACATTGCACTCTAATTTAAAAGCTCGGAACACTACCTCCAGGAAGACTCTGTTGTCCTAGTAACAAGACTTGAGAACGTAATAATGCTGCCGCCTTGTGGCTGTCTCCAAAAACAGCACCTTGAAACCCAGGGCCAATGGTTGCTTATATAGTCACAAGGACTGCACGGTTGTAAATGACACAGGCACTCAAAAAATGCCCTGGGGTAGGGAATAGGCAAGAAAATTCAACACATAAGAAACTTTTCAAGAAATCAATAAGAGGAGGGAAGTTGTACTCACTCTTTTTAAAAAAAAGGAAAAGAAAAAATAGGACATGCCTAAAGCTCAGCATAAGGAATTATTAGCCACATGCGTATCCAACCTCCAAAAAGGTTTCAGCTCACACCAGTCATGACCATCAGCAAAAAGCCTACAAACTATAAATGCTGATGGGGTTTTAGAGAAGTGTGTACCTTCTAGCTGCTGGTGGGATATAAAGTCGTAACATCACTAATGCAAACTGAATCGAGCTGCTTGAAAACGTAAAAATTGAGCTACCATATGATGCGGCAGGGCACCTTTTGGGCCTATAACCTAAGACCACCAGAATCGGAAAGACAGAGGCAGGCAAATGTGCACTGCAACAATACTGAAATAGCCAAGATATGGAAGCAAAAAAAAGGTCCATAAACAGATGAATGGACAAAGAAGAAGTGGTATACGGACAGAATGGAATAGTAGCCTAGGGAGAAAAATGAACAATGCTGTTTTCAGGACTACAGTTGAGCCTAGAAAAAATCATATAAGGTTAAGTAAGTCAAAAGGGTATGACAAATATCCTATGATATCATTTATACAAGTTTTCTTAAGATTGCTACCAATGAACATATTTCCACAGAAAAAGACACTCACAGACTTATCAAATAAACTAATGGTTAGCCAAAATGAAAGGTGGGGGGATGGGTAAGTTAGGACTATGGGGTTAACATACATATACTAATGTAAGTTAAATGTATATAAACATATAACATATAAACGATATGAATTATATAATCACCAATACCTTCAAAATATATATTCTGTGATCACATACATGGTAACAGGATCCGAAGATGAACAGACATATGTATGAATCATTGAGCAGATTCTGTACAGCCAGACAATCAAAACACTCTAATCAAATTTACTCCGATAAGAAATAGAAATTAAATTTAAAAAAAAAACATAAGTTAGGAGACATAAACTTCTGGGGGCTTGTCCCAGCACATTGCACTCTAATTTACAAGCTCAGAACACTACCCCCAGGAAGACTCTGTTCTCCTAGTAACAAGACTTGAGAACGCAATAATGCTGCCGCCTTGTGGCTGCTTCCCACAACAGCACTTTAAACCCAGTGCCAATGATTGCTTATATAGTCACAAGGACTGCAGGGCTGTAAATGACACAAGCCCTCAAAATATGCCCTGGGGTAGGGAATTGGCAAGAACATTCAACACATGAGAAATTTCCAAGAAGTCAATAAGAGGAGGGAAGTTGTACTCACTCTTTAAAAAAAAAAGGAAAAGAAAAAAAAGGACATGCCTAAAGCTTAGTATAAGGAATTATTAGCCACATACAAATTCAAATTCAAAAAGGTTTCAGCTCACACCAGTCATTACCATCAGCAAAATGTCTACAAACTATAAATGCTGAAGGGGTTTTAGAGATCTGTGTACCTTCTAGCTGCTGGTGGGATGTAAAGTGGAAACAGCACTAACGCAAACTGAATCGAGCTGCTTGAAAAGGTAAAAATTGAGCTACCAAATGATGGGGCAGGGCACCTTTTGGGCCTATAACCTAAGACCACCAAAATTGGAAAGACAGAGGCAGGCAAATATGCACTGCAACAATACTGAAATAGCCAAGATATGGAAGCAAAAAAAAGGTCCATAAACAGATGAATGGACAAAGAAGAAGTGGTATACGGACAGAATGGAATAGTAGCCTCGGGAGAAAAATGAACAATGCTGTTTTCAGGACTACAGTTGAGCCTAGAAAAAATCATATAAGGTTAAGTGAGTCAAAAGGGTATGACAAATATCCTATGATATCATTTATACAAGTTTTCTTAAGATTGCTACCAATGAACATATTTCCACAGAAAAAGACACTCACAGACTTATCAAATAAACTAATGTTTAGCCAAAATGAAAGGTGGGGGGATGGGTAAGTTAGGACTATGGGGTTAACATACATATACTAATGTAAGTTAAATGTATATGAACATATAACATATAAACGATATGAATTATATAATCACCAATACCTTCAAAATATATATTCTGTGATCACATACATGGTAACAGGATCCGAAGATGAACAGACATATGTATGAATCATTGAACAGATTCTGTACAGCCAGACAATCAAAACACTCTAATCAAATTTACTCCGATAAAAAATACAAATTAAATTTAAAAAACAAACATAAGTAAGGAGACATAAACTTCTGGGGGCTTGTCCCAGCACATTGCACTCTAATTTAAAAGCTCGGAACACTACCTCCAGGAAGACTCTGTTGTCCTAGTAACAAGACTTGAGAACGTAATAATGCTGCCGCCTTGTGGCTGTCTCCAAAAACAGCACCTTTAAACCCAGTGCCAATGGTTGCTTATATAGTCACAAGGACTGCACGGTTGTAAATGACACAGGCACTCAAAAAATGCCCTGGGGTAGGGAATAGGCAAGAAAATTCAACACATAAGAAACTTTTCAAGAAATCAATAAGAGGAGGGAAGTTGTACTCACTCATTTTAAAAAAAAGGAAAAGAAAAAATAGGACATGCCTAAAGCTCAGCATAAGGAATTATTAGCCACATGCGTATCCAACCTCCAAAAAGGTTTCAGCTCACACCAGTCATGACCATCAGCAAAAAGTCTACAAACTATAAATGCTGAAGGGGTTTTAGAGAAGTGTGTACCTTCTAGCTGCTGGTGGGATATAAAGTCGTAACAGCACTAATGCAAACTGAATCGAGCTGCTTGAAAACGTAAAAATTGAGCTACCATATGATGCGGCAGGGCACCTTTTGGGCCTATAACCTAAGACCACCAGAATCGGAAAGACAGAGGCAGGCAAATGTGCACTGCAACAATACTGAAATAGCAAAGACATGGAAGCAAAAAAAAAGGTCCATAAACAGATGAATGGACAAAGACGAAGTGGGATACGTACCAAATGGAATAGTAGCCTCGGGAAAAAAATGAACAATGCCGTTTTCAGGACTACAGTTGAGCCTAGAAATAATCATATAAGGTTAAGTAAGTCAAAAGGGTATGACAAATATCCTATGACATCATTTATACATGTTATCCTAAGATTGCTACCAATGAACATATTTCCACAGAAAAAGACACTGACAGACTTATCAAATAAACTAATGGCTAGCCAAAATGAAAGGTGGGAGGATGGGTAAATTAGGACAATGGGGTTAAAATACATATACTAATGTATGTTAAATGTATATAAACATATAACATATGAAATATATAAATTATATAATCACCAATACCTTTAAAATATACATTCTGTAATCACATACATGCTAACAGGTTAGAAGATGAACAGACATATGTATGAATCATTGAGCAGATTCTGTACAGCCAGAAAACCACAACACTCTAATCAAATTTACTCCGATAAGAAATAGAAATTAAATTTAAAAAACAAACATAAGTTTGGAGACATAAACTTCTGGGGGCTTGTCCCAGCACATTGCACTCTAATTTACAAGCTCGGAACACTACCTCCAGGAAGACTGTGTTGTCCTAGTAACAAGACTTGAGAACGTAATAATGCTGCCGCCTTGTGGCTGCTTCCCACAACAGTAGCTTTAAACCCAGTGCCAATGGTTGCTTATATAGTCACAAGGACTGCAGGGCTGTAAAAGACACAGGCCTACAAAAAATGCCCTGGGGTATGGAATTGGCAAGAAAATTCAACACATGAGTAACTTTTCAAGAAGTCAATAAGAGGAGGGAAGTTGTACTCACTCTTTAAAAAAAAAGGAAAAGAAAAAAAAAGGACATGCCTAAAGCTCAGTATAAGGAATTATTAGCCACATGCAAATTCAAATTCAAAAAGGTTTCAGGTGACACCAGTCATGACCATCAGCAAAAAGTCTACAAACTATAAATGCTGAAAGGGTTTTAGAGAATTGTGTACATTCTAGCTGCTGGTGGGATGTAAAGTGGTAACAGCACTAATGCATACTGAATGGAGCTGCTTGAAAAGGTAAAAATTGAGTTACCATATGATGCGGCAGGGCACCTTTTGGGCCTATAACCTAAGACCACCAAAATCGGAAATACAGAGGCAGGCAAATGTGCACTGCAACAATACTGAAATACCCAAGACATGGAAGCAAAAAATGGTCCATAAACAGGTGAATGGACAAAGAAGAAGTGGTATATGGACAGAATGGAAGAGTAGCCTCGGGAAAAAAATGAACAATGCCGTTTTCAGAACTACAGTTGAGACTAGAAATAGTCATATAAGGGTAAGTTAGTGAAAAGGGTATGACAAATATCCTATGATATCATTTATACATGTTATCCTAAGATTGCTACCAATGAACATATTTCCACAAAAAAAGACACTCACAGACTTATCAAATAAACTAATGGTTAGCCAAAATGAAAGGTGGGAGGATGGGTAAATTAGGACTATGGGGTTAACATACATATACTAATGTATGTTAAATGTATATAAACATATAACATATGAACTATATAAAATATATAATCACCAAACCTTTAAAATATACATTCTGTAATCACATACATGATAAGAGGTTCCGAAGATGAACAGATATATGTATGAATCATTGAGCAGATTCTGTACAGCCAATCAAAACACTCTAATCAAATTTACTCCGATAAGAAATAGAAATTAAATTTAAAAAGCAAACATAAGTTAGGAGACATAAACTTCTGGGGGCTTGTCCCAGCACATTCCACTCTAATTTACAACCTTGGAAAACTACCTCCAGGAAGACTCTGTTGCCCTAGTAAGAAGAGTTGAGAACGTAATAATGCTGCCGCCTTGTGGCTGTTTCCCACAACAGCAGCTTTAAACCCAGTGCCAAAGGTTGCTTAATAGTCACAAGGACTGAAGGGCTCTAAATGACACCTGCCTTCAAAAAATGCCCTGGGGTAGGGAATAGGCAAAAAAATTCAACACATGAGAAACTTTTCAAGAAGTCAATAAGAGGAGGGAAGTTGTACTCACTCTTTAAAACAAAAGGAAAAGAAAAAAATGACATGCCTAAAGCTCAGTATAAGGAATTATTAGCCACATGCAAATTCAAATTCAAAAAGGTTTCAGGTAACACCAGTCATGACCATCATCAAAAAGTCTACAAACTATAAATGCTGAAGGGGTTTTAGAGGAATGTGTACCTTCTAGCTGCTGGTGGGATGTAAAGAAGTAATACCACTAATGCAAACTGAATGGAGCTGCTTGAAAAGGTAAAAATTGAGTTACCATACGATGCGGCAGGGCACCTTTTGGGCCTATAACCTAAGACCACCAGAATCGGAAAGACAGAGGCAGGCAAATGTGCACTGCAACAATACTGAAATAGCCAAGACATGGAAGCAAAAAAAGGTCCATAAACAGATGAATGGACAAAGACGAAATGGTATACGTACCAAATGGAATAGTAGCCTCTGGAAAAAAATGAACAATGCTGTTTTCAGGACTAGAGTTGAGCCTAGAAATAATCATATAAGGTTAAGTAAGTCAAAAGGGTATGACAAATATCCTATGATATCATTTATACATGTTATCCTAAGACTGCTACCAATGAACATATTTCCACAGAAAAAGACACTCACAGACTTATCATATAAACTAATGGTTAGCCAAAATGAAAGGTGGGAGGATGGGTAAATTAGGACTATGGGGTTAACATACATATACTAATGTATGTGAAATGTATATAAACATATAACATATAAATGATATGAATTATATATTCACCAATACCTTCAAAATATACATTCTGTAATCACATACAGGGTAACAGGATCCGAAGATGAACAGACATATGTATGAATCATTGAGCAGATTCTGTACAGCCAGACAATCAAAACACTCTAATCAAATTTACTCCGATAAGAAATAGAAATTAAATTTAAAAAACAAACATAAGTTAGGAGACATAAACTTTTGGGGGCTTGTCCCAGCACATTGCACTCTAATTTACAAGCTCGGAACACTACCTCCAGGAAGACTGTGTTGTCCTAGTAACAAGACTTGAGAACGTAATAATGCTGCCGCCTTGTGGCTGATTCCCACAACAGTAGCTTTAAACCCAGTGCCAATGGTTGCTTATATAGTCACAAGGACTGCAGGGCTGTAAAAGACACAGGCCCTCAAAAAATGCCCTGGGGTAGGGAATTGGCAAGAAAATTCAACACATGAGAAATTTTCAAGAAGTCAATAAGAGTACGGAAGTTGTACTCACTCTTTAAAAAAAAAGGAAAAGAAAAAAAGGACATGCCTAAAGCTCAGCATAAGGAATTATTAGCCACATGCGTATCCAACCTCCAAAAAGGTTTCAGCTCACACCAGTCATGACCATCAGCAAAAAGTCTACAAACTATAAATGCTGAAGGGGTTTTAGAGAACTGTGTACCTTCTAGCTGCTGTTTGGATGTAAAGTGGTAACAGCAGTAACGCAAACTGAATCGAGCTGCTTGAAAAGGTAAACATTGAGCTACCATATGATGCGGCAGGGCACCTTTTGGGCCTATAACCTAAGACCACCGGATTCGGAAAGACAGAGGCAGGCAAATGTGCACTGCAACAATATTGAAATAGCCAAGACATGGAAGCAAAAAAAAGGTCCATAAACAGATGAATGGACAAAGAAGAAATGGTATACGTACCAAATGGAATAGTAGCCTCTGGAAAAAAATGAACAATGCCGTTTTCAGGACTAGAGTTGAGCCTAGAAATAATCATATAAGGTTAAGTAAGTCAAAAGGGTATGACAAATATCCTATGATATCATTTATACATGTTATCCTAAGATTGCTACCAATGGACATATTTCCACAGAAAAAGACACTCACAGACTTATCAAATAAACTAATGGTTAGCCAAAATGAAAGGTGGGGGGATGGGTAAATTAGGACTATCGGGTTAACATACATATACTAATATAAGTTAAATGTATATAAACATATAACATATAAATGATATGAATTATATAATCACCAATACCTGCAAAATATACATTCTGTAATCACATACATGGTAACAGGATCCGAAGATGAACAGACATATGTATGAATCATTGAACAGATTCTGTACAGCCAGACAATCAAAACACTCTAATCAAATTTACTCCAATAAAAAATACAAATTAAATTTAAAAAACAAACATAAGTAAGGAGACATAAACTTCTGGGGGCTTGTCCCAGCACATTGCACTCTAATTTAAAAGCTCGGAACACTACCTCCAGGAAGACTCTGTTGTCCTAGTAACAAGACTTGAGAACGTAATAATGCTGCCGCCTTGTGGCTTTCTCCAAAAACAGCACCTTTAAACCCAGTGCCAATGGTTGCTTATATAGTCACAAGGACTGTACGGTTGTAAATGACACAGGCACTCAAAAAATGCCCTGGGGTAGGGAATAGGCAAGAAAATTCAACACATAAGAAACTTTTCAAGAAATCAATAAGAGGAGGGAAGTTGTACTCACTCTTTTTAAAAAAAAGGAAAAGAAAAAATAGGACATGCCTAAAGC
Source organism: Balaenoptera physalus (assembly GCF_965194825.1). Lineage (NCBI taxonomy): Eukaryota > Metazoa > Chordata > Mammalia > Artiodactyla > Balaenopteridae > Balaenoptera > Balaenoptera physalus. The sequence goes on along the minus strand of NW_028125955.1, from coordinate 255,736 downwards.
TCAGCATAAGGAATTATTAGCCACATGCGTATCCAACCTCCAAAAAGGTTTCAGCTCACACCAGTCATGACCATCAGCAAAAAGTCTACAAACTATAAATGCTGAAGGGGTTTTAGAGTAGTGTGTACCTTCTAGCTGCTGGTGGGATATAAAGTCGTAACAGCACTAATGCAAACTGAATCGAGCTGCTTGAAAACGTAAAAATTGAGCTACCATATGATGCGGCAGGGCACCTTTTGGGCCTATAACCTAAGACCACCAGAATCGGAAAGACAGAGGCAGGCAAATGTGCACTGCAACAATACTGAAATAGCAAAGACATGGAAGCAAAAAAAAGGTCCATAAACAGGTGAATGGACAAAGAAGAAGTGGTATACGGACAGAATGGAATAGTAGCCTCGGGAGAAAAATGAACAATGCTGTTTTCAGGACTACAGTTGAGCCTAGAAAAAATCATATAAGGTTAAGTAAGTCAAAAGGGTATGACAAATATCCTATGATATCATTTATACAAGTTTTCTTAAGATTGCTACCAATGAACATATTTCCACAGAAAAAGACACTCACAGACTTATCAAATAAACTAATGGTTAGCCAAAATGAAAGTTGGGGGGATGGGTAAGTTAGGACTATGGGGTTAACATACATATACTAATGTAAGTTAAATGTATATAAACATATAACATATAAACAATATGAATTATATAATCACCAATACCTTCAAAATATATATGCTGTGATCACATACATGGTAACAGGATCCGAAGATGAACAGACATATGTATGAATAATTGAGCAGATTCTGTACAGCCAGACAATCAAAACACTCTAATCAAATTTACTCCGATAAGAAATAGAAATTAAATTTAAAAAAACAAACATAAGTTAGGAGACATAAACTTGTGGGGGCTTGTCCCAGCACATTGCACTCTAATTTACAAGCTCAGAACACTACCTCCAGGAAGACTCTGTTCTCCTAGTAACAAGACTTGAGAACGCAATAATGCTGCCGCCTTGTGGCTGCTTCCCACAACAGCACTTTAAACCCAGTGCCAATGATTGCTTATATAGTCACAAGGACTGCAGGGCTGTAAATGACACAAGCCCTCAAAATATGCCCTGGGGTAGGGAATTGGCAAGAACATTCAACACATGAGAAATTTCCAAGAAGTCAATAAGAGGAGGGAAGTTGTACTCACTCTTTAAAAAAAAAAGGAAAAGAAAAAAAGGACATGCCTAAAGCTCAGTATAAGGAATTATTAGCCACATGCAAATTCAAATTCAAAAAGGTTTCAGCTCACTCCAGTCATGACCATCAGCAAAAAGTCTACAAACAATAAATGCTGAAGGGGTTTTAGAGAAGTGTGTACCTTCTAGCTGCTGGTGGGATGTAAAGTGGTAACAGCAGTAACGCAAACTGAATCGAGCCGCTTGAAAAGGTAAAAATTGAGTTACCATATGGTGCGGCAGGGCACCTTTTGGGCCTATAACCTAAGACCACCAGGTTCGGAAAGAGAGAGGCAGGCAAATGTGCATTGCAACAATATTGAAATAGCCAAGACATGGAAGCAAAAAAAAAGGTCCATAAACAGATGAATGGACAAAGACGAAGTGGGATACGTACCAAATGGAATAGTAGCCTCGGGAAAAAAATGAACAATGCCGTTTTCAGGACTACAGTTGAGCCTAGAAATAATCATATAAGGTTAAGTAAGTCAAAAGGGTATGACAAATAACCTATGACATCATTTATACATGTTATCCTAAGATTGCTACCAATGAACATATTTCCACAGGAAAAGACACTCACAGACTTATCAAATAAGCTAATGGCTAGCCAAAATGAAAGGTGGGAGGATGGGTAAATTAGGACTATGGGGTTAACATACATATACTAATGTATGTTAAATGTATATAAACATATAACATATGAACTATATAAATTATATAATCACCAATACCTTTAAAATATACATTCTGTAATCACATACATGCTAACAGGTTCGAAGATGAACAGAGATATGTATGAATCATTGAGCAGATTCTGTACAGCCAGAAAACCACAACACTCTAATCAAATTTACTCCGATAAGAAATAGAAATTAAATTTAAAAAGCAAACATAAGTTAGGAGACATAAACTTCTGGGGGCTTGTCCCAGCACATTCCACTCTAATTTACAACCTTGGAAAACTACCTCCAGGAAGACTCTGTTGCCCTAGTAACAAGAGTTGAGAACGTAATAATGCTGCCGCCTTGTGGCTGTTTCCCACAACAGCAGCTTTAAACCCAGTGCCAAAGGTTGCTTAATAGTCACAAGGACTGAAGGGCTCTAAATGACACCTGCCTTCAAAAAATGCCCTGGGGTCGGGAATAGGCAAAAAAATTCAACACATGAGAAACTTTTCAAGAAGTCAATAAGAGGAGGGAAGTTGTACTCACCCTTTAAAACAAAAGGAAAAGAAAAAAAAGGACATGCCTAAAGCTCAGTATAAGGAATTATTAGCCACATGCAAATTCAAATTCAAAAAGGTTTCAGGTAACACCAGTCATGACCATCATCAAAAAGTCTACAAACTATAAATGCTGAAGGGGTTTTAGAGGAATGTGTACCTTCTAGCTGCTGGTGGGATGTAAAGAAGTAATACCACTAATGCAAACTGAATGGAGCTGCTTGAAAAGGTAACAATTGAGTTACCATACGATGCGGCAGGGCACCTTTTGGGCCTATAACCTAAGACCACCAGAATCGGAAAGACAGAGGCAGGCAAATGTGCACTGCAACAATACTGAAATAGCCAAGACATGGAAGCAAAAAAAGGTCCATAAACAGATGAATGGACAAAGACGAAATGGTATACGTACCAAATGGAATAGTAGCCTCTGGAAAAAAATGAACAATGCTGTTTTCAGGACTAGAGTTGAGCCTAGAAATAATCATATAAGGTTAAGTAAGTCAAAAGGGTATGACAAATATCCTATGATATCATTTATACATGTTATCCTAAGACTGCTACCAATGAACATATTTCCACAGAAAAAGACACTCACAGACTTATCATATAAACTAATGGTTAGCCAAAATGAAAGGTGGGAGGATGGGTAAATTAGGACTATGGGGTTAACATACATATACTAATGTATGTGAAATGTATATAAACATATAACATATAAATGATATGAATTATATATTCACCAATACCTTCAAAATATACATTCTGTAATCACATACAGGGTAACAGGATCCGAAGATGAACAGACATATGTATGAATCATTGAGCAGATTCTGTACAGCCAGACAATCAAAACACTCTAATCAAATTTACTCCGATAAGAAATAGAAATTAAATTTAAAAAACAAACATAAGTTAGGAGACATAAACTTTTGGGGGCTTGTCCCAGCACATTGCACTCTAATTTACAAGCTCGGAACACTACCTCCAGGAAGACTGTGTTGTCCTAGTAACAAGACTTGAGAACGTAATAATGCTGCCGCCTTGTGGCTGATTCCCACAACAGTAGCTTTAAACCCAGTGCCAATGGTTGCTTATATAGTCACAAGGACTGCAGGGCTGTAAAAGACACAGGCCCTCAAAAAATGCCCTGGGGTAGGGAATTGGCAAGAAAATTCAACACATGAGAAATTTTCAAGAAGTCAATAAGAGTACGGAAGTTGTACTCACTCTTTAAAAAAAAAGGAAAAGAAAAAAAGGACATGCCTAAAGCTCAGCATAAGGAATTATTAGCCACATGCGTATCCAACCTCCAAAAAGGTTTCAGCTCACACCAGTCATGACCATCAGCAAAAAGTCTACAAACTATAAATGCTGAAGGGGTTTTAGAGAACTGTGTACCTTCTAGCTGCTGTTTGGATGTAAAGTGGTAACAGCAGTAACGCAAACTGAATCGAGCTGCTTGAAAAGGTAAACATTGAGCTACCATATGATGCGGCAGGGCACCTTTTGGGCCTATAACCTAAGACCACCGGATTCGGAAAGACAGAGGCAGGCAAATGTGCACTGCAACAATATTGAAATAGCCAAGACATGGAAGCAAAAAAAAGGTCCATAAACAGATGAATGGACAAAGAAGAAATGGTATACGTACCAAATGGAATAGTAGCCTCTGGAAAAAAATGAACAATGCCGTTTTCAGGACTAGAGTTGAGCCTAGAAATAATCATATAAGGTTAAGTAAGTCAAAAGGGTATGACAAATATCCTATGATATCATTTATACATGTTATCCTAAGATTGCTACCAATGGACATATTTCCACAGAAAAAGACACTCACAGACTTATCAAATAAACTAATGGTTAGCCAAAATGAAAGGTGGGGGGATGGGTAAATTAGGACTATCGGGTTAACATACATATACTAATATAAGTTAAATGTATATAAACATATAACATATAAATGATATGAATTATATAATCACCAATACCTGCAAAATATACATTCTGTAATCACATACATGGTAACAGGATCCGAAGATGAACAGACATATGTATGAATCATTGAACAGATTCTGTACAGCCAGACAATCAAAACACTCTAATCAAATTTACTCCAATAAAAAATACAAATTAAATTTAAAAAACAAACATAAGTAAGGAGACATAAACTTCTGGGGGCTTGTCCCAGCACATTGCACTCTAATTTAAAAGCTCGGAACACTACCTCCAGGAAGACTCTGTTGTCCTAGTAACAAGACTTGAGAACGTAATAATGCTGCCGCCTTGTGGCTTTCTCCAAAAACAGCACCTTTAAACCCAGTGCCAATGGTTGCTTATATAGTCACAAGGACTGTACGGTTGTAAATGACACAGGCACTCAAAAAATGCCCTGGGGTAGGGAATAGGCAAGAAAATTCAACACATAAGAAACTTTTCAAGAAATCAATAAGAGGAGGGAAGTTGTACTCACTCTTTTTAAAAAAAAGGAAAAGAAAAAATAGGACATGCCTAAAGCTCAGCATAAGGAATTATTAGCCACATGCGTATCCAACCTCCAAAAAGGTTTCAGCTCACACCAGTCATGACCATCAGCAAAAAGTCTACAAACTATAAATGCTGAAGGGGTTTTAGAGTAGTGTGTACCTTCTAGCTGCTGGTGGGATATAAAGTCGTAACAGCACTAATGCAAACTGAATCGAGCTGCTTGAAAACGTAAAAATTGAGCTACCATATGATGCGGCAGGGCACCTTTTGGGCCTATAACCTAAGACCACCAGAATCGGAAAGACAGAGGCAGGCAAATGTGCACTGCAACAATACTGAAATAGCAAAGACATGGAAGCAAAAAAAAGGTCCATAAACAGGTGAATGGACAAAGAAGAAGTGGTATACGGACAGAATGGAATAGTAGCCTCGGGAGAAAAATGAACAATGCTGTTTTCAGGACTACAGTTGAGCCTAGAAAAAATCATATAAGGTTAAGTAAGTCAAAAGGGTATGACAAATATCCTATGATATCATTTATACAAGTTTTCTTAAGATTGCTACCAATGAACATATTTCCACAGAAAAAGACACTCACAGACTTATCAAATAAACTAATGGTTAGCCAAAATGAAAGTTGGGGGGATGGGTAAGTTAGGACTATGGGGTTAACATACATATACTAATGTAAGTTAAATGTATATAAACATATAACATATAAACAATATGAATTATATAATCACCAATACCTTCAAAATATATATGCTGTGATCACATACATGGTAACAGGATCCGAAGATGAACAGACATATGTATGAATAATTGAGCAGATTCTGTACAGCCAGACAATCAAAACACTCTAATCAAATTTACTCCGATAAGAAATAGAAATTAAATTTAAAAAAACAAACATAAGTTAGGAGACATAAACTTGTGGGGGCTTGTCCCAGCACATTGCACTCTAATTTACAAGCTCAGAACACTACCTCCAGGAAGACTCTGTTCTCCTAGTAACAAGACTTGAGAACGCAATAATGCTGCCGCCTTGTGGCTGCTTCCCACAACAGCACTTTAAACCCAGTGCCAATGATTGCTTATATAGTCACAAGGACTGCAGGGCTGTAAATGACACAAGCCCTCAAAATATGCCCTGGGGTAGGGAATTGGCAAGAACATTCAACACATGAGAAATTTCCAAGAAGTCAATAAGAGGAGGGAAGTTGTACTCACTCTTTAAAAAAAAAAGGAAAAGAAAAAAAGGACATGCCTAAAGCTCAGTATAAGGAATTATTAGCCACATGCAAATTCAAATTCAAAAAGGTTTCAGCTCACTCCAGTCATGACCATCAGCAAAAAGTCTACAAACAATAAATGCTGAAGGGGTTTTAGAGAAGTGTGTACCTTCTAGCTGCTGGTGGGATGTAAAGTGGTAACAGCAGTAACGCAAACTGAATCGAGCCGCTTGAAAAGGTAAAAATTGAGTTACCATATGGTGCGGCAGGGCACCTTTTGGGCCTATAACCTAAGACCACCAGGTTCGGAAAGAGAGAGGCAGGCAAATGTGCATTGCAACAATATTGAAATAGCCAAGACATGGAAGCAAAAAAAAAGGTCCATAAACAGATGAATGGACAAAGACGAAGTGGGATACGTACCAAATGGAATAGTAGCCTCGGGAAAAAAATGAACAATGCCGTTTTCAGGACTACAGTTGAGCCTAGAAATAATCATATAAGGTTAAGTAAGTCAAAAGGGTATGACAAATAACCTATGACATCATTTATACATGTTATCCTAAGATTGCTACCAATGAACATATTTCCACAGGAAAAGACACTCACAGACTTATCAAATAAGCTAATGGCTAGCCAAAATGAAAGGTGGGAGGATGGGTAAATTAGGACTATGGGGTTAACATACATATACTAATGTATGTTAAATGTATATAAACATATAACATATGAACTATATAAATTATATAATCACCAATACCTTTAAAATATACATTCTGTAATCACATACATGCTAACAGGTTCGAAGATGAACAGACATATGTATGAATCATTGAGCAGATTCTGTACAGCCAGAAAACCACAACACTCTAATCAAATTTACTCCGATAAGAAATAGAAATTAAATTTAAAAAGCAAACATAAGTTAGGAGACATAAACTTCTGGGGGCTTGTCCCAGCACATTCCACTCTAATTTACAACCTTGGAAAACTACCTCCAGGAAGACTCTGTTGCCCTAGTAACAAGAGTTGAGAACGTAATAATGCTGCCGCCTTGTGGCTGTTTCCCACAACAGCAGCTTTAAACCCAGTGCCAAAGGTTGCTTAATAGTCACAAGGACTGAAGGGCTCTAAATGACACCTGCCTTCAAAAAATGCCCTGGGGTCGGGAATAGGCAAAAAAATTCAACACATGAGAAACTTTTCAAGAAGTCAATAAGAGGAGGGAAGTTGTACTCACCCTTTAAAACAAAAGGAAAAGAAAAAAAAGGACATGCCTAAAGCTCAGTATAAGGAATTATTAGCCACATGCAAATTCAAATTCAAAAAGGTTTCAGGTAACACCAGTCATGACCATCATCAAAAAGTCTACAAACTATAAATGCTGAAGGGGTTTTAGAGGAATGTGTACCTTCTAGCTGCTGGTGGGATGTAAAGAAGTAATACCACTAATGCAAACTGAATGGAGCTGCTTGAAAAGGTAACAATTGAGTTACCATACGATGCGGCAGGGCACCTTTTGGGCCTATAACCTAAGACCACCAGAATCGGAAAGACAGAGGCAGGCAAATGTGCACTGCAACAATACTGAAATAGCCAAGACATGGAAGCAAAAAAAGGTCCATAAACAGATGAATGGACAAAGACGAAATGGTATACGTACCAAATGGAATAGTAGCCTCTGGAAAAAAATGAACAATGCTGTTTTCAGGACTAGAGTTGAGCCTAGAAATAATCATATAAGGTTAAGTAAGTCAAAAGGGTATGACAAATATCCTATGATATCATTTATACATGTTATCCTAAGATTGCTACCAATGAACATATTTCCACAGAAAAAGACACTCACAGACTTATCATATAAACTAATGGTTAGCCACAATGAAAGTTGGGAGGATGGGTAAATTAGGATTATGGGGTTAACATACATATACTAATGTATGTTAAATGTATATAAACATATAACATATAAATGATATGAATTATATATTCACCAATACCTTCAAAATATACATTCTGTAATCACATACATGGTAACAGGATACGAAGATGAACAGACATATGTATGAATCATTGAGCAGATTCTGTACAGCCAGACAATCAAAACACTCTAATCAAATTTACTCCGATAAGAAATAGAAATTAAATTTAAAAAACAAACATAAGTTAGGAGACATAAACTTTTGGGGGCTTGTCCCAGCACATTGCACTCTAATTTACAAGCTCGGAACACTACCTCCAGGAAGACTGTGTTGTCCTAGTAACAAGACTTGAGAACGTAATAATGCTGCCGCCTTGTGGCTGCTTCCCACAACAGTAGCTTTAAACCCAGTGCCAATGGTTGCTTATATAGTCACAAGGACTGCAGGGCTGTAAAAGACACAGGCCCTCAAAAAATGCCCTGGGGTAGGGAATTGGCAAGAAAATTCAACACATGAGAAATTTTCAAGAAGTCAATAAGAGTACGGAAGTTGTACTCACTCTTTAAAAAAAAAGGAAAAGAAAAAAAGGACATGCCTAAAGCTCAGCATAAGGAATTATTAGCCACATGCGTATCCAACCTCCAAAAAGGTTTCAGCTCACACCAGTCATGACCATCAGCAAAAAGTCTACAAACTATAAATGCTGAAGGGGTTTTAGAGAACTGTGTACCTTCTAGCTGCTGTTTGGATGTAAAGTGGTAACAGCAGTAACGCAAACTGAATCGAGCTGCTTGAAAAGGTAAACATTGAGCTACCATATGATGCGGCAGGGCACCTTTTGGGCCTATAACCTAAGACCACCGGATTCGGAAAGACAGAGGCAGGCAAATGTGCACTGCAACAATATTGAAATAGCCAAGACATGGAAGCAAAAAAAAGGTCCATAAACAGATGAATGGACAAAGAAGAAATGGTATACGTACCAAATGGAATAGTAGCCTCGGGAAAAAAATGAACAATGCCGTTTTCAGGACTAGAGTTGAGACTAGAAATAATCATATAAGGTTAAGTAAGACAAAAGGGTATTACAAATATCCTATGATATTATTTATACAAGTTTTCCTAAGATTGCTACCAATGAACATATTTCCACAGAAAAAGACACTCACAGACTTATCAAATAAACTAATGGTTAGCCAAAATGAAAGGTGGGAGGATGGGTAAATTAGGACTATGGGGTTAACATACATATACTAATATAAGTTAAATGTATATAAACATATAACATATAAATGATATGAATTATATAATCACCAATACCTTCAAAATATACATTCTGTAATCACATACATGGTAACAGGATCCGAAGATGAACAGACATATGTGTGAATCATTGAACAGATTCTGTACAGCCACACAATCAAAACACTTTAATCAAATTTACTCCGATAAAAAATACAAATTAAATTTAAAAAACAAACATAAGTAAGGAGACATAAACTTCTGGGGGCTTGTCCCAGCACATTGCACTCTAATTTAAAAGCTCGGAACACTACCTCCAGGAAGACTCTGTTCTCCTAGTAACAAGACTTGAGAACGCAATAATGCTGCCGCCTTGTGGCTGCTTCCCACAACAGCACTTTAAACCCAGTGCCAATGATTGCTTATATAGTCACAAGGACTGCAGGGCTGTAAATGACACAAGCCCTCAAAATATGCCCTGGGGTAGGGAATTGGCAAGAACATTCAACACATGAGAAATTTCCAAGAAGTCAATAAGAGGAGGGAAGTTGTACTCACTCTTTAAAAAAAAAAGGAAAAGAAAAAAAAGGACATGCCTAAAGCTTAGTATAAGGAATTATTAGCCACATACAAATTCAAATTCAAAAAGGTTTCAGCTCACACCAGTCATTACCATCAGCAAAATGTCTACAAACTATAAATGCTGAAGGGGTTTTAGAGATCTGTGTACCTTCTAGCTGCTGGTGGGATGTAAAGTGGAAACAGCACTAACGCAAACTGAATCGAGCTGCTTGAAAAGGTAAAAATTGAGCTACCAAATGATGGGGCAGGGCACCTTTTGGGCCTATAACCTAAGACCACCAAAATTGGAAAGACAGAGGCAGGCAAATATGCACTGCAACAATACTGAAATAGCCAAGATATGGAAGCAAAAAAAAGGTCCATAAACAGATGAATGGACAAAGAAGAAGTGGTATACGGACAGAATGGAATAGTAGCCTCGGGAGAAAAATGAACAATGCTGTTTTCAGGACTACAGTTGAGCCTAGAAAAAATCATATAAGGTTAAGTGAGTCAAAAGGGTATGACAAATATCCTATGATATCATTTATACAAGTTTTCTTAAGATTGCTACCAATGAACATATTTCCACAGAAAAAGACACTCACAGACTTATCAAATAAACTAATGTTTAGCCAAAATGAAAGGTGGGGGGATGGGTAAGTTAGGACTATGGGGTTAACATACATATACTAATGTAAGTTAAATGTATATGAACATATAACATATAAACGATATGAATTATATAATCACCAATACCTTCAAAATATATATTCTGTGATCACATACATGGTAACAGGATCCGAAGATGAACAGACATATGTATGAATCATTGAACAGATTCTGTACAGCCAGACAATCAAAACACTCTAATCAAATTTACTCCGATAAAAAATACAAATTAAATTTAAAAAACAAACATAAGTAAGGAGACATAAACTTCTGGGGGCTTGTCCCAGCACATTGCACTCTAATTTAAAAGCTCGGAACACTACCTCCAGGAAGACTCTGTTGTCCTAGTAACAAGACTTGAGAACGTAATAATGCTGCCGCCTTGTGGCTGTCTCCAAAAACAGCACCTTTAAACCCAGTGCCAATGGTTGCTTATATAGTCACAAGGACTGCACGGTTGTAAATGACACAGGCACTCAAAAAATGCCCTGGGGTAGGGAATAGGCAAGAAAATTCAACACATAAGAAACTTTTCAAGAAATCAATAAGAGGAGGGAAGTTGTACTCACTCATTTTAAAAAAAAGGAAAAGAAAAAATAGGACATGCCTAAAGCTCAGCATAAGGAATTATTAGCCACATGCGTATCCAACCTCCAAAAAGGTTTCAGCTCACACCAGTCATGACCATCAGCAAAAAGTCTACAAACTATAAATGCTGAAGGGGTTTTAGAGAAGTGTGTACCTTCTAGCTGCTGGTGGGATATAAAGTCGTAACAGCACTAATGCAAACTGAATCGAGCTGCTTGAAAACGTAAAAATTGAGCTACCATATGATGCGGCAGGGCACCTTTTGGGCCTATAACCTAAGACCACCAGAATCGGAAAGACAGAGGCAGGCAAATGTGCACTGCAACAATACTGAAATAGCAAAGACATGGAAGCAAAAAAAAAGGTCCATAAACAGATGAATGGACAAAGACGAAGTGGGATACGTACCAAATGGAATAGTAGCCTCGGGAAAAAAATGAACAATGCCGTTTTCAGGACTACAGTTGAGCCTAGAAATAATCATATAAGGTTAAGTAAGTCAAAAGGGTATGACAAATATCCTATGACATCATTTATACATGTTATCCTAAGATTGCTACCAATGAACATATTTCCACAGAAAAAGACACTGACAGACTTATCAAATAAACTAATGGCTAGCCAAAATGAAAGGTGGGAGGATGGGTAAATTAGGACAATGGGGTTAAAATACATATACTAATGTATGTTAAATGTATATAAACATATAACATATGAAATATATAAATTATATAATCACCAATACCTTTAAAATATACATTCTGTAATCACATACATGCTAACAGGTTCGAAGATGAACAGACATATGTATGAATCATTGAGCAGATTCTGTACAGCCAGAAAACCACAACACTCTAATCAAATTTACTCCGATAAGAAATAGAAATTAAATTTAAAAAACAAACATAAGTTTGGAGACATAAACTTCTGGGGGCTTGTCCCAGCACATTGCACTCTAATTTACAAGCTCGGAACACTACCTCCAGGAAGACTGTGTTGTCCTAGTAACAAGACTTGAGAACGTAATAATGCTGCCGCCTTGTGGCTGCTTCCCACAACAGTAGCTTTAAACCCAGTGCCAATGGTTGCTTATATAGTCACAAGGACTGCAGGGCTGTAAAAGACACAGGCCTACAAAAAATGCCCTGGGGTATGGAATTGGCAAGAAAATTCAACACATGAGTAACTTTTCAAGAAGTCAATAAGAGGAGGGAAGTTGTACTCACTCTTTAAAAAAAAAGGAAAAGAAAAAAAAAGGACATGCCTAAAGCTCAGTATAAGGAATTATTAGCCACATGCAAATTCAAATTCAAAAAGGTTTCAGGTGACACCAGTCATGACCATCAGCAAAAAGTCTACAAACTATAAATGCTGAAAGGGTTTTAGAGAATTGTGTACATTCTAGCTGCTGGTGGGATGTAAAGTGGTAACAGCACTAATGCATACTGAATGGAGCTGCTTGAAAAGGTAAAAATTGAGTTACCATATGATGCGGCAGGGCACCTTTTGGGCCTATAACCTAAGACCACCAAAATCGGAAATACAGAGGCAGGCAAATGTGCACTGCAACAATACTGAAATACCCAAGACATGGAAGCAAAAAATGGTCCATAAACAGGTGAATGGACAAAGAAGAAGTGGTATATGGACAGAATGGAAGAGTAGCCTCGGGAAAAAAATGAACAATGCCGTTTTCAGAACTACAGTTGAGACTAGAAATAGTCATATAAGGGTAAGTTAGTGAAAAGGGTATGACAAATATCCTATGATATCATTTATACATGTTATCCTAAGATTGCTACCAATGAACATATTTCCACAAAAAAAGACACTCACAGACTTATCAAATAAACTAATGGTTAGCCAAAATGAAAGGTGGGAGGATGGGTAAATTAGGACTATGGGGTTAACATACATATACTAATGTATGTTAAATGTATATAAACATATAACATATGAACTATATAAAATATATAATCACCAAACCTTTAAAATATACATTCTGTAATCACATACATGATAAGAGGTTCCGAAGATGAACAGATATATGTATGAATCATTGAGCAGATTCTGTACAGCCAATCAAAACACTCTAATCAAATTTACTCCGATAAGAAATAGAAATTAAATTTAAAAAGCAAACATAAGTTAGGAGACATAAACTTCTGGGGGCTTGTCCCAGCACATTCCACTCTAATTTACAACCTTGGAAAACTACCTCCAGGAAGACTCTGTTGCCCTAGTAAGAAGAGTTGAGAACGTAATAATGCTGCCGCCTTGTGGCTGTTTCCCACAACAGCAGCTTTAAACCCAGTGCCAAAGGTTGCTTAATAGTCACAAGGACTGAAGGGCTCTAAATGACACCTGCCTTCAAAAAATGCCCTGGGGTAGGGAATAGGCAAAAAAATTCAACACATGAGAAACTTTTCAAGAAGTCAATAAGAGGAGGGAAGTTGTACTCACTCTTTAAAACAAAAGGAAAAGAAAAAAATGACATGCCTAAAGCTCAGTATAAGGAATTATTAGCCACATGCAAATTCAAATTCAAAAAGGTTTCAGGTAACACCAGTCATGACCATCATCAAAAAGTCTACAAACTATAAATGCTGAAGGGGTTTTAGAGGAATGTGTACCTTCTAGCTGCTGGTGGGATGTAAAGAAGTAATACCACTAATGCAAACTGAATGGAGCTGCTTGAAAAGGTAAAAATTGAGTTACCATACGATGCGGCAGGGCACCTTTTGGGCCTATAACCTAAGACCACCAGAATCGGAAAGACAGAGGCAGGCAAATGTGCACTGCAACAATACTGAAATAGCCAAGACATGGAAGCAAAAAAAGGTCCATAAACAGATGAATGGACAAAGACGAAATGGTATACGTACCAAATGGAATAGTAGCCTCTGGAAAAAAATGAACAATGCTGTTTTCAGGACTAGAGTTGAGCCTAGAAATAATCATATAAGGTTAAGTAAGTCAAAAGGGTATGACAAATATCCTATGATATCATTTATACATGTTATCCTAAGACTGCTACCAATGAACATATTTCCACAGAAAAAGACACTCACAGACTTATCATATAAACTAATGGTTAGCCAAAATGAAAGGTGGGAGGATGGGTAAATTAGGACTATGGGGTTAACATACATATACTAATGTATGTTAAATGTATATAAACATATAACATATAAATGATATGAATTATATATTCACCAATACCTTCAAAATATACATTCTGTAATCACATACATGGTAACAGGATCCGAAGATGAACAGACATATGTATGAATCATTGAGCAGATTCTGTACAGCCAGACAATCAAAACACTCTAATCAAATTTACTCCGATAAGAAATAGAAATTAAATTTAAAAAACAAACATAAGTTAGGAGACATAAACTTTTGGGGGCTTGTCCCAGCACATTGCACTCTAATTTACAAGCTCGGAACACTACCTCCAGGAAGACTGTGTTGTCCTAGTAACAAGACTTGAGAACGTAATAATGCTGCCGCCTTGTGGCTGCTTCCCACAACAGTAGCTTTAAACCCAGTGCCAATGGTTGCTTATATAGTCACAAGGACTGCAGGGCTGTAAAAGACACAGGCCCTCAAAAAATGCCCTGGGGTAGGGAATTGGCAAGAAAATTCAACACATGAGAAATTTTCAAGAAGTCAATAAGAGTACGGAAGTTGTACTCACTCTTTAAAAAAAAAGGAAAAGAAAAAAAGGACATGCCTAAAGCTCAGCATAAGGAATTATTAGCCACATGCGTATCCAACCTCCAAAAAGGTTTCAGCTCACACCAGTCATGACCATCAGCAAAAAGTCTACAAACTATAAATGCTGAAGGGGTTTTAGAGAACTGTGTACCTTCTAGCTGCTGTTTGGATGTAAAGTGGTAACAGCAGTAACGCAAACTGAATCGAGCTGCTTGAAAAGGTAAACATTGAGCTACCATATGATGCGGCAGGGCACCTTTTGGGCCTATAACCTAAGACCACCGGATTCGGAAAGACAGAGGCAGGCAAATGTGCACTGCAACAATATTGAAATAGCCAAGACATGGAAGCAAAAAAAAGGTCCATAAACAGATGAATGGACAAAGAAGAAATGGTATACGTACCAAATGGAATAGTAGCCTCTGGAAAAAAATGAACAATGCCGTTTTCAGGACTAGAGTTGAGCCTAGAAATAATCATATAAGGTTAAGTAAGTCAAAAGGGTATGACAAATATCCTATGATATCATTTATACATGTTATCCTAAGATTGCTACCAATGGACATATTTCCACAGAAAAAGACACTCACAGACTTATCAAATAAACTAATGGTTAGCCAAAATGAAAGGTGGGGGGATGGGTAAATTAGGACTATGGGGTTAACATACATATACTAATATAAGTTAAATGTATATAAACATATAACATATAAATGATATGAATTATATAATCACCAATACCTGCAAAATATACATTCTGTAATCACATACATGGTAACAGGATCCGAAGATGAACAGACATATGTATGAATCATTGAACAGATTCTGTACAGCCAGACAATCAAAACACTCTAATCAAATTTACTCCGATAAAAAATACAAATTAAATTTAAAAAACAAACATAAGTAAGGAGACATAAACTTCTGGGGGCTTGTCCCAGCACATTGCACTCTAATTTAAAAGCTCGGAACACTACCTCCAGGAAGACTCTGTTGTCCTAGTAACAAGACTTGAGAACGTAATAATGCTGCCGCCTTGTGGCTGTCTCCAAAAACAGCACCTTTAAACCCAGTGCCAATGGTTGCTTATATAGTCACAAGGACTGCACGGTTGTAAATGACACAGGCACTCAAAAAATGCCCTGGGGTAGGGAATAGGCAAGAAAATTCAACACATAAGAAACTTTTCAAGAAATCAATAAGAGGAGGGAAGTTGTACTCACTCTTTTTAAAAAAAAGGAAAAGAAAAAATAGGACATGCCTAAAGCTCAGCATAAGGAATTATTAGCCACATGCGTATCCAACCTCCAAAAAGGTTTCAGCTCACACCAGTCATGACCATCAGCAAAAAGTCTACAAACTATAAATGCTGAAGGGGTTTTAGAGAAGTGTGTACCTTCTAGCTGCTGGTGGGATATAAAGTCGTAACAGCACTAATGCAAACTGAATCGAGCTGCTTGAAAACGTAAAAATTGAGCTACCATATGATGCGGCAGGGCACCTTTTGGGCCTATAACCTAAGACCACCAGAATCGGAAAGACAGAGGCAGGCAAATGTGCACTGCAACAATACTGAAATAGCAAAGACATGGAAGCAAAAAAAAGGTCCATAAACAGGTGAATGGACAAAGAAGAAGTGGTATACGGACAGAATGGAATAGTAGCCTCGGGAGAAAAATGAACAATGCTGTTTTCAGGACTACAGTTGAGCCTAGAAAAAATCATATAAGGTTAAGTAAGTCAAAAGGGTATGACAAATATCCTATGATATCATTTATACAAGTTTTCTTAAGATTGCTACCAATGAACATATTTCCACAGAAAAAGACACTCACAGACTTATCAAATAAACTAATGGTTAGCCAAAATGAAAGTTGGGGGGATGGGTAAGTTAGGACTATGGGGTTAACATACATATACTAATGTAAGTTAAATGTATATAAACATATAACATATAAACAATATGAATTATATAATCACCAATACCTTCAAAATATATATGCTGTGATCACATACATGGTAACAGGATCCGAAGATGAACAGACATATGTATGAATCATTGAGCAGATTCTGTACAGCCAGACAATCAAAACACTCTAATCAAATTTACTCCGATAAGAAATAGAAATTAAATTTAAAAAAACAAACATAAGTTAGGAGACATAAACTTGTGGGGGCTTGTCCCAGCACATTGCACTCTAATTTACAAGCTCAGAACACTACCTCCAGGAAGACTCTGTTCTCCTAGTAACAAGACTTGAGAACGCAATAATGCTGCCGCCTTGTGGCTGCTTCCCACAACAGCACTTTAAACCCAGTGCCAATGATTGCTTATATAGTCACAAGGACTGCAGGGCTGTAAATGACACAAGCCCTCAAAATATGCCCTGGGGTAGGGAATTGGCAAGAACATTCAACACATGAGAAATTTCCAAGAAGTCAATAAGAGGAGGGAAGTTGTACTCACTCTTTAAAAAAAAAAGGAAAAGAAAAAAAGGACATGCCTAAAGCTCAGTATAAGGAATTATTAGCCACATGCAAATTCAAATTCAAAAAGGTTTCAGCTCACTCCAGTCATGACCATCAGCAAAAAGTCTACAAACAATAAATGCTGAAGGGGTTTTAGAGAAGTGTGTACCTTCTAGCTGCTGGTGGGATGTAAAGTGGTAACAGCAGTAACGCAAACTGAATCGAGCTGCTTGAAAAGGTAAAAATTGAGTTACCATATGGTGCGGCAGGGCACCTTTTGGGCCTATAACCTAAGACCACCAGGTTCGGAAAGAGAGAGGCAGGCAAATGTGCATTGCAACAATATTGAAATAGCCAAGACATGGAAGCAAAAAAAAAGGTCCATAAACAGATGAATGGACAAAGACGAAGTGGGATACGTACCAAATGGAATAGTAGCCTCGGGAAAAAAATGAACAATGCCGTTTTCAGGACTACAGTTGAGCCTAGAAATAATCATATAAGGTTAAGTAAGTCAAAAGGGTATGACAAATAACCTATGACATCATTTATACATGTTATCCTAAGATTGCTACCAATGAACATATTTCCACAGGAAAAGACACTCACAGACTTATCAAATAAGCTAATGGCTAGCCAAAATGAAAGGTGGGAGGATGGGTAAATTAGGACTATGGGGTTAACATACATATACTAATGTATGTTAAATGTATATAAACATATAACATATGAACTATATAAATTATATAATCACCAATACCTTTAAAATATACATTCTGTAATCACATACATGCTAACAGGTTCGAAGATGAACAGACATATGTATGAATCATTGAGCAGATTCTGTACAGCCAGAAAACCACAACACTCTAATCAAATTTACTCCGATAAGAAATAGAAATTAAATTTAAAAAGCAAACATAAGTTAGGAGACATAAACTTCTGGGGGCTTGTCCCAGCACATTCCACTCTAATTTACAACCTTGGAAAACTACCTCCAGGAAGACTCTGTTGCCCTAGTAACAAGAGTTGAGAACGTAATAATGCTGCCGCCTTGTGGCTGTTTCCCACAACAGCAGCTTTAAACCCAGTGCCAAAGGTTGCTTAATAGTCACAAGGACTGAAGGGCTCTAAATGACACCTGCCTTCAAAAAATGCCCTGGGGTCGGGAATAGGCAAAAAAATTCAACACATGAGAAACTTTTCAAGAAGTCAATAAGAGGAGGGAAGTTGTACTCACCCTTTAAAACAAAAGGAAAAGAAAAAAAAGGACATGCCTAAAGCTCAGTATAAGGAATTATTAGCCACATGCAAATTCAAATTCAAAAAGGTTTCAGGTAACACCAGTCATGACCATCATCAAAAAGTCTACAAACTATAAATGCTGAAGGGGTTTTAGAGGAATGTGTACCTTCTAGCTGCTGGTGGGATGTAAAGAAGTAATACCACTAATGCAAACTGAATGGAGCTGCTTGAAAAGGTAACAATTGAGTTACCATACGATGCGGCAGGGCACCTTTTGGGCCTATAACCTAAGACCACCAGAATCGGAAAGACAGAGGCAGGCAAATGTGCACTGCAACAATACTGAAATAGCCAAGACATGGAAGCAAAAAAAGGTCCATAAACAGATGAATGGACAAAGACGAAATGGTATACGTACCAAATGGAATAGTAGCCTCTGGAAAAAAATGAACAATGCTGTTTTCAGGACTAGAGTTGAGCCTAGAAATAATCATATAAGGTTAAGTAAGTCAAAAGGGTATGACAAATATCCTATGATATCATTTATACATGTTATCCTAAGATTGCTACCAATGAACATATTTCCACAGAAAAAGACACTCACAGACTTATCATATAAACTAATGGTTAGCCACAATGAAAGTTGGGAGGATGGGTAAATTAGGATTATGGGGTTAACATACATATACTAATGTATGTTAAATGTATATAAACATATAACATATAAATGATATGAATTATATATTCACCAATACCTTCAAAATATACATTCTGTAATCACATACATGGTAACAGGATCCGAAGATGAACAGACATATGTATGAATCATTGAGCAGATTCTGTACAGCCAGACAATCAAAACACTCTAATCAAATTTACTCCGATAAGAAATAGAAATTAAATTTAAAAAACAAACATAAGTTAGGAGACATAAACTTTTGGGGGCTTGTCCCAGCACATTGCACTCTAATTTACAAGCTCGGAACACTACCTCCAGGAAGACTGTGTTGTCCTAGTAACAAGACTTGAGAACGTAATAATGCTGCCGCCTTGTGGCTGCTTCCCACAACAGTAGCTTTAAACCCAGTGCCAATGGTTGCTTATATAGTCACAAGGACTGCAGGGCTGTAAAAGACACAGGCCCTCAAAAAATGCCCTGGGGTAGGGAATTGGCAAGAAAATTCAACACATGAGAAATTTTCAAGAAGTCAATAAGAGTACGGAAGTTGTACTCACTCTTTAAAAAAAAAGGAAAAGAAAAAAAGGACATGCCTAAAGCTCAGCATAAGGAATTATTAGCCACATGCGTATCCAACCTCCAAAAAGGTTTCAGCTCACACCAGTCATGACCATCAGCAAAAAGTCTACAAACTATAAATGCTGAAGGGGTTTTAGAGAACTGTGTACCTTCTAGCTGCTGTTTGGATGTAAAGTGGTAACAGCAGTAACGCAAACTGAATCGAGCTGCTTGAAAAGGTAAACATTGAGCTACCATATGATGCGGCAGGGCACCTTTTGGGCCTATAACCTAAGACCACCGGATTCGGAAAGACAGAGGCAGGCAAATGTGCACTGCAACAATATTGAAATAGCCAAGACATGGAAGCAAAAAAAAGGTCCATAAACAGATGAATGGACAAAGAAGAAATGGTATACGTACCAAATGGAATAGTAGCCTCGGGAAAAAAATGAACAATGCCGTTTTCAGGACTAGAGTTGAGACTAGAAATAATCATATAAGGTTAAGTAAGACAAAAGGGTATTACAAATATCCTATGATATTATTTATACAAGTTTTCCTAAGATTGCTACCAATGAACATATTTCCACAGAAAAAGACACTCACAGACTTATCAAATAAACTAATGGTTAGCCAAAATGAAAGGTGGGAGGATGGGTAAATTAGGACTATGGGGTTAACATACATATACTAATATAAGTTAAATGTATATAAACATATAACATATAAATGATATGAATTATATAATCACCAATACCTTCAAAATATACATTCTGTAATCACATACATGGTAACAGGATCCGAAGATGAACAGACATATGTGTGAATCATTGAACAGATTCTGTACAGCCACACAATCAAAACACTTTAATCAAATTTACTCCGATAAAAAATACAAATTAAATTTAAAAAACAAACATAAGTAAGGAGACATAAACTTCTGGGGGCTTGTCCCAGCACATTGCACTCTAATTTAAAAGCTCGGAACACTACCTCCAGGAAGACTCTGTTGTCCTAGTAACAAGACTTGAGAACGTAATAATGCTGCCGCCTTGTGGCTGTCTCCAAAAACAGCACCTTGAAACCCAGGGCCAATGGTTGCTTATATAGTCACAAGGACTGCACGGTTGTAAATGACACAGGCACTCAAAAAATGCCCTGGGGTAGGGAATAGGCAAGAAAATTCAACACATAAGAAACTTTTCAAGAAATCAATAAGAGGAGGGAAGTTGTACTCACTCTTTTTAAAAAAAAGGAAAAGAAAAAATAGGACATGCCTAAAGCTCAGCATAAGGAATTATTAGCCACATGCGTATCCAACCTCCAAAAAGGTTTCAGCTCACACCAGTCATGACCATCAGCAAAAAGCCTACAAACTATAAATGCTGATGGGGTTTTAGAGAAGTGTGTACCTTCTAGCTGCTGGTGGGATATAAAGTCGTAACATCACTAATGCAAACTGAATCGAGCTGCTTGAAAACGTAAAAATTGAGCTACCATATGATGCGGCAGGGCACCTTTTGGGCCTATAACCTAAGACCACCAGAATCGGAAAGACAGAGGCAGGCAAATGTGCACTGCAACAATACTGAAATAGCCAAGATATGGAAGCAAAAAAAAGGTCCATAAACAGATGAATGGACAAAGAAGAAGTGGTATACGGACAGAATGGAATAGTAGCCTCGGGAGAAAAATGAACAATGCTGTTTTCAGGACTACAGTTGAGCCTAGAAAAAATCATATAAGGTTAAGTAAGTCAAAAGGGTATGACAAATATCCTATGATATCATTTATACAAGTTTTCTTAAGATTGCTACCAATGAACATATTTCCACAGAAAAAGACACTCACAGACTTATCAAATAAACTAATGGTTAGCCAAAATGAAAGGTGGGGGGATGGGTAAGTTAGGACTATGGGGTTAACATACATATACTAATGTAAGTTAAATGTATATAAACATATAACATATAAACGATATGAATTATATAATCACCAATACCTTCAAAATATATATTCTGTGATCACATACATGGTAACAGGATCCGAAGATGAACAGACATATGTATGAATCATTGAGCAGATTCTGTACAGCCAGACAATCAAAACACTCTAATCAAATTTACTCCGATAAGAAATAGAAATTAAATTTAAAAAAAAAACATAAGTTAGGAGACATAAACTTCTGGGGGCTTGTCCCAGCACATTGCACTCTAATTTACAAGCTCAGAACACTACCCCCAGGAAGACTCTGTTCTCCTAGTAACAAGACTTGAGAACGCAATAATGCTGCCGCCTTGTGGCTGCTTCCCACAACAGCACTTTAAACCCAGTGCCAATGATTGCTTATATAGTCACAAGGACTGCAGGGCTGTAAATGACACAAGCCCTCAAAATATGCCCTGGGGTAGGGAATTGGCAAGAACATTCAACACATGAGAAATTTCCAAGAAGTCAATAAGAGGAGGGAAGTTGTACTCACTCTTTAAAAAAAAAAGGAAAAGAAAAAAAAGGACATGCCTAAAGCTTAGTATAAGGAATTATTAGCCACATACAAATTCAAATTCAAAAAGGTTTCAGCTCACACCAGTCATTACCATCAGCAAAATGTCTACAAACTATAAATGCTGAAGGGGTTTTAGAGATCTGTGTACCTTCTAGCTGCTGGTGGGATGTAAAGTGGAAACAGCACTAACGCAAACTGAATCGAGCTGCTTGAAAAGGTAAAAATTGAGCTACCAAATGATGGGGCAGGGCACCTTTTGGGCCTATAACCTAAGACCACCAAAATTGGAAAGACAGAGGCAGGCAAATATGCACTGCAACAATACTGAAATAGCCAAGATATGGAAGCAAAAAAAAGGTCCATAAACAGATGAATGGACAAAGAAGAAGTGGTATACGGACAGAATGGAATAGTAGCCTCGGGAGAAAAATGAACAATGCTGTTTTCAGGACTACAGTTGAGCCTAGAAAAAATCATATAAGGTTAAGTGAGTCAAAAGGGTATGACAAATATCCTATGATATCATTTATACAAGTTTTCTTAAGATTGCTACCAATGAACATATTTCCACAGAAAAAGACACTCACAGACTTATCAAATAAACTAATGTTTAGCCAAAATGAAAGGTGGGGGGATGGGTAAGTTAGGACTATGGGGTTAACATACATATACTAATGTAAGTTAAATGTATATGAACATATAACATATAAACGATATGAATTATATAATCACCAATACCTTCAAAATATATATTCTGTGATCACATACATGGTAACAGGATCCGAAGATGAACAGACATATGTATGAATCATTGAACAGATTCTGTACAGCCAGACAATCAAAACACTCTAATCAAATTTACTCCGATAAAAAATACAAATTAAATTTAAAAAACAAACATAAGTAAGGAGACATAAACTTCTGGGGGCTTGTCCCAGCACATTGCACTCTAATTTAAAAGCTCGGAACACTACCTCCAGGAAGACTCTGTTGTCCTAGTAACAAGACTTGAGAACGTAATAATGCTGCCGCCTTGTGGCTGTCTCCAAAAACAGCACCTTTAAACCCAGTGCCAATGGTTGCTTATATAGTCACAAGGACTGCACGGTTGTAAATGACACAGGCACTCAAAAAATGCCCTGGGGTAGGGAATAGGCAAGAAAATTCAACACATAAGAAACTTTTCAAGAAATCAATAAGAGGAGGGAAGTTGTACTCACTCATTTTAAAAAAAAGGAAAAGAAAAAATAGGACATGCCTAAAGCTCAGCATAAGGAATTATTAGCCACATGCGTATCCAACCTCCAAAAAGGTTTCAGCTCACACCAGTCATGACCATCAGCAAAAAGTCTACAAACTATAAATGCTGAAGGGGTTTTAGAGAAGTGTGTACCTTCTAGCTGCTGGTGGGATATAAAGTCGTAACAGCACTAATGCAAACTGAATCGAGCTGCTTGAAAACGTAAAAATTGAGCTACCATATGATGCGGCAGGGCACCTTTTGGGCCTATAACCTAAGACCACCAGAATCGGAAAGACAGAGGCAGGCAAATGTGCACTGCAACAATACTGAAATAGCAAAGACATGGAAGCAAAAAAAAAGGTCCATAAACAGACGAATGGACAAAGACGCAGTGGGATACGTACCAAATGGAATAGTAGCCTCGGGAAAAAAATGAACAATGCCGTTTTCAGGACTACAGTTGAGCCTAGAAATAATCATATAAGGTTAAGTAAGTCAAAAGGGTATGACAAATATCCTATGACATCATTTATACATGTTATCCTAAGATTGCTACCAATGAACATATTTCCACAGAAAAAGACACTGACAGACTTATCAAATAAACTAATGGCTAGCCAAAATGAAAGGTGGGAGGATGGGTAAATTAGGACAATGGGGTTAAAATACATATACTAATGTATGTTAAATGTATATAAACATATAACATATGAAATATATAAATTATATAATCACCAATACCTTTAAAATATACATTCTGTAATCACATACATGCTAACAGGTTCGAAGATGAACAGACATATGTATGAATCATTGAGCAGATTCTGTACAGCCAGAAAACCACAACACTCTAATCAAATTTACTCCGATAAGAAATAGAAATTAAATTTAAAAAACAAACATAAGTTTGGAGACATAAACTTCTGGGGGCTTGTCCCAGCACATTGCACTCTAATTTACAAGCTCGGAACACTACCTCCAGGAAGACTGTGTTGTCCTAGTAACAAGACTTGAGAACGTAATAATGCTGCCGCCTTGTGGCTGCTTCCCACAACAGTAGCTTTAAACCCAGTGCCAATGGTTGCTTATATAGTCACAAGGACTGCAGGGCTGTAAAAGACACAGGCCTACAAAAAATGCCCTGGGGTATGGAATTGGCAAGAAAATTCAACACATGAGTAACTTTTCAAGAAGTCAATAAGAGGAGGGAAGTTGTACTCACTCTTTAAAAAAAAAGGAAAAGAAAAAAAAAGGACATGCCTAAAGCTCAGTATAAGGAATTATTAGCCACATGCAAATTCAAATTCAAAAAGGTTTCAGGTGACACCAGTCATGACCATCAGCAAAAAGTCTACAAACTATAAATGCTGAAAGGGTTTTAGAGAATTGTGTACATTCTAGCTGCTGGTGGGATGTAAAGTGGTAACAGCACTAATGCATACTGAATGGAGCTGCTTGAAAAGGTAAAAATTGAGTTACCATATGATGCGGCAGGGCACCTTTTGGGCCTATAACCTAAGACCACCAAAATCGGAAATACAGAGGCATGCAAATGTGCACTGCAACAATACTGAAATACCCAAGACATGGAAGCAAAAAATGGTCCATAAACAGGTGAATGGACAAAGAAGAAGTGGTATATGGACAGAATGGAAGAGTAGCCTCGGGAAAAATATGAACAATGCCGTTTTCAGAACTACAGTTGAGACTAGAAATAGTCATATAAGGGTAAGTTAGTGAAAAGGGTATGACAAATATCCTATGATATCATTTATACATGTTATCCTAAGATTGCTACCAATGAACATATTTCCACAAAAAAAGACACTCACAGACTTATCAAATAAACTAATGGTTAGCCAAAATGAAAGGTGGGAGGATGGGTAAATTAGGACTATGGGGTTAACATACATATACTAATGTATGTTAAATGTATATAAACATATAACATATGAACTATATAAAATATATAATCACCAAACCTTTAAAATATACATTCTGTAATCACATACATGATAAGAGGTTCCGAAGATGAACAGATATATGTATGAATCATTGAGCAGATTCTGTACAGCCAATCAAAACACTCTAATCAAATTTACTCCGATAAGAAATAGAAATTAAATTTAAAAAGCAAACATAAGTTAGGAGACATAAACTTCTGGGGGCTTGTCCCAGCACATTCCACTCTAATTTACAACCTTGGAAAACTACCTCCAGGAAGACTCTGTTGCCCTAGTAAGAAGAGTTGAGAACGTAATAATGCTGCCGCCTTGTGGCTGTTTCCCACAACAGCAGCTTTAAACCCAGTGCCAAAGGTTGCTTAATAGTCACAAGGACTGAAGGGCTCTAAATGACACCTGCCTTCAAAAAATGCCCTGGGGTAGGGAATAGGCAAAAAAATTCAACACATGAGAAACTTTTCAAGAAGTCAATAAGAGGAGGGAAGTTGTACTCACTCTTTAAAACAAAAGGAAAAGAAAAAAATGACATGCCTAAAGCTCAGTATAAGGAATTATTAGCCACATGCAAATTCAAATTCAAAAAGGTTTCAGGTAACACCAGTCATGACCATCATCAAAAAGTCTACAAACTATAAATGCTGAAGGGGTTTTAGAGGAATGTGTACCTTCTAGCTGCTGGTGGGATGTAAAGAAGTAATACCACTAATGCAAACTGAATGGAGCTGCTTGAAAAGGTAAAAATTGAGTTACCATACGATGCGGCAGGGCACCTTTTGGGCCTATAACCTAAGACCACCAGAATCGGAAAGACAGAGGCAGGCAAATGTGCACTGCAACAATACTGAAATAGCCAAGACATGGAAGCAAAAAAAGGTCCATAAACAGATGAATGGACAAAGACGAAATGGTATACGTACCAAATGGAATAGTAGCCTCTGGAAAAAAATGAACAATGCTGTTTTCAGGACTAGAGTTGAGCCTAGAAATAATCATATAAGGTTAAGTAAGTCAAAAGGGTATGACAAATATCCTATGATATCATTTATACATGTTATCCTAAGACTGCTACCAATGAACATATTTCCACAGAAAAAGACACTCACAGACTTATCATATAAACTAATGGTTAGCCAAAATGAAAGGTGGGAGGATGGGTAAATTAGGACTATGGGGTTAACATACATATACTAATGTATGTGAAATGTATATAAACATATAACATATAAATGATATGAATTATATATTCACCAATACCTTCAAAATATACATTCTGTAATCACATACAGGGTAACAGGATCCGAAGATGAACAGACATATGTATGAATCATTGAGCAGATTCTGTACAGCCAGACAATCAAAACACTCTAATCAAATTTACTCCGATAAGAAATAGAAATTAAATTTAAAAAACAAACATAAGTTAGGAGACATAAACTTTTGGGGGCTTGTCCCAGCACATTGCACTCTAATTTACAAGCTCGGAACACTACCTCCAGGAAGACTGTGTTGTCCTAGTAACAAGACTTGAGAACGTAATAATGCTGCCGCCTTGTGGCTGCTTCCCACAACAGTAGCTTTAAACCCAGTGCCAATGGTTGCTTATATAGTCACAAGGACTGCAGGGCTGTAAAAGACACAGGCCCTCAAAAAATGCCCTGGGGTAGGGAATTGGCAAGAAAATTCAACACATGAGAAATTTTCAAGAAATCAATAAGAGTACGGAAGTTGTACTCACTCTTTAAAAAAAAAGGAAAAGAAAAAAAGGACATGCCTAAAGCTCAGCATAAGGAATTATTAGCCACATGCGTATCCAACCTCCAAAAAGGTTTCAGCTCACACCAGTCATGACCATCAGCAAAAAGTCTACAAACTATAAATGCTGAAGGGGTTTTAGAGAACTGTGTACCTTCTAGCTGCTGGTGGGATGTAAAGTGGAAACAGCACTAACGCAAACTGAATCGAGCTGCTTGAAAAGGTAAAAATTGAGCTACCAAATGATGGGGCAGGGCACCTTTTGGGCCTATAACCTAAGACCACCGAATTCGGAAAGACAGAGGCAGGCAAATATGCACTGCAACAATACTGAAATAGCCAAGATATGGAAGCAAAAAAAAGGTCCATAAACAGATGAATGGACAAAGAAGAAATGGTATACGTACCAAATGGAATAGTAGCCTCTGGAAAAAAATGAACAATGCCGTTTTCAGGACTAGAGTTGAGCCTAGAAATAATCATATAAGGTTAAGTAAGTCAAAAGGGTATGACAAATATCCTATGATATCATTTATACATGTTATCCTAAGATTGCTACCAATGAACATATTTCCACAGAAAAAGACACTCACAGACTTATCAAATAAACTAATGTTTAGCCAAAATGAAAGGTGGGGGGATGGGTAAATTAGGACTATGGGGTTAACATACATATACTAATGTAAGTTAAATGTATATAAACATATAACATATAAACGATATGAATTATATAATCACCAATACCTTCAAAATATATATTCTGTGATCACATACATGGTAACAGGATCCGAAGATGAACAGACATATGTATGAATCATTGAACAGATTCTGTACAGCCAGACAATCAAAACACTCTAATCAAATTTACTCCGATAAAAAATACAAATTAAATTTAAAAAACAAACATAAGTAAGGAGACATAAACTTCTGGGGGCTTGTCCCAGCACATTGCACTCTAATTTAAAAGCTCGGAACACTACCTCCAGGAAGACTCTGTTGTCCTAGTAACAAGACTTGAGAACGTAATAATGCTGCCGCCTTGTGGCTGTCTCCAAAAACAGCACCTTTAAACCCAGTGCCAATGGTTGCTTATATAGTCACAAGGACTGCACGGTTGTAAATGACACAGGCACTCAAAAAATGCCCTGGGGTAGGGAATAGGCAAGAAAATTCAACACATAAGAAACTTTTCAAGAAATCAATAAGAGGAGGGAAGTTGTACTCACTCATTTTAAAAAAAAGGAAAAGAAAAAATAGGACATGCCTAAAGCTCAGCATAAGGAATTATTAGCCACATGCGTATCCAACCTCCAAAAAGGTTTCAGCTCACACCAGTCATGACCATCAGCAAAAAGTCTACAAACTATAAATGCTGAAGGGGTTTTAGAGAAGTGTGTACCTTCTAGCTGCTGGTGGGATATAAAGTCGTAACAGCACTAATGCAAACTGAATCGAGCTGCTTGAAAACGTAAAAATTGAGCTACCATATGATGCGGCAGGGCACCTTTTGGGCCTATAACCTAAGACCACCAGAATCGGAAAGACAGAGGCAGGCAAATGTGCACTGCAACAATACTGAAATAGCAAAGACATGGAAGCAAAAAAAAAGGTCCATAAACAGATGAATGGACAAAGACGAAGTGGGATACGTACCAAATGGAATAGTAGCCTCGGGAAAAAAATGAACAATGCCGTTTTCAGGACTACAGTTGAGCCTAGAAATAATCATATAAGGTTAAGTAAGTCAAAAGGGTATGACAAATATCCTATGACATCATTTATACATGTTATCCTAAGATTGCTACCAATGAACATATTTCCACAGAAAAAGACACTGACAGACTTATCAAATAAACTAATGGCTAGCCAAAATGAAAGGTGGGAGGATGGGTAAATTAGGACAATGGGGTTAAAATACATATACTAATGTATGTTAAATGTATATAAACATATAACATATGAAATATATAAATTATATAATCACCAATACCTTTAAAATATACATTCTGTAATCACATACATGCTAACAGGTTCGAAGATGAACAGACATATGTATGAATCATTGAGCAGATTCTGTACAGCCAGAAAACCACAACACTCTAATCAAATTTACTCCGATAAGAAATAGAAATTAAATTTAAAAAACAAACATAAGTTTGGAGACATAAACTTCTGGGGGCTTGTCCCAGCACATTGCACTCTAATTTACAAGCTCGGAACACTACCTCCAGGAAGACTGTGTTGTCCTAGTAACAAGACTTGAGAACGTAATAATGCTGCCGCCTTGTGGCTGCTTCCCACAACAGTAGCTTTAAACCCAGTGCCAATGGTTGCTTATATAGTCACAAGGACTGCAGGGCTGTAAAAGACACAGGCCTACAAAAAATGCCCTGGGGTATGGAATTGGCAAGAAAATTCAACACATGAGTAACTTTTCAAGAAGTCAATAAGAGGAGGGAAGTTGTACTCACTCTTTAAAAAAAAAGGAAAAGAAAAAAAAAGGACATGCCTAAAGCTCAGTATAAGGAATTATTAGCCACATGCAAATTCAAATTCAAAAAGGTTTCAGGTGACACCAGTCATGACCATCAGCAAAAAGTCTACAAACTATAAATGCTGAAAGGGTTTTAGAGAATTGTGTACATTCTAGCTGCTGGTGGGATGTAAAGTGGTAACAGCACTAATGCATACTGAATGGAGCTGCTTGAAAAGGTAAAAATTGAGTTACCATATGATGCGGCAGGGCACCTTTTGGGCCTATAACCTAAGACCACCAAAATCGGAAATACAGAGGCAGGCAAATGTGCACTGCAACAATACTGAAATACCCAAGACATGGAAGCAAAAAATGGTCCATAAACAGGTGAATGGACAAAGAAGAAGTGGTATATGGACAGAATGGAAGAGTAGCCTCGGGAAAAAAATGAACAATGCCGTTTTCAGAACTACAGTTGAGACTAGAAATAGTCATATAAGGGTAAGTTAGTGAAAAGGGTATGACAAATATCCTATGATATCATTTATACATGTTATCCTAAGATTGCTACCAATGAACATATTTCCACAAAAAAAGACACTCACAGACTTATCAAATAAACTAATGGTTAGCCAAAATGAAAGGTGGGAGGATGGGTAAATTAGGACTATGGGGTTAACATACATATACTAATGTATGTTAAATGTATATAAACATATAACATATGAACTATATAAAATATATAATCACCAAACCTTTAAAATATACATTCTGTAATCACATACATGATAAGAGGTTCCGAAGATGAACAGATATATGTATGAATCATTGAGCAGATTCTGTACAGCCAATCAAAACACTCTAATCAAATTTACTCCGATAAGAAATAGAAATTAAATTTAAAAAGCAAACATAAGTTAGGAGACATAAACTTCTGGGGGCTTGTCCCAGCACATTCCACTCTAATTTACAACCTTGGAAAACTACCTCCAGGAAGACTCTGTTGCCCTAGTAAGAAGAGGTGAGAACGTAATAATGCTGCCGCCTTGTGGCTGTTTCCCACAACAGCAGCTTTAAACCCAGTGCCAAAGGTTGCTTAATAGTCACAAGGACTGAAGGGCTCTAAATGACACCTGCCTTCAAAAAATGCCCTGGGGTAGGGAATAGGCAAAAAAATTCAACACATGAGAAACTTTTCAAGAAGTCAATAAGAGGAGGGAAGTTGTACTCACTCTTTAAAACAAAAGGAAAAGAAAAAAATGACATGCCTAAAGCTCAGTATAAGGAATTATTAGCCACATGCAAATTCAAATTCAAAAAGGTTTCAGGTAACACCAGTCATGACCATCATCAAAAAGTCTACAAACTATAAATGCTGAAGGGGTTTTAGAGGAATGTGTACCTTCTAGCTGCTGGTGGGATGTAAAGAAGTAATACCACTAATGCAAACTGAATGGAGCTGCTTGAAAAGGTAAAAATTGAGTTACCATACGATGCGGCAGGGCACCTTTTGGGCCTATAACCTAAGACCACCAGAATCGGAAAGACAGAGGCAGGCAAATGTGCACTGCAACAATACTGAAATAGCCAAGACATGGAAGCAAAAAAAGGTCCATAAACAGATGAATGGACAAAGACGAAATGGTATACGTACCAAATGGAATAGTAGCCTCTGGAAAAAAATGAACAATGCTGTTTTCAGGACTAGAGTTGAGCCTAGAAATAATC
Organism: Balaenoptera physalus; assembly: GCF_965194825.1. Lineage (NCBI taxonomy): Eukaryota > Metazoa > Chordata > Mammalia > Artiodactyla > Balaenopteridae > Balaenoptera > Balaenoptera physalus. Next base: position 224,234 of record NW_028125955.1, on the reverse strand, counting down.
ATATAAGGTTAAGTAAGTCAAAAGGGTATGACAAATATGCTATGATATCATTTATACATGTTATCCTAAGACTGCTACCAATGAACATATTTCCACAGAAAAAGACACTCACAGACTTATCATATAAACTAATGGTTAGCCAAAATGAAAGGTGGGAGGATGGGTAAATTAGGACTATGGGGTTAACATACATATACTAATGTATGTGAAATGTATATAAACATATAACATATAAATGATATGAATTATATATTCACCAATACCTTCAAAATATACATTCTGTAATCACATACATGGTAACAGGATCCGAAGATGAACAGACATATGTATGAATCATTGAGCAGATTCTGTACAGCCAGACAATCAAAACACTCTAATCAAATTTACTCCGATAAGAAATAGAAATTAAATTTAAAAAAACAAACATAAGTTAGGAGACATAAACTTTTGAGGGCTTGTCCCAGCACATTGCACTCTAATTTACAAGCTCAGAACACTACCTCCAGGAAGACTCTGTTCTCCTAGTAACAAGACTTGAGAACGCAATAATGCTGCCGCCTTGTGGCTGCTTCCCACAACAGCACTTTAAACCCAGTGCCAATGATTGCTTATATAGTCACAAGGACTGCAGGGCTGTAAATGACACAAGCCCTCAAAATATGCCCTGGGGTAGGGAATTGGCAAGAACATTCAACACATGAGAAATTTCCAAGAAGTCAATAAGAGGAGGGAAGTTGTACTCACTCTTTAAAAAAAAAAGGAAAAGAAAAAAAGGACATGCCTAAAGCTCAGTATAAGGAATTATTAGCCACATGCAAATTCAAATTCAAAAAGGTTTCAGCTCACTCCAGTCATGACCATCAGCAAAAAGTCTACAAACAATAAATGCTGAAGGGGTTTTAGAGAAGTGTGTACCTTCTAGCTGCTGGTGGGATGTAAAGTGGTAACAGCAGTAACGCAAACTGAATCGAGCTGCTTGAAAAGGTAAAAATTGAGTTACCATATGGTGCGGCAGGGCACCTTTTGGGCCTATAACCTAAGACCACCAGGTTCGGAAAGAGAGAGGCAGGCAAATGTGCATTGCAACAATATTGAAATAGCCAAGACATGGAAGCAAAAAAAAAGGTCCATAAACAGATGAATGGACAAAGACGAAGTGGGATACGTACCAAATGGAATAGTAGCCTCGGGAAAAAAATGAACAATGCCGTTTTCAGGACTACAGTTGAGCCTAGAAATAATCATATAAGGTTAAGTAAGTCAAAAGGGTATGACAAATAACCTATGACATCATTTATACATGTTATCCTAAGATTGCTACCAATGAACATATTTCCACAGGAAAAGACACTCACAGACTTATCAAATAAGCTAATGGCTAGCCAAAATGAAAGGTGGGAGGATGGGTAAATTAGGACTATGGGGTTAACATACATATACTAATGTATGTTAAATGTATATAAACATATAACATATGAACTATATAAATTATATAATCACCAATACCTTTAAAATATACATTCTGTAATCACATACATGCTAACAGGTTCGAAGATGAACAGACATATGTATGAATCATTGAGCAGATTCTGTACAGCCAGAAAACCACAACACTCTAATCAAATTTACTCCGATAAGAAATAGAAATTAAATTTAAAAAGCAAACATAAGTTAGGAGACATAAACTTCTGGGGGCTTGTCCCAGCACATTCCACTCTAATTTACAACCTTGGAAAACTACCTCCAGGAAGACTCTGTTGCCCTAGTAACAAGAGTTCAGAACGTAATAATGCTGCCGCCTTGTGGCTGTTTCCCACAACAGCAGCTTTAAACCCAGTGCCAAAGGTTGCTTAATAGTCACAAGGACTGAAGGGCTCTAAATGACACCTGCCTTCAAAAAATGCCCTGGGGTCGGGAATAGGCAAAAAAATTCAACACATGAGAAACTTTTCAAGAAGTCAATAAGAGGAGGGAAGTTGTACTCACTCTTTAAAACAAAAGGAAAAGAAAAAAAAGGACATGCCTAAAGCTCAGTATAAGGAATTATTAGCCACATGCAAATTCAAATTCAAAAAGGTTTCAGGTAACACCAGTCATGACCATCATCAAAAAGTCTACAAACTATAAATGCTGAAGGGGTTTTAGAGGAATGTGTACCTTCTAGCTGCTGGTGGGATGTAAAGAAGTAATACCACTAATGCAAACTGAATGGAGCTGCTTGAAAAGGTAACAATTGAGTTACCATACGATGCGGCAGGGCACCTTTTGGGCCTATAACCTAAGACCACCAGAATCGGAAAGACAGAGGCAGGCAAATGTGCACTGCAACAATACTGAAATAGCCAAGACATGGAAGCAAAAAAAGGTCCATAAACAGATGAATGGACAAAGACGAAATGGTATACGTACCAAATGGAATAGTAGCCTCTGGAAAAAAATGAACAATGCTGTTTTCAGGACTAGAGTTGAGCCTAGAAATAATCATATAAGGTTAAGTAAGTCAAAAGGGTACTACAAATATCCTATGATATCATTTATACATGTTATCCTAAGATTGCTACCAATGAACATATTTCCACAGAAAAAGACACTCACAGACTTATCATATAAACTAATGGTTAGCCACAATGAAAGTTGGGAGGATGGGTAAATTAGGATTATGGGGTTAACATACATATACTAATGTATGTTAAATGTATATAAACATATAACATATAAATGATATGAATTATATATTCACCAATACCTTCAAAATATACATTCTGTAATCACATACATGGTAACAGGATACGAAGATGAACAGACATATGTATGAATCATTGAGCAGATTCTGTACAGCCAGACAATCAAAACACTCTAATCAAATTTACTCCGATAAGAAATAGAAATTAAATTTAAAAAACAAACATAAGTTAGGAGACATAAACTTTTGGGGGCTTGTCCCAGCACATTGCACTCTAATTTACAAGCTCGGAACACTACCTCCAGGAAGACTGTGTTGTCCTAGTAACAAGACTTGAGAACGTAATAATGCTGCCGCCTTGTGGCTGCTTCCCACAACAGTAGCTTTAAACCCAGTGCCAATGGTTGCTTATATAGTCACAAGGACTGCAGGGCTGTAAAAGACACAGGCCCTCAATAAATGCCCTAGGGTAGGGAATTGGCAAGAAAATTCAACACATGAGAAATTTTCAAAAGTCAATAAGAGTACGGAAGTTGTACTCACTCTTTAAAAAAAAAAGAAAAGAAAAAAAGGACATGCCTAAAGCTCAGCATAAGGAATTATTAGCCACATGCGTATCCAACCTCCAAAAAGGTTTCAGCTCACACCAGTCATGACCATCAGCAAAAAGTCTACAAACTATAAATGCTGAAGGGGTTTTAGAGAAGTGTGTACCTTCTAGCTGCTGGTGGGATATAAAGTCGTAACAGCACTAATGCAAACTGAATCGAGCTGCTTGAAAACGTAAAAATTGAGCTACCATATGATGCGGCAGGGCACCTTTTGGGCCTATAACCTAAGACCACCAGAATCGGAAAGACAGAGGCAGGCAAATGTGCACTGCAACAATACTGAAATAGCAAAGACATGGAAGCAAAAAAAAGGTCCATAAACAGGTGAATGGACAAAGAAGAAGTGGTATATGGACAGAATGGAAGAGTAGCCTCGGGAAAAAAATGAACAATGCCGTTTTCAGGACTAGAGTTGAGACTAGAAATAATCATATAAGGTTAAGTAAGACAAAAGGGTATTACAAATATCCTATGATATTATTTATACAAGTTTTCCTAAGATTGCTACCAATGAACATATTTCCACAGAAAAAGACACTCACAGACTTATCAAATAAACTAATGGTTAGCCAAAATGAAAGGTGGGAGGATGGGTAAATTAGGACTATGGGGTTAACATACATATACTAATATAAGTTAAATGTATATAAACATATAACATATAAATGATATGAATTATATAATCACCAATACCTTCAAAATATACATTCTGTAATCACATACATGGTAACAGGATCCGAAGATGAACAGACATATGTGTGAATCATTGAACAGATTTTGTACAGCCACACAATCAAAACACTTTAATCAAATTTACTCCGATAAAAAATACAAATTAAATTTAAAAAACAAACATAAGTAAGGAGACATAAACTTCTGGGGGCTTGTCCCAGCACATTGCACTCTAATTTAAAAGCTCGGAACACTACCTCCAGGAAGACTCTGTTGTCCTAGTAACAAGACTTGAGAACGTAATAATGCTGCCGCCTTGTGGCTGTCTCCAAAAACAGCACCTTGAAACCCAGGGCCAATGGTTGCTTATATAGTCACAAGGACTGCACGGTTGTAAATGACACAGACACTCAAAAAATGCCCTGGGGTAGGGAATAGGCAAGAAAATTCAACACATAAGAAACTTTTCAAGAAATCAATAAGAGGAGGGAAGTTGTACTCACTCTTTTTAAAAAAAAGGAAAAGAAAAAATAGGACATGCCTAAAGCTCAGCATAAGGAATTATTAGCCACATGCGTATCCAACCTCCAAAAAGGTTTCAGCTCACACCAGTCATGACCATCAGCAAAAAGTCTACAAACTATAAATGCTGAAGGGGTTTTAGAGAAGTGTGTACCTTCTAGCTGCTGGTGGGATATAAAGTCGTAACAGCACTAATGCAAACTGAATCGAGCTGCTTGAAAACGTAAAAATTGAGCTACCATATGATGCGGCAGGGCACCTTTTGGGCCTATAACCTAAGACCACCAGAATCGGAAAGACAGAGGCAGGCAAATGTGCACTGCAACAATACTGAAATAGCAAAGACATGGAAGCAAAAAAAAAGGTCCATAAACAGATGAATGGACAAAGACGAAGTGGGATACGTACCAAATGGAATAGTAGCCTCGGGAAAAAAATGAACAATGCCGTTTTCAGGACTACAGTTGAGCCTAGAAATAATCATATAAGGTTAAGTAAGTCAAAAGGGTATGACAAATATCCTATGACATCATTTATACATGTTATCCTAAGATTGCTACCAATGAACATATTTCCACAGAAAAAGACACTGACAGACTTATCAAATAAACTAATGGCTAGCCAAAATGAAAGGTGGGAGGATGGGTAAATTAGGACAATGGGGTTAAAATACATATACTAATGTATGTTAAATGTATATAAACATATAACATATGAAATATATAAATTATATAATCACCAATACCTTTAAAATATACATTCTGTAATCACATACATGCTAACAGGTTCGAAGATGAACAGACATATGTATGAATCATTGAGCAGATTCTGTACAGCCAGAAAACCACAACACTCTAATCAAATTTACTCCGATAAGAAATAGAAATTAAATTTAAAAAACAAACATAAGTTTGGAGACATAAACTTCTGGGGGCTTGTCCCAGCACATTGCACTCTAATTTACAAGCTCGGAACACTACCTCCAGGAAGACTGTGTTGTCCTAGTAACAAGACTTGAGAACGTAATAATGCTGCCGCCTTGTGGCTGCTTCCCACAACAGTAGCTTTAAACCCAGTGCCAATGGTTGCTTATATAGTCACAAGGACTGCAGGGCTGTAAAAGACACAGGCCTACAAAAAATGCCCTGGGGTATGGAATTGGCAAGAAAATTCAACACATGAGTAACTTTTCAAGAAGTCAATAAGAGGAGGGAAGTTGTACTCACTCTTTAAAAAAAAAGGAAAAGAAAAAAAAAGGACATGCCTAAAGCTCAGTATAAGGAATTATTAGCCACATGCAAATTCAAATTCAAAAAGGTTTCAGGTGACACCAGTCATGACCATCAGCAAAAAGTCTACAAACTATAAATGCTGAAAGGGTTTTAGAGAATTGTGTACATTCTAGCTGCTGGTGGGATGTAAAGTGGTAACAGCACTAATGCATACTGAATGGAGCTGCTTGAAAAGGTAAAAATTGAGTTACCATATGATGCGGCAGGGCACCTTTTGGGCCTATAACCTAAGACCACCAAAATCGGAAATACAGAGGCAGGCAAATGTGCACTGCAACAATACTGAAATACCCAAGACATGGAAGCAAAAAATGGTCCATAAACAGGTGAATGGACAAAGAAGAAGTGGTATATGGACAGAATGGAAGAGTAGCCTCGGGAAAAAAATGAACAATGCCGTTTTCAGAACTACAGTTGAGACTAGAAATAGTCATATAAGGGTAAGTTAGTGAAAAGGGTATGACAAATATCCTATGATATCATTTATACATGTTATCCTAAGATTGCTACCAATGAACATATTTCCACAAAAAAAGACACTCACAGACTTATCAAATAAACTAATGGTTAGCCAAAATGAAAGGTGGGAGGATGGGTAAATTAGGACTATGGGGTTAACATACATATACTAATGTATGTTAAATGTATATAAACATATAACATATGAACTATATAAAATATATAATCACCAAACCTTTAAAATATACATTCTGTAATCACATACATGATAAGAGGTTCCGAAGATGAACAGATATATGTATGAATCATTGAGCAGATTCTGTACAGCCAATCAAAACACTCTAATCAAATTTACTCCGATAAGAAATAGAAATTAAATTTAAAAAGCAAACATAAGTTAGGAGACATAAACTTCTGGGGGCTTGTCCCAGCACATTCCACTCTAATTTACAACCTTGGAAAACTACCTCCAGGAAGACTCTGTTGCCCTAGTAAGAAGAGTTGAGAACGTAATAATGCTGCCGCCTTGTGGCTGTTTCCCACAACAGCAGCTTTAAACCCAGTGCCAAAGGTTGCTTAATAGTCACAAGGACTGAAGGGCTCTAAATGACACCTGCCTTCAAAAAATGCCCTGGGGTAGGGAATAGGCAAAAAAATTCAACACATGAGAAACTTTTCAAGAAGTCAATAAGAGGAGGGAAGTTGTACTCACTCTTTAAAACAAAAGGAAAAGAAAAAAATGACATGCCTAAAGCTCAGTATAAGGAATTATTAGCCACATGCAAATTCAAATTCAAAAAGGTTTCAGGTAACACCAGTCATGACCATCATCAAAAAGTCTACAAACTATAAATGCTGAAGGGGTTTTAGAGGAATGTGTACCTTCTAGCTGCTGGTGGGATGTAAAGAAGTAATACCACTAATGCAAACTGAATGGAGCTGCTTGAAAAGGTAAAAATTGAGTTACCATACGATGCGGCAGGGCACCTTTTGGGCCTATAACCTAAGACCACCAGAATCGGAAAGACAGAGGCAGGCAAATGTGCACTGCAACAATACTGAAATAGCCAAGACATGGAAGCAAAAAAAGGTCCATAAACAGATGAATGGACAAAGACGAAATGGTATACGTACCAAATGGAATAGTAGCCTCTGGAAAAAAATGAACAATGCTGTTTTCAGGACTAGAGTTGAGCCTAGAAATAATCATATAAGGTTAAGTAAGTCAAAAGGGTATGACAAATATCCTATGATATCATTTATACATGTTATCCTAAGATTGCTACCAATGAACATATTTCCACAGAAAAAGACACTCACAGACTTATCATATAAACTAATGGTTAGCCACAATGAAAGGTGGGAGGATGGGTAAATTAGGATTATGGGGTTAACATACATATACTAATGTATGTTAAATGTATATAAACATATAACATATAAATGATATGAATTATATATTCACCAATACCTTCAAAATATACATTCTGTAATCACATACATGGTAACAGGATCCGAAGATGAACAGACATATGTATGAATCATTGAGCAGATTCTGTACAGCCAGACAATCAAAACACTCTAATCAAATTTACTCCGATAAGAAATAGAAATTAAATTTAAAAAACAAACATAAGTTAGGAGACATAAACTTTTGGGGGCTTGTCCCAGCACATTGCACTCTAATTTACAAGCTCGGAACACTACCTCCAGGAAGACTGTGTTGTCCTAGTAACAAGACTTGAGAACGTAATAATGCTGCCGCCTTGTGGCTGCTTCCCACAACAGTAGCTTTAAACCCAGTGCCAATGGTTGCTTATATAGTCACAAGGACTGCAGGGCTGTAAAAGACACAGGCCCTCAAAAAATGCCCTGGGGTAGGGAATTGGCAAGAAAATTCAACACATGAGAAATTTTCAAGAAGTCAATAAGAGTACGGAAGTTGTACTCACTCTTTAAAAAAAAAGGAAAAGAAAAAAAGGACATGCCTAAAGCTCAGCATAAGGAATTATTAGCCACATGCGTATCCAACCTCCAAAAAGGTTTCAGCTCACACCAGTCATGACCATCAGCAAAAAGTCTACAAACTATAAATGCTGAAGGGGTTTTAGAGAACTGTGTACCTTCTAGCTGCTGTTTGGATGTAAAGTGGTAACAGCAGTAACGCAAACTGAATCGAGCTGCTTGAAAAGGTAAACATTGAGCTACCATATGATGCGGCAGGGCACCTTTTGGGCCTATAACCTAAGACCACCGGATTCGGAAAGACAGAGGCAGGCAAATGTGCACTGCAACAATATTGAAATAGCCAAGACATGGAAGCAAAAAAAAGGTCCATAAACAGATGAATGGACAAAGAAGAAATGGTATACGTACCAAATGGAATAGTAGCCTCTGGAAAAAAATGAACAATGCCGTTTTCAGGACTAGAGTTGAGCCTAGAAATAATCATATAAGGTTAAGTAAGTCAAAAGGGTATGACAAATATCCTATGATATCATTTATACATGTTATCCTAAGATTGCTACCAATGGACATATTTCCACAGAAAAAGACACTCACAGACTTATCAAATAAACTAATGGTTAGCCAAAATGAAAGGTGGGGGGATGGGTAAATTAGGACTATCGGGTTAACATACATATACTAATATAAGTTAAATGTATATAAACATATAACATATAAATGATATGAATTATATAATCACCAATACCTGCAAAATATACATTCTGTAATCACATACATGGTAACAGGATCCGAAGATGAACAGACATATGTATGAATCATTGAACAGATTCTGTACAGCCAGACAATCAAAACACTCTAATCAAATTTACTCCGATAAAAAATACAAATTAAATTTAAAAAACAAACATAAGTAAGGAGACATAAACTTCTGGGGGCTTGTCCCAGCACATTGCACTCTAATTTAAAAGCTCGGAACACTACCTCCAGGAAGACTCTGTTGTCCTAGTAACAAGACTTGAGAACGTAATAATGCTGCCGCCTTGTGGCTTTCTCCAAAAACAGCACCTTTAAACCCAGTGCCAATGGTTGCTTATATAGTCACAAGGACTGTACGGTTGTAAATGACACAGGCACTCAAAAAATGCCCTGGGGTAGGGAATAGGCAAGAAAATTCAACACATAAGAAACTTTTCAAGAAATCAATAAGAGGAGGGAAGTTGTACTCACTCTTTTTAAAAAAAAGGAAAAGAAAAAATAGGACATGCCTAAAGCTCAGCATAAGGAATTATTAGCCACATGCGTATCCAACCTCCAAAAAGGTTTCAGCTCACACCAGTCATGACCATCAGCAAAAAGTCTACAAACTATAAATGCTGAAGGGGTTTTAGAGAAGTGTGTACCTTCTAGCTGCTGGTGGGATATAAAGTCGTAACAGCACTAATGCAAACTGAATCGAGCTGCTTGAAAACGTAAAAATTGAGCTACCATATGATGCGGCAGGGCACCTTTTGGGCCTATAACCTAAGACCACCAGAATCGGAAAGACAGAGGCAGGCAAATGTGCACTGCAACAATACTGAAATAGCAAAGACATGGAAGCAAAAAAAAGGTCCATAAACAGGTGAATGGACAAAGAAGAAGTGGTATACGGACAGAATGGAATAGTAGCCTCGGGAGAAAAATGAACAATGCTGTTTTCAGGACTACAGTTGAGCCTAGAAAAAATCATATAAGGTTAAGTAAGTCAAAAGGGTATGACAAATATCCTATGATATCATTTATACAAGTTTTCTTAAGATTGCTACCAATGAACATATTTCCACAGAAAAAGACACTCACAGACTTATCAAATAAACTAATGGTTAGCCAAAATGAAAGTTGGGGGGATGGGTAAGTTAGGACTATGGGGTTAACATACATATACTAATGTAAGTTAAATGTATATAAACATATAACATATAAACAATATGAATTATATAATCACCAATACCTTCAAAATATATATGCTGTGATCACATACATGGTAACAGGATCCGAAGATGAACAGACATATGTATGAATCATTGAGCAGATTCTGTACAGCCAGACAATCAAAACACTCTAATCAAATTTACTCCGATAAGAAATAGAAATTAAATTTAAAAAAACAAACATAAGTTAGGAGACATAAACTTGTGGGGGCTTGTCCCAGCACATTGCACTCTAATTTACAAGCTCAGAACACTACCTCCAGGAAGACTCTGTTCTCCTAGTAACAAGACTTGAGAACGCAATAATGCTGCCGCCTTGTGGCTGCTTCCCACAACAGCACTTTAAACCCAGTGCCAATGATTGCTTATATAGTCACAAGGACTGCAGGGCTGTAAATGACACAAGCCCTCAAAATATGCCCTGGGGTAGGGAATTGGCAAGAACATTCAACACATGAGAAATTTCCAAGAAGTCAATAAGAGGAGGGAAGTTGTACTCACTCTTTAAAAAAAAAAGGAAAAGAAAAAAAGGACATGCCTAAAGCTCAGTATAAGGAATTATTAGCCACATGCAAATTCAAATTCAAAAAGGTTTCAGCTCACTCCAGTCATGACCATCAGCAAAAAGTCTACAAACAATAAATGCTGAAGGGGTTTTAGAGAAGTGTGTACCTTCTAGCTGCTGGTGGGATGTAAAGTGGTAACAGCAGTAACGCAAACTGAATCGAGCTGCTTGAAAAGGTAAAAATTGAGTTACCATATGGTGCGGCAGGGCACCTTTTGGGCCTATAACCTAAGACCACCAGGTTCGGAAAGAGAGAGGCAGGCAAATGTGCATTGCAACAATATTGAAATAGCCAAGACATGGAAGCAAAAAAAAAGGTCCATAAACAGATGAATGGACAAAGACGAAGTGGGATACGTACCAAATGGAATAGTAGCCTCGGGAAAAAAATGAACAATGCCGTTTTCAGGACTACAGTTGAGCCTAGAAATAATCATATAAGGTTAAGTAAGTCAAAAGGGTATGACAAATAACCTATGACATCATTTATACATGTTATCCTAAGATTGCTACCAATGAACATATTTCCACAGGAAAAGACACTCACAGACTTATCAAATAAGCTAATGGCTAGCCAAAATGAAAGGTGGGAGGATGGGTAAATTAGGACTATGGGGTTAACATACATATACTAATGTATGTTAAATGTATAAAAACATATAACATATGAACTATATAAATTATATAATCACCAATACCTTTAAAATATACATTCTGTAATCACATACATGCTAACAGGTTCGAAGATGAACAGACATATGTATGAATCATTGAGCAGATTCTGTACAGCCAGAAAACCACAACACTCTAATCAAATTTACTCCGATAAGAAATAGAAATTAAATTTAAAAAGCAAACATAAGTTAGGAGACATAAACTTCTGGGGGCTTGTCCCAGCACATTCCACTCTAATTTACAACCTTGGAAAACTACCTCCAGGAAGACTCTGTTGCCCTAGTAACAAGAGTTGAGAACGTAATAATGCTGCCGCCTTGTGGCTGTTTCCCACAACAGCAGCTTTAAACCCAGTGCCAAAGGTTGCTTAATAGTCACAAGGACTGAAGGGCTCTAAATGACACCTGCCTTCAAAAAATGCCCTGGGGTCGGGAATAGGCAAAAAAATTCAACACATGAGAAACTTTTCAAGAAGTCAATAAGAGGAGGGAAGTTGTACTCACCCTTTAAAACAAAAGGAAAAGAAAAAAAAGGACATGCCTAAAGCTCAGTATAAGGAATTATTAGCCACATGCAAATTCAAATTCAAAAAGGTTTCAGGTAACACCAGTCATGACCATCATCAAAAAGTCTACAAACTATAAATGCTGAAGGGGTTTTAGAGGAATGTGTACCTTCTAGCTGCTGGTGGGATGTAAAGAAGTAATACCACTAATGCAAACTGAATGGAGCTGCTTGAAAAGGTAACAATTGAGTTACCATACGATGCGGCAGGGCACCTTTTGGGCCTATAACCTAAGACCACCAGAATCGGAAAGACAGAGGCAGGCAAATGTGCACTGCAACAATACTGAAATAGCCAAGACATGGAAGCAAAAAAAGGTCCATAAACAGATGAATGGACAAAGACGAAATGGTATACGTACCAAATGGAATAGTAGCCTCTGGAAAAAAATGAACAATGCTGTTTTCAGGACTAGAGTTGAGCCTAGAAATAATCATATAAGGTTAAGTAAGTCAAAAGGGTATGACAAATATCCTATGATATCATTTATACATGTTATCCTAAGATTGCTACCAATGAACATATTTCCACAGAAAAAGACACTCACAGACTTATCATATAAACTAATGGTTAGCCACAATGAAAGTTGGGAGGATGGGTAAATTAGGATTATGGGGTTAACATACATATACTAATGTATGTTAAATGTATATAAACATATAACATATAAATGATATGAATTATATATTCACCAATACCTTCAAAATATACATTCTGTAATCACATACATGGTAACAGGATACGAAGATGAACAGACATATGTATGAATCATTGAGCAGATTCTGTACAGCCAGACAATCAAAACACTCTAATCAAATTTACTCCGATAAGAAATAGAAATTAAATTTAAAAAACAAACATAAGTTAGGAGACATAAACTTTTGGGGGCTTGTCCCAGCACATTGCACTCTAATTTACAAGCTCGGAACACTACCTCCAGGAAGACTGTGTTGTCCTAGTAACAAGACTTGAGAACGTAATAATGCTGCCGCCTTGTGGCTGCTTCCCACAACAGTAGCTTTAAACCCAGTGCCAATGGTTGCTTATATAGTCACAAGGACTGCAGGGCTGTAAAAGACACAGGCCCTCAAAAAATGCCCTGGGGTAGGGAATTGGCAAGAAAATTCAACACATGAGAAATTTTCAAGAAGTCAATAAGAGTACGGAAGTTGTACTCACTCTTTAAAAAAAAAGGAAAAGAAAAAAAGGACATGCCTAAAGCTCAGCATAAGGAATTATTAGCCACATGCGTATCCAACCTCCAAAAAGGTTTCAGCTCACACCAGTCATGACCATCAGCAAAAAGTCTACAAACTATAAATGCTGAAGGGGTTTTAGAGAACTGTGTACCTTCTAGCTGCTGTTTGGATGTAAAGTGGTAACAGCAGTAACGCAAACTGAATCGAGCTGCTTGAAAAGGTAAACATTGAGCTACCATATGATGCGGCAGGGCACCTTTTGGGCCTATAACCTAAGACCACCGGATTCGGAAAGACAGAGGCAGGCAAATGTGCACTGCAACAATATTGAAATAGCCAAGACATGGAAGCAAAAAAAAGGTCCATAAACAGATGAATGGACAAAGAAGAAATGGTATACGTACCAAATGGAATAGTAGCCTCGGGAAAAAAATGAACAATGCCGTTTTCAGGACTAGAGTTGAGACTAGAAATAATCATATAAGGTTAAGTAAGACAAAAGGGTATTACAAATATCCTATGATATTATTTATACAAGTTTTCCTAAGATTGCTACCAATGAACATATTTCCACAGAAAAAGACACTCACAGACTTATCAAATAAACTAATGGTTAGCCAAAATGAAAGGTGGGAGGATGGGTAAATTAGGACTATGGGGTTAACATACATATACTAATATAAGTTAAATGTATATAAACATATAACATATAAATGATATGAATTATATAATCACCAATACCTTCAAAATATACATTCTGTAATCACATACATGGTAACAGGATCCGAAGATGAACAGACATATGTGTGAATCATTGAACAGATTCTGTACAGCCACACAATCAAAACACTTTAATCAAATTTACTCCGATAAAAAATACAAATTAAATTTAAAAAACAAACATAAGTAAGGAGACATAAACTTCTGGGGGCTTGTCCCAGCACATTGCACTCTAATTTAAAAGCTCGGAACACTACCTCCAGGAAGACTCTGTTGTCCTAGTAACAAGACTTGAGAACGTAATAATGCTGCCGCCTTGTGGCTGTCTCCAAAAACAGCACCTTGAAACCCAGGGCCAATGGTTGCTTATATAGTCACAAGGACTGCACGGTTGTAAATGACACAGGCACTCAAAAAATGCCCTGGGGTAGGGAATAGGCAAGAAAATTCAACACATAAGAAACTTTTCAAGAAATCAATAAGAGGAGGGAAGTTGTACTCACTCTTTTTAAAAAAAAGGAAAAGAAAAAATAGGACATGCCTAAAGCTCAGCATAAGGAATTATTAGCCACATGCGTATCCAACCTCCAAAAAGGTTTCAGCTCACACCAGTCATGACCATCAGCAAAAAGCCTACAAACTATAAATGCTGATGGGGTTTTAGAGAAGTGTGTACCTTCTAGCTGCTGGTGGGATATAAAGTCGTAACATCACTAATGCAAACTGAATCGAGCTGCTTGAAAACGTAAAAATTGAGCTACCATATGATGCGGCAGGGCACCTTTTGGGCCTATAACCTAAGACCACCAGAATCGGAAAGACAGAGGCAGGCAAATGTGCACTGCAACAATACTGAAATAGCCAAGATATGGAAGCAAAAAAAAGGTCCATAAACAGGTGAATGGACAAAGAAGAAGTGGTATACGGACAGAATGGAATAGTAGCCTCGGGAGAAAAATGAACAATGCTGTTTTCAGGACTACAGTTGAGCCTAGAAAAAATCATATAAGGTTAAGTAAGTCAAAAGGGTATGACAAATATCCTATGATATCATTTATACAAGTTTTCTTAAGATTGCTACCAATGAACATATTTCCACAGAAAAAGACACTCACAGACTTATCAAATAAACTAATGGTTAGCCAAAATGAAAGGTGGGGGGATGGGTAAGTTAGGACTATGGGGTTAACATACATATACTAATGTAAGTTAAATGTATATAAACATATAACATATAAACGATATGAATTATATAATCACCAATACCTTCAAAATATATATTCTGTGATCACATACATGGTAACAGGATCCGAAGATGAACAGACATATGTATGAATCATTGAGCAGATTCTGTACAGCCAGACAATCAAAACACTCTAATCAAATTTACTCCGATAAGAAATAGAAATTAAATTTAAAAAACAAACATAAGTTAGGAGACATAAACTTCTGGGGGCTTGTCCCAGCACATTGCACTCTAATTTACAAGCTCAGAACACTACCCCCAGGAAGACTCTGTTCTCCTAGTAACAAGACTTGAGAACGCAATAATGCTGCCGCCTTGTGGCTGCTTCCCACAACAGCACTTTAAACCCAGTGCCAATGATTGCTTATATAGTCACAAGGACTGCAGGGCTGTAAATGACACAAGCCCTCAAAATATGCCCTGGGGTAGGGAATTGGCAAGAACATTCAACACATGAGAAATTTCCAAGAAGTCAATAAGAGGAGGGAAGTTGTACTCACTCTTTAAAAAAAAAAGGAAAAGAAAAAAAAGGACATGCCTAAAGCTTAGTATAAGGAATTATTAGCCACATACAAATTCAAATTCAAAAAGGTTTCAGCTCACACCAGTCATTACCATCAGCAAAATGTCTACAAACTATAAATGCTGAAGGGGTTTTAGAGATCTGTGTACCTTCTAGCTGCTGGTGGGATGTAAAGTGGAAACAGCACTAACGCAAACTGAATCGAGCTGCTTGAAAAGGTAAAAATTGAGCTACCAAATGATGGGGCAGGGCACCTTTTGGGCCTATAACCTAAGACCACCAAAATTGGAAAGACAGAGGCAGGCAAATATGCACTGCAACAATACTGAAATAGCCAAGATATGGAAGCAAAAAAAAGGTCCATAAACAGATGAATGGACAAAGAAGAAGTGGTATACGGACAGAATGGAATAGTAGCCTCGGGAGAAAAATGAACAATGCTGTTTTCAGGACTACAGTTGAGCCTAGAAAAAATCATATAAGGTTAAGTGAGTCAAAAGGGTATGACAAATATCCTATGATATCATTTATACAAGTTTTCTTAAGATTGCTACCAATGAACATATTTCCACAGAAAAAGACACTCACAGACTTATCAAATAAACTAATGTTTAGCCAAAATGAAAGGTGGGGGGATGGGTAAGTTAGGACTATGGGGTTAACATACATATACTAATGTAAGTTAAATGTATATAAACATATAACATATAAACGATATGAATTATATAATCACCAATACCTTCAAAATATATATTCTGTGATCACATACATGGTAACAGGATCCGAAGATGAACAGACATATGTATGAATCATTGAACAGATTCTGTACAGCCAGACAATCAAAACACTCTAATCAAATTTACTCCGATAAAAAATACAAATTAAATTTAAAAAACAAACATAAGTAAGGAGACATAAACTTCTGGGGGCTTGTCCCAGCACATTGCACTCTAATTTAAAAGCTCGGAACACTACCTCCAGGAAGACTCTGTTGTCCTAGTAACAAGACTTGAGAACGTAATAATGCTGCCGCCTTGTGGCTGTCTCCAAAAACAGCACCTTTAAACCCAGTGCCAATGGTTGCTTATATAGTCACAAGGACTGCACGGTTGTAAATGACACAGGCACTCAAAAAATGCCCTGGGGTAGGGAATAGGCAAGAAAATTCAACACATAAGAAACTTTTCAAGAAATCAATAAGAGGAGGGAAGTTGTACTCACTCATTTTAAAAAAAAGGAAAAGAAAAAATAGGACATGCCTAAAGCTCAGCATAAGGAATTATTAGCCACATGCGTATCCAACCTCCAAAAAGGTTTCAGCTCACACCAGTCATGACCATCAGCAAAAAGTCTACAAACTATAAATGCTGAAGGGGTTTTAGAGAAGTGTGTACCTTCTAGCTGCTGGTGGGATATAAAGTCGTAACAGCACTAATGCAAACTGAATCGAGCTGCTTGAAAACGTAAAAATTGAGCTACCATATGATGCGGCAGGGCACCTTTTGGGCCTATAACCTAAGACCACCAGAATCGGAAAGACAGAGGCAGGCAAATGTGCACTGCAACAATACTGAAATAGCAAAGACATGGAAGCAAAAAAAAAGGTCCATAAACAGATGAATGGACAAAGACGAAGTGGGATACGTACCAAATGGAATAGTAGCCTCGGGAAAAAAATGAACAATGCCGTTTTCAGGACTACAGTTGAGCCTAGAAATAATCATATAAGGTTAAGTAAGTCAAAAGGGTATGACAAATATCCTATGACATCATTTATACATGTTATCCTAAGATTGCTACCAATGAACATATTTCCACAGAAAAAGACACTGACAGACTTATCAAATAAACTAATGGCTAGCCAAAATGAAAGGTGGGAGGATGGGTAAATTAGGACAATGGGGTTAAAATACATATACTAATGTATGTTAAATGTATATAAACATATAACATATGAAATATATAAATTATATAATCACCAATACCTTTAAAATATACATTCTGTAATCACATACATGCTAACAGGTTCGAAGATGAACAGACATATGTATGAATCATTGAGCAGATTCTGTACAGCCAGAAAACCACAACACTCTAATCAAATTTACTCCGATAAGAAATAGAAATTAAATTTAAAAAACAAACATAAGTTTGGAGACATAAACTTCTGGGGGCTTGTCCCAGCACATTGCACTCTAATTTACAAGCTCGGAACACTACCTCCAGGAAGACTGTGTTGTCCTAGTAACAAGACTTGAGAACGTAATAATGCTGCCGCCTTGTGGCTGCTTCCCACAACAGTAGCTTTAAACCCAGTGCCAATGGTTGCTTATATAGTCACAAGGACTGCAGGGCTGTAAAAGACACAGGCCTACAAAAAATGCCCTGGGGTATGGAATTGGCAAGAAAATTCAACACATGAGTAACTTTTCAAGAAGTCAATAAGAGGAGGGAAGTTGTACTCACTCTTTAAAAAAAAAGGAAAAGAAAAAAAAAGGACATGCCTAAAGCTCAGTATAAGGAATTATTAGCCACATGCAAATTCAAATTCAAAAAGGTTTCAGGTGACACCAGTCATGACCATCAGCAAAAAGTCTACAAACTATAAATGCTGAAAGGGTTTTAGAGAATTGTGTACATTCTAGCTGCTGGTGGGATGTAAAGTGGTAACAGCACTAATGCATACTGAATGGAGCTGCTTGAAAAGGTAAAAATTGAGTTACCATATGATGCGGCAGGGCACCTTTTGGGCCTATAACCTAAGACCACCAAAATCGGAAATACAGAGGCAGGCAAATGTGCACTGCAACAATACTGAAATACCCAAGACATGGAAGCAAAAAATGGTCCATAAACAGGTGAATGGACAAAGAAGAAGTGGTATATGGACAGAATGGAAGAGTAGCCTCGGGAAAAAAATGAACAATGCCGTTTTCAGAACTACAGTTGAGACTAGAAATAGTCATATAAGGGTAAGTTAGTGAAAAGGGTATGACAAATATCCTATGATATCATTTATACATGTTATCCTAAGATTGCTACCAATGAACATATTTCCACAAAAAAAGACACTCACAGACTTATCAAATAAACTAATGGTTAGCCAAAATGAAAGGTGGGAGGATGGGTAAATTAGGACTATGGGGTTAACATACATATACTAATGTATGTTAAATGTATATAAACATATAACATATGAACTATATAAAATATATAATCACCAAACCTTTAAAATATACATTCTGTAATCACATACATGATAAGAGGTTCCGAAGATGAACAGATATATGTATGAATCATTGAGCAGATTCTGTACAGCCAATCAAAACACTCTAATCAAATTTACTCCGATAAGAAATAGAAATTAAATTTAAAAAGCAAACATAAGTTAGGAGACATAAACTTCTGGGGGCTTGTCCCAGCACATTCCACTCTAATTTACAACCTTGGAAAACTACCTCCAGGAAGACTCTGTTGCCCTAGTAAGAAGAGTTGAGAACGTAATAATGCTGCCGCCTTGTGGCTGTTTCCCACAACAGCAGCTTTAAACCCAGTGCCAAAGGTTGCTTAATAGTCACAAGGACTGAAGGGCTCTAAATGACACCTGCCTTCAAAAAATGCCCTGGGGTAGGGAATAGGCAAAAAAATTCAACACATGAGAAACTTTTCAAGAAGTCAATAAGAGGAGGGAAGTTGTACTCACTCTTTAAAACAAAAGGAAAAGAAAAAAATGACATGCCTAAAGCTCAGTATAAGGAATTATTAGCCACATGCAAATTCAAATTCAAAAAG
The DNA here is from genome assembly GCF_965194825.1 of Balaenoptera physalus. Lineage (NCBI taxonomy): Eukaryota > Metazoa > Chordata > Mammalia > Artiodactyla > Balaenopteridae > Balaenoptera > Balaenoptera physalus. Next base: position 204,772 of record NW_028125955.1, on the reverse strand, counting down.
GTTTCAGGTAACACCAGTCATGACCATCATCAAAAAGTCTACAAACTATAAATGCTGAAGGGGTTTTAGAGGAATGTGTACCTTCTAGCTGCTGGTGGGATGTAAAGAAGTAATACCACTAATGCAAACTGAATGGAGCTGCTTGAAAAGGTAAAAATTGAGTTACCATACGATGCGGCAGGGCACCTTTTGGGCCTATAACCTAAGACCACCAGAATCGGAAAGACAGAGGCAGGCAAATGTGCACTGCAACAATACTGAAATAGCCAAGACATGGAAGCAAAAAAAGGTCCATAAACAGATGAATGGACAAAGACGAAATGGTATACGTACCAAATGGAATAGTAGCCTCTGGAAAAAAATGAACAATGCTGTTTTCAGGACTAGAGTTGAGCCTAGAAATAATCATATAAGGTTAAGTAAGTCAAAAGGGTATGACAAATATCCTATGATATCATTTATACATGTTATCCTAAGACTGCTACCAATGAACATATTTCCACAGAAAAAGACACTCACAGACTTATCATATAAACTAATGGTTAGCCAAAATGAAAGGTGGGAGGATGGGTAAATTAGGACTATGGGGTTAACATACATATACTAATGTATGTTAAATGTATATAAACATATAACATATAAATGATATGAATTATATATTCACCAATACCTTCAAAATATACATTCTGTAATCACATACATGGTAACAGGATCCGAAGATGAACAGACATATGTATGAATCATTGAGCAGATTCTGTACAGCCAGACAATCAAAACACTCTAATCAAATTTACTCCGATAAGAAATAGAAATTAAATTTAAAAAACAAACATAAGTTAGGAGACATAAACTTTTGGGGGCTTGTCCCAGCACATTGCACTCTAATTTACAAGCTCGGAACACTACCTCCAGGAAGACTGTGTTGTCCTAGTAACAAGACTTGAGAACGTAATAATGCTGCCGCCTTGTGGCTGCTTCCCACAACAGTAGCTTTAAACCCAGTGCCAATGGTTGCTTATATAGTCACAAGGACTGCAGGGCTGTAAAAGACACAGGCCCTCAAAAAATGCCCTGGGGTAGGGAATTGGCAAGAAAATTCAACACATGAGAAATTTTCAAGAAGTCAATAAGAGTACGGAAGTTGTACTCACTCTTTAAAAAAAAAGGAAAAGAAAAAAAGGACATGCCTAAAGCTCAGCATAAGGAATTATTAGCCACATGCGTATCCAACCTCCAAAAAGGTTTCAGCTCACACCAGTCATGACCATCAGCAAAAAGTCTACAAACTATAAATGCTGAAGGGGTTTTAGAGAACTGTGTACCTTCTAGCTGCTGTTTGGATGTAAAGTGGTAACAGCAGTAACGCAAACTGAATCGAGCTGCTTGAAAAGGTAAACATTGAGCTACCATATGATGCGGCAGGGCACCTTTTGGGCCTATAACCTAAGACCACCGGATTCGGAAAGACAGAGGCAGGCAAATGTGCACTGCAACAATATTGAAATAGCCAAGACATGGAAGCAAAAAAAAGGTCCATAAACAGATGAATGGACAAAGAAGAAATGGTATACGTACCAAATGGAATAGTAGCCTCTGGAAAAAAATGAACAATGCCGTTTTCAGGACTAGAGTTGAGCCTAGAAATAATCATATAAGGTTAAGTAAGTCAAAAGGGTATGACAAATATCCTATGATATCATTTATACATGTTATCCTAAGATTGCTACCAATGGACATATTTCCACAGAAAAAGACACTCACAGACTTATCAAATAAACTAATGGTTAGCCAAAATGAAAGGTGGGGGGATGGGTAAATTAGGACTATCGGGTTAACATACATATACTAATATAAGTTAAATGTATATAAACATATAACATATAAATGATATGAATTATATAATCACCAATACCTGCAAAATATACATTCTGTAATCACATACATGGTAACAGGATCCGAAGATGAACAGACATATGTATGAATCATTGAACAGATTCTGTACAGCCAGACAATCAAAACACTCTAATCAAATTTACTCCGATAAAAAATACAAATTAAATTTAAAAAACAAACATAAGTAAGGAGACATAAACTTCTGGGGGCTTGTCCCAGCACATTGCACTCTAATTTAAAAGCTCGGAACACTACCTCCAGGAAGACTCTGTTGTCCTAGTAACAAGACTTGAGAACGTAATAATGCTGCCGCCTTGTGGCTTTCTCCAAAAACAGCACCTTTAAACCCAGTGCCAATGGTTGCTTATATAGTCACAAGGACTGTACGGTTGTAAATGACACAGGCACTCAAAAAATGCCCTGGGGTAGGGAATAGGCAAGAAAATTCAACACATAAGAAACTTTTCAAGAAATCAATAAGAGGAGGGAAGTTGTACTCACTCTTTTTAAAAAAAAGGAAAAGAAAAAATAGGACATGCCTAAAGCTCAGCATAAGGAATTATTAGCCACATGCGTATCCAACCTCCAAAAAGGTTTCAGCTCACACCAGTCATGACCATCAGCAAAAAGTCTACAAACTATAAATGCTGAAGGGGTTTTAGAGAAGTGTGTACCTTCTAGCTGCTGGTGGGATATAAAGTCGTAACAGCACTAATGCAAACTGAATCGAGCTGCTTGAAAACGTAAAAATTGAGCTACCATATGATGCGGCAGGGCACCTTTTGGGCCTATAACCTAAGACCACCAGAATCGGAAAGACAGAGGCAGGCAAATGTGCACTGCAACAATACTGAAATAGCAAAGACATGGAAGCAAAAAAAAGGTCCATAAACAGGTGAATGGACAAAGAAGAAGTGGTATACGGACAGAATGGAATAGTAGCCTCGGGAGAAAAATGAACAATGCTGTTTTCAGGACTACAGTTGAGCCTAGAAAAAATCATATAAGGTTAAGTAAGTCAAAAGGGTATGACAAATATCCTATGATATCATTTATACAAGTTTTCTTAAGATTGCTACCAATGAACATATTTCCACAGAAAAAGACACTCACAGACTTATCAAATAAACTAATGGTTAGCCAAAATGAAAGGTGGGGGGATGGGTAAGTTAGGACTATGGGGTTAACATACATATACTAATGTAAGTTAAATGTATATAAACATATAACATATAAACGATATGAATTATATAATCACCAATACCTTCAAAATATATATTCTGTGATCACATACATGGTAACAGGATCCGAAGATGAACAGACATATGTATGAATCATTGAGCAGATTCTGTACAGCCAGACAATCAAAACACTCTAATCAAATTTACTCCGATAAGAAATAGAAATTAAATTTAAAAAAAAAACATAAGTTAGGAGACATAAACTTGTGGGGGCTTGTCCCAGCACATTGCACTCTAATTTACAAGCTCAGAACACTACCCCCAGGAAGACTCTGTTCTCCTAGTAACAAGACTTGAGAACGCAATAATGCTGCCGCCTTGTGGCTGCTTCCCACAACAGCACTTTAAACCCAGTGCCAATGATTGCTTATATAGTCACAAGGACTGCAGGGCTGTAAATGACACAAGCCCTCAAAATATGCCCTGGGGTAGGGAATTGGCAAGAACATTCAACACATGAGAAATTTCCAAGAAGTCAATAAGAGGAGGGGAGTTGTACTCACTCTTTAAAAAAAAAAGGAAAAGAAAAAAAAGTACATGCCTAAAGCTTAGTATAAGGAATTATTAGCCACATACAAATTCAAATTCAAAAAGGTTTCAGCTCACACCAGTCATTACCATCAGCAAAATGTCTACAAACTATAAATGCTGAAGGGGTTTTAGAGATCTGTGTACCTTCTAGCTGCTGGTGGGATGTAAAGTGGAAACAGCACTAACGCAAACTGAATCGAGCTGCTTGAAAAGGTAAAAATTGAGCTACCAAATGATGGGGCAGGGCACCTTTTGGGCCTATAACCTAAGACCACCAAAATTGGAAAGACAGAGGCAGGCAAATATGCACTGCAACAATACTGAAATAGCCAAGATATGGAAGCAAAAAAAAGGTCCATAAACAGATGAATGGACAAAGAAGAAGTGGTATACGGACAGAATGGAATAGTAGCCTCGGGAGAAAAATGAACAATGCTGTTTTCAGGACTACAGTTGAGCCTAGAAAAAATCATATAAGGTTAAGTGAGTCAAAAGGGTATGACAAATATCCTATGATATCATTTATACAAGTTTTCTTAAGATTGCTACCAATGAACATATTTCCACAGAAAAAGACACTCACAGACTTATCAAATAAACTAATGTTTAGCCAAAATGAAAGGTGGGGGGATGGGTAAGTTAGGACTATGGGGTTAACATACATATACTAATGTAAGTTAAATGTATATAAACATATAACATATAAACGATATGAATTATATAATCACCAATACCTTCAAAATATATATTCTGTGATCACATACATGGTAACAGGATCCGAAGATGAACAGACATATGTATGAATCATTGAACAGATTCTGTACAGCCAGACAATCAAAACACTCTAATCAAATTTACTCCGATAAAAAATACAAATTAAATTTAAAAAACAAACATAAGTAAGGAGACATAAACTTCTGGGGGCTTGTCCCAGCACATTGCACTCTAATTTAAAAGCTCGGAACACTACCTCCAGGAAGACTCTGTTGTCCTAGTAACAAGACTTGAGAACGTAATAATGCTGCCGCCTTGTGGCTGTCTCCAAAAACAGCACCTTTAAACCCAGTGCCAATGGTTGCTTATATAGTCACAAGGACTGCACGGTTGTAAATGACACAGGCACTCAAAAAATGCCCTGGGGTAGGGAATAGGCAAGAAAATTCAACACATAAGAAACTTTTCAAGAAATCAATAAGAGGAGGGAAGTTGTACTCACTCATTTTAAAAAAAAGGAAAAGAAAAAATAGGACATGCCTAAAGCTCAGCATAAGGAATTATTAGCCACATGCGTATCCAACCTCCAAAAAGGTTTCAGCTCACACCAGTCATGACCATCAGCAAAAAGTCTACAAACTATAAATGCTGAAGGGGTTTTAGAGAAGTGTGTACCTTCTAGCTGCTGGTGGGATATAAAGTCGTAACAGCACTAATGCAAACTGAATCGAGCTGCTTGAAAACGTAAAAATTGAGCTACCATATGATGCGGCAGGGCACCTTTTGGGCCTATAACCTAAGACCACCAGAATCGGAAAGACAGAGGCAGGCAAATGTGCACTGCAACAATACTGAAATAGCAAAGACATGGAAGCAAAAAAAAAGGTCCATAAACAGACGAATGGACAAAGACGAAGTGGCATACGTACCAAATGGAATAGTAGCCTCGGGAAAAAAATGAACAATGCCGTTTTCAGGACTACAGTTGAGCCTAGAAATAATCATATAAGGTTAAGTAAGTCAAAAGGGTATGACAAATATCCTATGACATCATTTATACATGTTATCCTAAGATTGCTACCAATGAACATATTTCCACAGAAAAAGACACTGACAGACTTATCAAATAAACTAATGGCTAGCCAAAATGAAAGGTGGGAGGATGGGTAAATTAGGAGAATGGGGTTAAAATACATATACTAATGTATGTTAAATGTATATAAACATATAACATATGAAATATATAAATTATATAATCACCAATACCTTTAAAATATACATTCTGTAATCACATACATGCTAACAGGTTCGAAGATGAACAGACATATGTATGAATCATTGAGCAGATTCTGTACAGCCAGAAAACCACAACACTCTAATCAAATTTACTCCGATAAGAAATAGAAATTAAATTTAAAAAACAAACATAAGTTTGGAGACATAAACTTCTGGGGGCTTGTCCCAGCACATTGCACTCTAATTTACAAGCTCGGAACACTACCTCCAGGAAGACTGTGTTGTCCTAGTAACAAGACTTGAGAACGTAATAATGCTGCCGCCTTGTGGCTGCTTCCCACAACAGTAGCTTTAAACCCAGTGCCAATGGTTGCTTATATAGTCACAAGGACTGCAGGGCTGTAAAAGACACAGGCCTACAAAAAATGCCCTGGGGTATGGAATTGGCAAGAAAATTCAACACATGAGTAACTTCAAGAAGTCAATAAGAGGAGGGAAGTTGTACTCACTCTTTAAAAAAAAGGAAAAGAAAAAAAAAGGACATGCCTAAAGCTCAGTATAAGGAATTATTAGCCACATGCAAATTCAAATTCAAAAAGGTTTCAGGTGACACCAGTCATGACCATCAGCAAAAAGTCTACAAACTATAAATGCTGAAAGGGTTTTAGAGAATTGTGTACATTCTAGCTGCTGGTGGGATGTAAAGTGGTAACAGCACTAATGCATACTGAATGGAGCTGCTTGAAAAGGTAAAAATTGAGTTACCATATGATGCGGCAGGGCACCTTTTGGGCCTATAACCTAAGACCACCAAAATCGGAAATACAGAGGCAGGCAAATGTGCACTGCAACAATACTGAAATACCCAAGACATGGAAGCAAAAAATGGTCCATAAACAGGTGAATGGACAAAGAAGAAGTGGTATATGGACAGAATGGAAGAGTAGCCTCGGGAAAAAAATGAACAATGCCGTTTTCAGAACTACAGTTGAGACTAGAAATAGTCATATAAGGGTAAGTTAGTGAAAAGGGTATGACAAATATCCTATGATATCATTTATACATGTTATCCTAAGATTGCTACCAATGAACATATTTCCACAAAAAAAGACACTCACAGACTTATCAAATAAACTAATGGTTAGCCAAAATGAAAGGTGGGAGGATGGGTAAATTAGGACTATGGGGTTAACATACATATACTAATGTATGTTAAATGTATATAAACATATAACATATGAACTATATAAAATATATAATCACCAAACCTTTAAAATATACATTCTGTAATCACATACATGATAAGAGGTTCCGAAGATGAACAGATATATGTATGAATCATTGAGCAGATTCTGTACAGCCAATCAAAACACTCTAATCAAATTTACTCCGATAAGAAATAGAAATTAAATTTAAAAAGCAAACATAAGTTAGGAGACATAAACTTCTGGGGGCTTGTCCCAGCACATTCCACTCTAATTTACAACCTTGGAAAACTACCTCCAGGAAGACTCTGTTGCCCTAGTAAGAAGAGTTGAGAACGTAATAATGCTGCCACCTTGTGGCTGTTTCCCACAACAGCAGCTTTAAACCCAGTGCCAAAGGTTGCTTAATAGTCACAAGGACTGAAGGGCTCTAAATGACACCTGCCTTCAAAAAATGCCCTGGGGTAGGGAATAGGCAAAAAAATTCAACACATGAGAAACTTTTCAAGAAGTCAATAAGAGGAGGGAAGTTGTACTCACTCTTTAAAACAAAAGGAAAAGAAAAAAATGACATGCCTAAAGCTCAGTATAAGGAATTATTAGCCACATGCAAATTCAAATTCAAAAAGGTTTCAGGTAACACCAGTCATGACCATCATCAAAAAGTCTACAAACTATAAATGCTGAAGGGGTTTTAGAGGAATGTGTACCTTCTAGCTGCTGGTGGGATGTAAAGAAGTAATACCACTAATGCAAACTGAATGGAGCTGCTTGAAAAGGTAAAAATTGAGTTACCATACGATGCGGCAGGGCACCTTTTGGGCCTATAACCTAAGACCACCAGAATCGGAAAGACAGAGGCAGGCAAATGTGCACTGCAACAATACTGAAATAGCCAAGACATGGAAGCAAAAAAAGGTCCATAAACAGATGAATGGACAAAGACGAAATGGTATACGTACCAAATGGAATAGTAGCCTCTGGAAAAAAATGAACAATGCTGTTTTCAGGACTAGAGTTGAGCCTAGAAATAATCATATAAGGTTAAGTAAGTCAAAAGGGTATGACAAATATCCTATGATATCATTTATACATGTTATCCTAAGACTGCTACCAATGAACATATTTCCACAGAAAAAGACACTCACAGACTTATCATATAAACTAATGGTTAGCCAAAATGAAAGGTGGGAGGATGGGTAAATTAGGACTATGGGGTTAACATACATATACTAATGTATGTTAAATGTATATAAACATATAACATATAAATGATATGAATTATATATTCACCAATACCTTCAAAATATACATTCTGTAATCACATACATGGTAACAGGATCCGAAGATGAACAGACATATGTATGAATCATTGAGCAGATTCTGTACAGCCAGACAATCAAAACACTCTAATCAAATTTACTCCGATAAGAAATAGAAATTAAATTTAAAAAACAAACATAAGTTAGGAGACATAAACTTTTGGGGGCTTGTCCCAGCACATTGCACTCTAATTTACAAGCTCGGAACACTACCTCCAGGAAGACTGTGTTGTCCTAGTAACAAGACTTGAGAACGTAATAATGCTGCCGCCTTGTGGCTGCTTCCCACAACAGTAGCTTTAAACCCAGTGCCAATGGTTGCTTATATAGTCACAAGGACTGCAGGGCTGTAAAAGACACAGGCCCTCAAAAAATGCCCTGGGGTAGGGAATTGGCAAGAAAATTCAACACATGAGAAATTTTCAAGAAGTCAATAAGAGTACGGAAGTTGTACTCACTCTTTAAAAAAAAAGGAAAAGAAAAAAAGGACATGCCTAAAGCTCAGCATAAGGAATTATTAGCCACATGCGTATCCAACCTCCAAAAAGGTTTCAGCTCACACCAGTCATGACCATCAGCAAAAAGTCTACAAACTATAAATGCTGAAGGGGTTTTAGAGAACTGTGTACCTTCTAGCTGCTGTTTGGATGTAAAGTGGTAACAGCAGTAACGCAAACTGAATCGAGCTGCTTGAAAAGGTAAACATTGAGCTACCATATGATGCGGCAGGGCACCTTTTGGGCCTATAACCTAAGACCACCGGATTCGGAAAGACAGAGGCAGGCAAATGTGCACTGCAACAATATTGAAATAGCCAAGACATGGAAGCAAAAAAAAGGTCCATAAACAGATGAATGGACAAAGAAGAAATGGTATACGTACCAAATGGAATAGTAGCCTCTGGAAAAAAATGAACAATGCCGTTTTCAGGACTAGAGTTGAGCCTAGAAATAATCATATAAGGTTAAGTAAGTCAAAAGGGTATGACAAATATCCTATGATATCATTTATACATGTTATCCTAAGATTGCTACCAATGGACATATTTCCACAGAAAAAGACACTCACAGACTTATCAAATAAACTAATGGTTAGCCAAAATGAAAGGTGGGGGGATGGGTAAATTAGGACTATGGGGTTAACATACATATACTAATATAAGTTAAATGTATATAAACATATAACATATAAATGATATGAATTATATAATCACCAATACCTGCAAAATATACATTCTGTAATCACATACATGGTAACAGGATCCGAAGATGAACAGACATATGTATGAATCATTGAACAGATTCTGTACAGCCAGACAATCAAAACACTCTAATCAAATTTACTCCGATAAAAAATACAAATTAAATTTAAAAAACAAACATAAGTAAGGAGACATAAACTTCTGGGGGCTTGTCCCAGCACATTGCACTCTAATTTAAAAGCTCGGAACACTACCTCCAGGAAGACTCTGTTGTCCTAGTAACAAGACTTGAGAACGTAATAATGCTGCCGCCTTGTGGCTTTCTCCAAAAACAGCACCTTTAAACCCAGTGCCAATGGTTGCTTATATAGTCACAAGGACTGTACGGTTGTAAATGACACAGGCACTCAAAAAATGCCCTGGGGTAGGGAATAGGCAAGAAAATTCAACACATAAGAAACTTTTCAAGAAATCAATAAGAGGAGGGAAGTTGTACTCACTCTTTTTAAAAAAAAGGAAAAGAAAAAATAGGACATGCCTAAAGCTCAGCATAAGGAATTATTAGCCACATGCGTATCCAACCTCCAAAAAGGTTTCAGCTCACACCAGTCATGACCATCAGCAAAAAGTCTACAAACTATAAATGCTGAAGGGGTTTTAGAGAAGTGTGTACCTTCTAGCTGCTGGTGGGATATAAAGTCGTAACAGCACTAATGCAAACTGAATCGAGCTGCTTGAAAACGTAAAAATTGAGCTACCATATGATGCGGCAGGGCACCTTTCGGGCCTATAACCTAAGACCACCAGAATCGGAAAGACAGAGGCAGGCAAATGTGCACTGCAACAATACTGAAATAGCAAAGACATGGAAGCAAAAAAAAGGTCCATAAACAGGTGAATGGACAAAGAAGAAGTGGTATACGGACAGAATGGAATAGTAGCCTCGGGAGAAAAATGAACAATGCTGTTTTCAGGACTACAGTTGAGCCTAGAAAAAATCATATAAGGTTAAGTAAGTCAAAAGGGTATGACAAATATCCTATGATATCATTTATACAAGTTTTCTTAAGATTGCTACCAATGAACATATTTCCACAGAAAAAGACACTCACAGACTTATCAAATAAACTAATGGTTAGCCAAAATGAAAGTTGGGGGGATGGGTAAGTTAGGACTATGGGGTTAACATACATATACTAATGTAAGTTAAATGTATATAAACATATAACATATAAACAATATGAATTATATAATCACCAATACCTTCAAAATATATATGCTGTGATCACATACATGGTAACAGGATCCGAAGATGAACAGACATATGTATGAATCATTGAGCAGATTCTGTACAGCCAGACAATCAAAACACTCTAATCAAATTTACTCCGATAAGAAATAGAAATTAAATTTAAAAAAACAAACATAAGTTAGGAGACATAAACTTGTGGGGGCTTGTCCCAGCACATTGCACTCTAATTTACAAGCTCAGAACACTACCTCCAGGAAGACTCTGTTCTCCTAGTAACAAGACTTGAGAACGCAATAATGCTGCCGCCTTGTGGCTGCTTCCCACAACAGCACTTTAAACCCAGTGCCAATGATTGCTTATATAGTCACAAGGACTGCAGGGCTGTAAATGACACAAGCCCTCAAAATATGCCCTGGGGTAGGGAATTGGCAAGAACATTCAACACATGAGAAATTTCCAAGAAGTCAATAAGAGGAGGGAAGTTGTACTCACTCTTTAAAAAAAAAAGGAAAAGAAAAAAAGGACATGCCTAAAGCTCAGTATAAGGAATTATTAGCCACATGCAAATTCAAATTCAAAAAGGTTTCAGCTCACTCCAGTCATGACCATCAGCAAAAAGTCTACAAACAATAAATGCTGAAGGGGTTTTAGAGAAGTGTGTACCTTCTAGCTGCTGGTGGGATGTAAAGTGGTAACAGCAGTAACGCAAACTGAATCGAGCTGCTTGAAAAGGTAAAAATTGAGTTACCATATGGTGCGGCAGGGCACCTTTTGGGCCTATAACCTAAGACCACCAGGTTCGGAAAGAGAGAGGCAGGCAAATGTGCATTGCAACAATATTGAAATAGCCAAGACATGGAAGCAAAAAAAAAGGTCCATAAACAGATGAATGGACAAAGACGAAGTGGGATACGTACCAAATGGAATAGTAGCCTCGGGAAAAAAATGAACAATGCCGTTTTCAGGACTACAGTTGAGCCTAGAAATAATCATATAAGGTTAAGTAAGTCAAAAGGGTATGACAAATAACCTATGACATCATTTATACATGTTATCCTAAGATTGCTACCAATGAACATATTTCCACAGGAAAAGACACTCACAGACTTATCAAATAAGCTAATGGCTAGCCAAAATGAAAGGTGGGAGGATGGGTAAATTAGGACTATGGGGTTAACATACATATACTAATGTATGTTAAATGTATATAAACATATAACATATGAACTATATAAATTATATAATCACCAATACCTTTAAAATATACATTCTGTAATCACATACATGCTAACAGGTTCGAAGATGAACAGACATATGTATGAATCATTGAGCAGATTCTGTACAGCCAGAAAACCACAACACTCTAATCAAATTTACTCCGATAAGAAATAGAAATTAAATTTAAAAAGCAAACATAAGTTAGGAGACATAAACTTCTGGGGGCTTGTCCCAGCACATTCCACTCTAATTTACAACCTTGGAAAACTACCTCCAGGAAGACTCTGTTGCCCTAGTAACAAGAGTAGAGAACGTAATAATGCTGCCGCCTTGTGGCTGTTTCCCACAACAGCAGCTTTAAACCCAGTGCCAAAGGTTGCTTAATAGTCACAAGGACTGAAGGGCTCTAAATGACACCTGCCTTCAAAAAATGCCCTGGGGTCGGGAATAGGCAAAAAAATTCAACACATGAGAAACTTTTCAAGAAGTCAATAAGAGGAGGGAAGTTGTACTCACCCTTTAAAACAAAAGGAAAAGAAAAAAAAGGACATGCCTAAAGCTCAGTATAAGGAATTATTAGCCACATGCAAATTCAAATTCAAAAAGGTTTCAGGTAACACCAGTCATGACCATCATCAAAAAGTCTACAAACTATAAATGCTGAAGGGGTTTTAGAGGAATGTGTACCTTCTAGCTGCTGGTGGGATGTAAAGAAGTAATACCACTAATGCAAACTGAATGGAGCTGCTTGAAAAGGTAACAATTGAGTTACCATACGATGCGGCAGGGCACCTTTTGGGCCTATAACCTAAGACCACCAGAATCGGAAAGACAGAGGCAGGCAAATGTGCACTGCAACAATACTGAAATAGCCAAGACATGGAAGCAAAAAAAGGTCCATAAACAGATGAATGGACAAAGACGAAATGGTATACGTACCAAATGGAATAGTAGCCTCTGGAAAAAAATGAACAATGCTGTTTTCAGGACTAGAGTTGAGCCTAGAAATAATCATATAAGGTTAAGTAAGTCAAAAGGGTATGACAAATATCCTATGATATCATTTATACATGTTATCCTAAGATTGCTACCAATGAACATATTTCCACAGAAAAAGACACTCACAGACTTATCATATAAACTAATGGTTAGCCACAATGAAAGTTGGGAGGATGGGTAAATTAGGATTATGGGGTTAACATACATATACTAATGTATGTTAAATGTATATAAACATATAACATATAAATGATATGAATTATATATTCACCAATACCTTCAAAATATACATTCTGTAATCACATACATGGTAACAGGATCCGAAGATGAACAGACATATGTATGAATCATTGAGCAGATTCTGTACAGCCAGACAATCAAAACACTCTAATCAAATTTACTCCGATAAGAAATAGAAATTAAATTTAAAAAACAAACATAAGTTAGGAGACATAAACTTTTGGGGGCTTGTCCCAGCACATTGCACTCTAATTTACAAGCTCGGAACACTACCTCCAGGAAGACTGTGTTGTCCTAGTAACAAGACTTGAGAACGTAATAATGCTGCCGCCTTGTGGCTGCTTCCCACAACAGTAGCTTTAAACCCAGTGCCAATGGTTGCTTATATAGTCACAAGGACTGCAGGGCTGTAAAAGACACAGGCCCTCAAAAAATGCCCTGGGGTAGGGAATTGGCAAGAAAATTCAACACATGAGAAATTTTCAAGAAGTCAATAAGAGTACGGAAGTTGTACTCACTCTTTAAAAAAAAAGGAAAAGAAAAAAAGGACATGCCTAAAGCTCAGCATAAGGAATTATTAGCCACATGCGTATCCAACCTCCAAAAAGGTTTCAGCTCACACCAGTCATGACCATCAGCAAAAAGTCTACAAACTATAAATGCTGAAGGGGTTTTAGAGAACTGTGTACCTTCTAGCTGCTGTTTGGATGTAAAGTGGTAACAGCAGTAACGCAAACTGAATCGAGCTGCTTGAAAAGGTAAACATTGAGCTACCATATGATGCGGCAGGGCACCTTTTGGGCCTATAACCTAAGACCACCGGATTCGGAAAGACAGAGGCAGGCAAATGTGCACTGCAACAATATTGAAATAGCCAAGACATGGAAGCAAAAAAAAGGTCCATAAACAGATGAATGGACAAAGAAGAAATGGTATACGTACCAAATGGAATAGTAGCCTCTGGAAAAAAATGAACAATGCCGTTTTCAGGACTAGAGTTGAGCCTAGAAATAATCATATAAGGTTAAGTAAGTCAAAAGGGTATGACAAATATCCTATGATATCATTTATACATGTTATCCTAAGATTGCTACCAATGGACATATTTCCACAGAAAAAGACACTCACAGACTTATCAAATAAACTAATGGTTAGCCAAAATGAAAGGTGGGGGGATGGGTAAATTAGGACTATCGGGTTAACATACATATACTAATATAAGTTAAATGTATATAAACATATAACATATAAATGATATGAATTATATAATCACCAATACCTGCAAAATATACATTCTGTAATCACATACATGGTAACAGGATCCGAAGATGAACAGACATATGTATGAATCATTGAACAGATTCTGTACAGCCAGACAATCAAAACACTCTAATCAAATTTACTCCGATAAAAAATACAAATTAAATTTAAAAAACAAACATAAGTAAGGAGACATAAACTTCTGGGGGCTTGTCCCAGCACATTGCACTCTAATTTAAAAGCTCGGAACACTACCTCCAGGAAGACTCTGTTGTCCTAGTAACAAGACTTGAGAACGTAATAATGCTGCCGCCTTGTGGCTTTCTCCAAAAACAGCACCTTTAAACCCAGTGCCAATGGTTGCTTATATAGTCACAAGGACTGTACGGTTGTAAATGACACAGGCACTCAAAAAATGCCCTGGGGTAGGGAATAGGCAAGAAAATTCAACACATAAGAAACTTTTCAAGAAATCAATAAGAGGAGGGAAGTTGTACTCACTCTTTTTAAAAAAAAGGAAAAGAAAAAATAGGACATGCCTAAAGCTCAGCATAAGGAATTATTAGCCACATGCGTATCCAACCTCCAAAAAGGTTTCAGCTCACACCAGTCATGACCATCAGCAAAAAGTCTACAAACTATAAATGCTGAAGGGGTTTTAGAGAAGTGTGTACCTTCTAGCTGCTGGTGGGATATAAAGTCGTAACAGCACTAATGCAAACTGAATCGAGCTGCTTGAAAACGTAAAAATTGAGCTACCATATGATGCGGCAGGGCACCTTTTGGGCCTATAACCTAAGACCACCAGAATCGGAAAGACAGAGGCAGGCAAATGTGCACTGCAACAATACTGAAATAGCAAAGACATGGAAGCAAAAAAAAGGTCCATAAACAGGTGAATGGACAAAGAAGAAGTGGTATACGGACAGAATGGAATAGTAGCCTCGGGAGAAAAATGAACAATGCTGTTTTCAGGACTACAGTTGAGCCTAGAAAAAATCATATAAGGTTAAGTAAGTCAAAAGGGTATGACAAATATCCTATGATATCATTTATACAAGTTTTCTTAAGATTGCTACCAATGAACATATTTCCACAGAAAAAGACACTCACAGACTTATCAAATAAACTAATGGTTAGCCAAAATGAAAGGTGGGGGGATGGGTAAGTTAGGACTATGGGGTTAACATACATATACTAATGTAAGTTAAATGTATATAAACATATAACATATAAACGATATGAATTATATAATCACCAATACCTTCAAAATATATATTCTGTGATCACATACATGGTAACAGGATCCGAAGATGAACAGACATATGTATGAATCATTGAGCAGATTCTGTACAGCCAGACAATCAAAACACTCTAATCAAATTTACTCCGATAAGAAATAGAAATTAAATTTAAAAAAAAAACATAAGTTAGGAGACATAAACTTCTGGGGGCTTGTCCCAGCACATTGCACTCTAATTTACAAGCTCAGAACACTACCCCCAGGAAGACTCTGTTCTCCTAGTAACAAGACTTGAGAACGCAATAATGCTGCCGCCTTGTGGCTGCTTCCCACAACAGCACTTTAAACCCAGTGCCAATGATTGCTTATATAGTCACAAGGACTGCAGGGCTGTAAATGACACAAGCCCTCAAAATATGCCCTGGGGTAGGGAATTGGCAAGAACATTCAACACATGAGAAATTTCCAAGAAGTCAATAAGAGGAGGGGAGTTGTACTCACTCTTTAAAAAAAAAAGGAAAAGAAAAAAAAGGACATGCCTAAAGCTTAGTATAAGGAATTATTAGCCACATACAAATTCAAATTCAAAAAGGTTTCAGCTCACACCAGTCATTACCATCAGCAAAATGTCTACAAACTATAAATGCTGAAGGGGTTTTAGAGATCTGTGTACCTTCTAGCTGCTGGTGGGATGTAAAGTGGAAACAGCACTAACGCAAACTGAATCGAGCTGCTTGAAAAGGTAAAAATTGAGCTACCAAATGATGGGGCAGGGCACCTTTTGGGCCTATAACCTAAGACCACCAAAATTGGAAAGACAGAGGCAGGCAAATATGCACTGCAACAATACTGAAATAGCCAAGATATGGAAGCAAAAAAAAGGTCCATAAACAGATGAATGGACAAAGAAGAAGTGGTATACGGACAGAATGGAATAGTAGCCTCGGGAGAAAAATGAACAATGCTGTTTTCAGGACTACAGTTGAGCCTAGAAAAAATCATATAAGGTTAAGTAAGTCAAAAGGGTATGACAAATATCCTATGATATCATTTATACATGTTATCCTAAGATTGCTACCAATGAACATATTTCCACAGAAAAAGACACTCACAGACTTATCAAATAAACTAATGTTTAGCCAAAATGAAAGGTGGGGGGATGGGTAAGTTAGGACTATGGGGTTAACATACATATACTAATGTAAGTTAAATGTATATAAACATATAACATATAAACGATATGAATTATATAATCACCAATACCTTCAAAATATATATTCTGTGATCACATACATGGTAACAGGATCCGAAGATGAACAGACATATGTATGAATCATTGAACAGATTCTGTACAGCCAGACAATCAAAACACTCTAATCAAATTTACTCCGATAAAAAATACAAATTAAATTTAAAAAACAAACATAAGTAAGGAGACATAAACTTCTGGGGGCTTGTCCCAGCACATTGCACTCTAATTTAAAAGCTCGGAACACTACCTCCAGGAAGACTCTGTTGTCCTAGTAACAAGACTTGAGAACGTAATAATGCTGCCGCCTTGTGGCTGTCTCCAAAAACAGCACCTTTAAACCCAGTGCCAATGGTTGCTTATATAGTCACAAGGACTGCACGGTTGTAAATGACACAGGCACTCAAAAAATGCCCTGGGGTAGGGAATAGGCAAGAAAATTCAACACATAAGAAACTTTTCAAGAAATCAATAAGAGGAGGGAAGTTGTACTCACTCATTTTAAAAAAAAGGAAAAGAAAAAATAGGACATGCCTAAAGCTCAGCATAAGGAATTATTAGCCACATGCGTATCCAACCTCCAAAAAGGTTTCAGCTCACACCAGTCATGACCATCAGCAAAAAGTCTACAAACTATAAATGCTGAAGGGGTTTTAGAGAAGTGTGTACCTTCTAGCTGCTGGTGGGATATAAAGTCGTAACAGCACTAATGCAAACTGAATCGAGCTGCTTGAAAACGTAAAAATTGAGCTACCATATGATGCGGCAGGGCACCTTTTGGGCCTATAACCTAAGACCACCAGAATCGGAAAGACAGAGGCAGGCAAATGTGCACTGCAACAATACTGAAATAGCAAAGACATGGAAGCAAAAAAAAAGGTCCATAAACAGACGAATGGACAAAGACGAAGTGGCATACGTACCAAATGGAATAGTAGCCTCTGGAAAAAAATGAACAATGCTGTTTTCAGGACTAGAGTTGAGCCTAGAAATAATCATATAAGGTTAAGTAAGTCAAAAGGGTATGACAAATATCCTATGACATCATTTATACATGTTATCCTAAGATTGCTACCAATGAACATATTTCCACAGAAAAAGACACTGACAGACTTATCAAATAAACTAATGGCTAGCCAAAATGAAAGGTGGGAGGATGGGTAAATTAGGACAATGGGGTTAAAATACATATACTAATGTATGTTAAATGTATATAAACATATAACATATGAAATATATAAATTATATAATCACCAATACCTTTAAAATATACATTCTGTAATCACATACATGCTAACAGGTTCGAAGATGAACAGACATATGTATGAATCATTGAGCAGATTCTGTACAGCCAGAAAACCACAACACTCTAATCAAATTTACTCCGATAAGAAATAGAAATTAAATTTAAAAAACAAACATAAGTTTGGAGACATAAACTTCTGGGGGCTTGTCCCAGCACATTGCACTCTAATTTACAAGCTCGGAACACTACCTCCAGGAAGACTGTGTTGTCCTAGTAACAAGACTTGAGAACGTAATAATGCTGCCGCCTTGTGGCTGCTTCCCACAACAGTAGCTTTAAACCCAGTGCCAATGGTTGCTTATATAGTCACAAGGACTGCAGGGCTGTAAAAGACACAGGCCTACAAAAAATGCCCTGGGGTATGGAATTGGCAAGAAAATTCAACACATGAGTAACTTTTCAAGAAGTCAATAAGAGGAGGGAAGTTGTACTCACTCTTTAAAAAAAAGGAAAAGAAAAAAAAAGGACATGCCTAAAGCTCAGTATAAGGAATTATTAGCCACATGCAAATTCAAATTCAAAAAGGTTTCAGGTGACACCAGTCATGACCATCAGCAAAAAGTCTACAAACTATAAATGCTGAAAGGGTTTTAGAGAATTGTGTACATTCTAGCTGCTGGTGGGATGTAAAGTGGTAACAGCACTAATGCATACTGAATGGAGCTGCTTGAAAAGGTAAAAATTGAGTTACCATATGATGCGGCAGGGCACCTTTTGGGCCTATAACCTAAGACCACCAAAATCGGAAATACAGAGGCAGGCAAATGTGCACTGCAACAATACTGAAATACCCAAGACATGGAAGCAAAAAATGGTCCATAAACAGGTGAATGGACAAAGAAGAAGTGGTATATGGACAGAATGGAAGAGTAGCCTCGGGAAAAAAATGAACAATGCCGTTTTCAGAACTACAGTTGAGACTAGAAATAGTCATATAAGGGTAAGTTAGTGAAAAGGGTATGACAAATATCCTATGATATCATTTATACATGTTATCCTAAGATTGCTACCAATGAACATATTTCCACAAAAAAAGACACTCACAGACTTATCAAATAAACTAATGGTTAGCCAAAATGAAAGGTGGGAGGATGGGTAAATTAGGACTATGGGGTTAACATACATATACTAATGTATGTTAAATGTATATAAACATATAACATATGAACTATATAAAATATATAATCACCAAACCTTTAAAATATACATTCTGTAATCACATACATGATAAGAGGTTCCGAAGATGAACAGATATATGTATGAATCATTGAGCAGATTCTGTACAGCCAATCAAAACACTCTAATCAAATTTACTCCGATAAGAAATAGAAATTAAATTTAAAAAGCAAACATAAGTTAGGAGACATAAACTTCTGGGGGCTTGTCCCAGCACATTCCACTCTAATTTACAACCTTGGAAAACTACCTCCAGGAAGACTCTGTTGCCCTAGTAAGAAGAGTTGAGAACGTAATAATGCTGCCACCTTGTGGCTGTTTCCCACAACAGCAGCTTTAAACCCAGTGCCAAAGGTTGCTTAATAGTCACAAGGACTGAAGGGCTCTAAATGACACCTGCCTTCAAAAAATGCCCTGGGGTAGGGAATAGGCAAAAAAATTCAACACATGAGAAACTTTTCAAGAAGTCAATAAGAGGAGGGAAGTTGTACTCACTCTTTAAAACAAAAGGAAAAGAAAAAAATGACATGCCTAAAGCTCAGTATAAGGAATTATTAGCCACATGCAAATTCAAATTCAAAAAGGTTTCAGGTAACACCAGTCATGACCATCATCAAAAAGTCTACAAACTATAAATGCTGAAGGGGTTTTAGAGGAATGTGTACCTTCTAGCTGCTGGTGGGATGTAAAGAAGTAATACCACTAATGCAAACTGAATGGAGCTGCTTGAAAAGGTAAAAATTGAGTTACCATACGATGCGGCAGGGCACCTTTTGGGCCTATAACCTAAGACCACCAGAATCGGAAAGACAGAGGCAGGCAAATGTGCACTGCAACAATACTGAAATAGCCAAGACATGGAAGCAAAAAAAGGTCCATAAACAGATGAATGGACAAAGACGAAATGGTATACGTACCAAATGGAATAGTAGCCTCTGGAAAAAAATGAACAATGCTGTTTTCAGGACTAGAGTTGAGCCTAGAAATAATCATATAAGGTTAAGTAAGTCAAAAGGGTATGACAAATATCCTATGATATCATTTATACATGTTATCCTAAGACTGCTACCAATGAACATATTTCCACAGAAAAAGACACTCACAGACTTATCATATAAACTAATGGTTAGCCAAAATGAAAGGTGGGAGGATGGGTAAATTAGGACTATGGGGTTAACATACATATACTAATGTATGTTAAATGTATATAAACATATAACATATAAATGATATGAATTATATATTCACCAATACCTTCAAAATATACATTCTGTAATCACATACATGGTAACAGGATCCGAAGATGAACAGACATATGTATGAATCATTGAGCAGATTCTGTACAGCCAGACAATCAAAACACTCTAATCAAATTTACTCCGATAAGAAATAGAAATTAAATTTAAAAAACAAACATAAGTTAGGAGACATAAACTTTTGGGGGCTTGTCCCAGCACATTGCACTCTAATTTACAAGCTCGGAACACTACCTCCAGGAAGACTGTGTTGTCCTAGTAACAAGACTTGAGAACGTAATAATGCTGCCGCCTTGTGGCTGCTTCCCACAACAGTAGCTTTAAACCCAGTGCCAATGGTTGCTTATATAGTCACAAGGACTGCAGGGCTGTAAAAGACACAGGCCCTCAAAAAATGCCCTGGGGTAGGGAATTGGCAAGAAAATTCAACACATGAGAAATTTTCAAGAAGTCAATAAGAGTACGGAAGTTGTACTCACTCTTTAAAAAAAAAGGAAAAGAAAAAAAGGACATGCCTAAAGCTCAGCATAAGGAATTATTAGCCACATGCGTATCCAACCTCCAAAAAGGTTTCAGCTCACACCAGTCATGACCATCAGCAAAAAGTCTACAAACTATAAATGCTGAAGGGGTTTTAGAGAACTGTGTACCTTCTAGCTGCTGTTTGGATGTAAAGTGGTAACAGCAGTAACGCAAACTGAATCGAGCTGCTTGAAAAGGTAAACATTGAGCTACCATATGATGCGGCAGGGCACCTTTTGGGCCTATAACCTAAGACCACCGGATTCGGAAAGACAGAGGCAGGCAAATGTGCACTGCAACAATATTGAAATAGCCAAGACATGGAAGCAAAAAAAAGGTCCATAAACAGATGAATGGACAAAGAAGAAATGGTATACGTACCAAATGGAATAGTAGCCTCTGGAAAAAAATGAACAATGCCGTTTTCAGGACTAGAGTTGAGCCTAGAAATAATCATATAAGGTTAAGTAAGTCAAAAGGGTATGACAAATATCCTATGATATCATTTATACATGTTATCCTAAGATTGCTACCAATGGACATATTTCCACAGAAAAAGACACTCACAGACTTATCAAATAAACTAATGGTTAGCCAAAATGAAAGGTGGGGGGATGGGTAAATTAGGACTATGGGGTTAACATACATATACTAATATAAGTTAAATGTATATAAACATATAACATATAAATGATATGAATTATATAATCACCAATACCTGCAAAATATACATTCTGTAATCACATACATGGTAACAGGATCCGAAGATGAACAGACATATGTATGAATCATTGAACAGATTCTGTACAGCCAGACAATCAAAACACTCTAATCAAATTTACTCCGATAAAAAATACAAATTAAATTTAAAAAACAAACATAAGTAAGGAGACATAAACTTCTGGGGGCTTGTCCCAGCACATTGCACTCTAATTTAAAAGCTCGGAACACTACCTCCAGGAAGACTCTGTTGTCCTAGTAACAAGACTTGAGAACGTAATAATGCTGCCGCCTTGTGGCTTTCTCCAAAAACAGCACCTTTAAACCCAGTGCCAATGGTTGCTTATATAGTCACAAGGACTGTACGGTTGTAAATGACACAGGCACTCAAAAAATGCCCTGGGGTAGGGAATAGGCAAGAAAATTCAACACATAAGAAACTTTTCAAGAAATCAATAAGAGGAGGGAAGTTGTACTCACTCTTTTTAAAAAAAAGGAAAAGAAAAAATAGGACATGCCTAAAGCTCAGCATAAGGAATTATTAGCCACATGCGTATCCAACCTCCAAAAAGGTTTCAGCTCACACCAGTCATGACCATCAGCAAAAAGTCTACAAACTATAAATGCTGAAGGGGTTTTAGAGAAGTGTGTACCTTCTAGCTGCTGGTGGGATATAAAGTCGTAACAGCACTAATGCAAACTGAATCGAGCTGCTTGAAAACGTAAAAATTGAGCTACCATATGATGCGGCAGGGCACCTTTCGGGCCTATAACCTAAGACCACCAGAATCGGAAAGACAGAGGCAGGCAAATGTGCACTGCAACAATACTGAAATAGCAAAGACATGGAAGCAAAAAAAAGGTCCATAAACAGGTGAATGGACAAAGAAGAAGTGGTATACGGACAGAATGGAATAGTAGCCTCGGGAGAAAAATGAACAATGCTGTTTTCAGGACTACAGTTGAGCCTAGAAAAAATCATATAAGGTTAAGTAAGTCAAAAGGGTATGACAAATATCCTATGATATCATTTATACAAGTTTTCTTAAGATTGCTACCAATGAACATATTTCCACAGAAAAAGACACTCACAGACTTATCAAATAAACTAATGGTTAGCCAAAATGAAAGTTGGGGGGATGGGTAAGTTAGGACTATGGGGTTAACATACATATACTAATGTAAGTTAAATGTATATAAACATATAACATATAAACAATATGAATTATATAATCACCAATACCTTCAAAATATATATGCTGTGATCACATACATGGTAACAGGATCCGAAGATGAACAGACATATGTATGAATCATTGAGCAGATTCTGTACAGCCAGACAATCAAAACACTCTAATCAAATTTACTCCGATAAGAAATAGAAATTAAATTTAAAAAAACAAACATAAGTTAGGAGACATAAACTTGTGGGGGCTTGTCCCAGCACATTGCACTCTAATTTACAAGCTCAGAACACTACCTCCAGGAAGACTCTGTTCTCCTAGTAACAAGACTTGAGAACGCAATAATGCTGCCGCCTTGTGGCTGCTTCCCACAACAGCACTTTAAACCCAGTGCCAATGATTGCTTATATAGTCACAAGGACTGCAGGGCTGTAAATGACACAAGCCCTCAAAATATGCCCTGGGGTAGGGAATTGGCAAGAACATTCAACACATGAGAAATTTCCAAGAAGTCAATAAGAGGAGGGAAGTTGTACTCACTCTTTAAAAAAAAAAGGAAAAGAAAAAAAGGACATGCCTAAAGCTCAGTATAAGGAATTATTAGCCACATGCAAATTCAAATTCAAAAAGGTTTCAGCTCACTCCAGTCATGACCATCAGCAAAAAGTCTACAAACAATAAATGCTGAAGGGGTTTTAGAGAAGTGTGTACCTTCTAGCTGCTGGTGGGATGTAAAGTGGTAACAGCAGTAACGCAAACTGAATCGAGCTGCTTGAAAAGGTAAAAATTGAGTTACCATATGGTGCGGCAGGGCACCTTTTGGGCCTATAACCTAAGACCACCAGGTTCGGAAAGAGAGAGGCAGGCAAATGTGCATTGCAACAATATTGAAATAGCCAAGACATGGAAGCAAAAAAAAAGGTCCATAAACAGATGAATGGACAAAGACGAAGTGGGATACGTACCAAATGGAATAGTAGCCTCGGGAAAAAAATGAACAATGCCGTTTTCAGGACTACAGTTGAGCCTAGAAATAATCATATAAGGTTAAGTAAGTCAAAAGGGTATGACAAATAACCTATGACATCATTTATACATGTTATCCTAAGATTGCTACCAATGAACATATTTCCACAGGAAAAGACACTCACAGACTTATCAAATAAGCTAATGGCTAGCCAAAATGAAAGGTGGGAGGATGGGTAAATTAGGACTATGGGGTTAACATACATATACTAATGTATGTTAAATGTATATAAACATATAACATATGAACTATATAAATTATATAATCACCAATACCTTTAAAATATACATTCTGTAATCACATACATGCTAACAGGTTCGAAGATGAACAGACATATGTATGAATCATTGAGCAGATTCTGTACAGCCAGAAAACCACAACACTCTAATCAAATTTACTCCGATAAGAAATAGAAATTAAATTTAAAAAGCAAACATAAGTTAGGAGACATAAACTTCTGGGGGCTTGTCCCAGCACATTCCACTCTAATTTACAACCTTGGAAAACTACCTCCAGGAAGACTCTGTTGCCCTAGTAACAAGAGTAGAGAACGTAATAATGCTGCCGCCTTGTGGCTGTTTCCCACAACAGCAGCTTTAAACCCAGTGCCAAAGGTTGCTTAATAGTCACAAGGACTGAAGGGCTCTAAATGACACCTGCCTTCAAAAAATGCCCTGGGGTCGGGAATAGGCAAAAAAATTCAACACATGAGAAACTTTTCAAGAAGTCAATAAGAGGAGGGAAGTTGTACTCACCCTTTAAAACAAAAGGAAAAGAAAAAAAAGGACATGCCTAAAGCTCAGTATAAGGAATTATTAGCCACATGCAAATTCAAATTCAAAAAGGTTTCAGGTAACACCAGTCATGACCATCATCAAAAAGTCTACAAACTATAAATGCTGAAGGGGTTTTAGAGGAATGTGTACCTTCTAGCTGCTGGTGGGATGTAAAGAAGTAATACCACTAATGCAAACTGAATGGAGCTGCTTGAAAAGGTAACAATTGAGTTACCATACGATGCGGCAGGGCACCTTTTGGGCCTATAACCTAAGACCACCAGAATCGGAAAGACAGAGGCAGGCAAATGTGCACTGCAACAATACTGAAATAGCCAAGACATGGAAGCAAAAAAAGGTCCATAAACAGATGAATGGACAAAGACGAAATGGTATACGTACCAAATGGAATAGTAGCCTCTGGAAAAAAATGAACAATGCTGTTTTCAGGACTAGAGTTGAGCCTAGAAATAATCATATAAGGTTAAGTAAGTCAAAAGGGTATGACAAATATCCTATGATATCATTTATACATGTTATCCTAAGACTGCTACCAATGAACATATTTCCACAGAAAAAGACACTCACAGACTTATCATATAAACTAATGGTTAGCCAAAATGAAAGGTGGGAGGATGGGTAAATTAGGACTATGGGGTTAACATACATATACTAATGTATGTTAAATGTATATAAACATATAACATATAAATGATATGAATTATATATTCACCAATACCTTCAAAATATACATTCTGTAATCACATACATGGTAACAGGATCCGAAGATGAACAGACATATGTATGAATCATTGAGCAGATTCTGTACAGCCAGACAATCAAAACACTCTAATCAAATTTACTCCGATAAGAAATAGAAATTAAATTTAAAAAACAAACATAAGTTAGGAGACATAAACTTTTGGGGGCTTGTCCCAGCACATTGCACTCTAATTTACAAGCTCGGAACACTACCTCCAGGAAGACTGTGTTGTCCTAGTAACAAGACTTGAGAACGTAATAATGCTGCCGCCTTGTGGCTGCTTCCCACAACAGTAGCTTTAAACCCAGTGCCAATGGTTGCTTATATAGTCACAAGGACTGCAGGGCTGTAAAAGACACAGGCCCTCAAAAAATGCCCTGGGGTAGGGAATTGGCAAGAAAATTCAACACATGAGAAATTTTCAAGAAGTCAATAAGAGTACGGAAGTTGTACTCACTCTTTAAAAAAAAAGGAAAAGAAAAAAAGGACATGCCTAAAGCTCAGCATAAGGAATTATTAGCCACATGCGTATCCAACCTCCAAAAAGGTTTCAGCTCACACCAGTCATGACCATCAGCAAAAAGTCTACAAACTATAAATGCTGAAGGGGTTTTAGAGAACTGTGTACCTTCTAGCTGCTGTTTGGATGTAAAGTGGTAACAGCAGTAACGCAAACTGAATCGAGCTGCTTGAAAAGGTAAACATTGAGCTACCATATGATGCGGCAGGGCACCTTTTGGGCCTATAACCTAAGACCACCGGATTCGGAAAGACAGAGGCAGGCAAATGTGCACTGCAACAATATTGAAATAGCCAAGACATGGAAGCAAAAAAAAGGTCCATAAACAGATGAATGGACAAAGAAGAAATGGTATACGTACCAAATGGAATAGTAGCCTCTGGAAAAAAATGAACAATGCCGTTTTCAGGACTAGAGTTGAGCCTAGAAATAATCATATAAGGTTAAGTAAGTCAAAAGGGTATGACAAATATCCTATGATATCATTTATACATGTTATCCTAAGATTGCTACCAATGGACATATTTCCACAGAAAAAGACACTCACAGACTTATCAAATAAACTAATGGTTAGCCAAAATGAAAGGTGGGGGGATGGGTAAATTAGGACTATGGGGTTAACATACATATACTAATATAAGTTAAATGTATATAAACATATAACATATAAATGATATGAATTATATAATCACCAATACCTGCAAAATATACATTCTGTAATCACATACATGGTAACAGGATCCGAAGATGAACAGACATATGTATGAATCATTGAACAGATTCTGTACAGCCAGACAATCAAAACACTCTAATCAAATTTACTCCGATAAAAAATACAAATTAAATTTAAAAAACAAACATAAGTAAGGAGACATAAACTTCTGGGGGCTTGTCCCAGCACATTGCACTCTAATTTAAAAGCTCGGAACACTACCTCCAGGAAGACTCTGTTGTCCTAGTAACAAGACTTGAGAACGTAATAATGCTGCCGCCTTGTGGCTTTCTCCAAAAACAGCACCTTTAAACCCAGTGCCAATGGTTGCTTATATAGTCACAAGGACTGTACGGTTGTAAATGACACAGGCACTCAAAAAATGCCCTGGGGTAGGGAATAGGCAAGAAAATTCAACACATAAGAAACTTTTCAAGAAATCAATAAGAGGAGGGAAGTTGTACTCACTCTTTTTAAAAAAAAGGAAAAGAAAAAATAGGACATGCCTAAAGCTCAGCATAAGGAATTATTAGCCACATGCGTATCCAACCTCCAAAAAGGTTTCAGCTCACACCAGTCATGACCATCAGCAAAAAGTCTACAAACTATAAATGCTGAAGGGGTTTTAGAGAAGTGTGTACCTTCTAGCTGCTGGTGGGATATAAAGTCGTAACAGCACTAATGCAAACTGAATCGAGCTGCTTGAAAACGTAAAAATTGAGCTACCATATGATGCGGCAGGGCACCTTTCGGGCCTATAACCTAAGACCACCAGAATCGGAAAGACAGAGGCAGGCAAATGTGCACTGCAACAATACTGAAATAGCAAAGACATGGAAGCAAAAAAAAGGTCCATAAACAGGTGAATGGACAAAGAAGAAGTGGTATACGGACAGAATGGAATAGTAGCCTCGGGAGAAAAATGAACAATGCTGTTTTCAGGACTACAGTTGAGCCTAGAAAAAATCATATAAGGTTAAGTAAGTCAAAAGGGTATGACAAATATCCTATGATATCATTTATACAAGTTTTCTTAAGATTGCTACCAATGAACATATTTCCACAGAAAAAGACACTCACAGACTTATCAAATAAACTAATGGTTAGCCAAAATGAAAGTTGGGGGGATGGGTAAGTTAGGACTATGGGGTTAACATACATATACTAATGTAAGTTAAATGTATATAAACATATAACATATAAACAATATGAATTATATAATCACCAATACCTTCAAAATATATATGCTGTGATCACATACATGGTAACAGGATCCGAAGATGAACAGACATATGTATGAATCATTGAGCAGATTCTGTACAGCCAGACAATCAAAACACTCTAATCAAATTTACTCCGATAAGAAATAGAAATTAAATTTAAAAAAACAAACATAAGTTAGGAGACATAAACTTGTGGGGGCTTGTCCCAGCACATTGCACTCTAATTTACAAGCTCAGAACACTACCTCCAGGAAGACTCTGTTCTCCTAGTAACAAGACTTGAGAACGCAATAATGCTGCCGCCTTGTGGCTGCTTCCCACAACAGCACTTTAAACCCAGTGCCAATGATTGCTTATATAGTCACAAGGACTGCAGGGCTGTAAATGACACAAGCCCTCAAAATATGCCCTGGGGTAGGGAATTGGCAAGAACATTCAACACATGAGAAATTTCCAAGAAGTCAATAAGAGGAGGGAAGTTGTACTCACTCTTTAAAAAAAAAAGGAAAAGAAAAAAAGGACATGCCTAAAGCTCAGTATAAGGAATTATTAGCCACATGCAAATTCAAATTCAAAAAGGTTTCAGCTCACTCCAGTCATGACCATCAGCAAAAAGTCTACAAACAATAAATGCTGAAGGGGTTTTAGAGAAGTGTGTACCTTCTAGCTGCTGGTGGGATGTAAAGTGGTAACAGCAGTAACGCAAACTGAATCGAGCTGCTTGAAAAGGTAAAAATTGAGTTACCATATGGTGCGGCAGGGCACCTTTTGGGCCTATAACCTAAGACCACCAGGTTCGGAAAGAGAGAGGCAGGCAAATGTGCATTGCAACAATATTGAAATAGCCAAGACATGGAAGCAAAAAAAAAGGTCCATAAACAGATGAATGGACAAAGACGAAGTGGGATACGTACCAAATGGAATAGTAGCCTCGGGAAAAAAATGAACAATGCCGTTTTCAGGACTACAGTTGAGCCTAGAAATAATCATATAAGGTTAAGTAAGTCAAAAGGGTATGACAAATAACCTATGACATCATTTATACATGTTATCCTAAGATTGCTACCAATGAACATATTTCCACAGGAAAAGACACTCACAGACTTATCAAATAAGCTAATGGCTAGCCAAAATGAAAGGTGGGAGGATGGGTAAATTAGGACTATGGGGTTAACATACATATACTAATGTATGTTAAATGTATATAAACATATAACATATGAACTATATAAATTATATAATCACCAATACCTTTAAAATATACATTCTGTAATCACATACATGCTAACAGGTTCGAAGATGAACAGACATATGTATGAATCATTGAGCAGATTCTGTACAGCCAGAAAACCACAACACTCTAATCAAATTTACTCCGATAAGAAATAGAAATTAAATTTAAAAAGCAAACATAAGTTAGGAGACATAAACTTCTGGGGGCTTGTCCCAGCACATTCCACTCTAATTTACAACCTTGGAAAACTACCTCCAGGAAGACTCTGTTGCCCTAGTAACAAGAGTAGAGAACGTAATAATGCTGCCGCCTTGTGGCTGTTTCCCACAACAGCAGCTTTAAACCCAGTGCCAAAGGTTGCTTAATAGTCACAAGGACTGAAGGGCTCTAAATGACACCTGCCTTCAAAAAATGCCCTGGGGTCGGGAATAGGCAAAAAAATTCAACACATGAGAAACTTTTCAAGAAGTCAATAAGAGGAGGGAAGTTGTACTCACCCTTTAAAACAAAAGGAAAAGAAAAAAAAGGACATGCCTAAAGCTCAGTATAAGGAATTATTAGCCACATGCAAATTCAAATTCAAAAAGGTTTCAGGTAACACCAGTCATGACCATCATCAAAAAGTCTACAAACTATAAATGCTGAAGGGGTTTTAGAGGAATGTGTACCTTCTAGCTGCTGGTGGGATGTAAAGAAGTAATACCACTAATGCAAACTGAATGGAGCTGCTTGAAAAGGTAACAATTGAGTTACCATACGATGCGGCAGGGCACCTTTTGGGCCTATAACCTAAGACCACCAGAATCGGAAAGACAGAGGCAGGCAAATGTGCACTGCAACAATACTGAAATAGCCAAGACATGGAAGCAAAAAAAGGTCCATAAACAGATGAATGGACAAAGACGAAATGGTATACGTACCAAATGGAATAGTAGCCTCTGGAAAAAAATGAACAATGCTGTTTTCAGGACTAGAGTTGAGCCTAGAAATAATCATATAAGGTTAAGTAAGTCAAAAGGGTATGACAAATATCCTATGATATCATTTATACATGTTATCCTAAGATTGCTACCAATGAACATATTTCCACAGAAAAAGACACTCACAGACTTATCATATAAACTAATGGTTAGCCACAATGAAAGTTGGGAGGATGGGTAAATTAGGATTATGGGGTTAACATACATATACTAATGTATGTTAAATGTATATAAACATATAACATATAAATGATATGAATTATATATTCACCAATACCTTCAAAATATACATTCTGTAATCACATACATGGTAACAGGATCCGAAGATGAACAGACATATGTATGAATCATTGAGCAGATTCTGTACAGCCAGACAATCAAAACACTCTAATCAAATTTACTCCGATAAGAAATAGAAATTAAATTTAAAAAACAAACATAAGTTAGGAGACATAAACTTTTGGGGGCTTGTCCCAGCACATTGCACTCTAATTTACAAGCTCGGAACACTACCTCCAGGAAGACTGTGTTGTCCTAGTAACAAGACTTGAGAACGTAATAATGCTGCCGCCTTGTGGCTGCTTCCCACAACAGTAGCTTTAAACCCAGTGCCAATGGTTGCTTATATAGTCACAAGGACTGCAGGGCTGTAAAAGACACAGGCCCTCAAAAAATGCCCTGGGGTAGGGAATTGGCAAGAAAATTCAACACATGAGAAATTTTCAAGAAGTCAATAAGAGTACGGAAGTTGTACTCACTCTTTAAAAAAAAAGGAAAAGAAAAAAAGGACATGCCTAAAGCTCAGCATAAGGAATTATTAGCCACATGCGTATCCAACCTCCAAAAAGGTTTCAGCTCACACCAGTCATGACCATCAGCAAAAAGTCTACAAACTATAAATGCTGAAGGGGTTTTAGAGAACTGTGTACCTTCTAGCTGCTGTTTGGATGTAAAGTGGTAACAGCAGTAACGCAAACTGAATCGAGCTGCTTGAAAAGGTAAACATTGAGCTACCATATGATGCGGCAGGGCACCTTTTGGGCCTATAACCTAAGACCACCGGATTCGGAAAGACAGAGGCAGGCAAATGTGCACTGCAACAATATTGAAATAGCCAAGACATGGAAGCAAAAAAAAGGTCCATAAACAGATGAATGGACAAAGAAGAAATGGTATACGTACCAAATGGAATAGTAGCCTCTGGAAAAAAATGAACAATGCCGTTTTCAGGACTAGAGTTGAGCCTAGAAATAATCATATAAGGTTAAGTAAGTCAAAAGGGTATGACAAATATCCTATGATATCATTTATACATGTTATCCTAAGATTGCTACCAATGGACATATTTCCACAGAAAAAGACACTCACAGACTTATCAAATAAACTAATGGTTAGCCAAAATGAAAGGTGGGGGGATGGGTAAATTAGGACTATCGGGTTAACATACATATACTAATATAAGTTAAATGTATATAAACATATAACATATAAATGATATGAATTATATAATCACCAATACCTGCAAAATATACATTCTGTAATCACATACATGGTAACAGGATCCGAAGATGAACAGACATATGTATGAATCATTGAACAGATTCTGTACAGCCAGACAATCAAAACACTCTAATCAAATTTACTCCGATAAAAAATACAAATTAAATTTAAAAAACAAACATAAGTAAGGAGACATAAACTTCTGGGGGCTTGTCCCAGCACATTGCACTCTAATTTAAAAGCTCGGAACACTACCTCCAGGAAGACTCTGTTGTCCTAGTAACAAGACTTGAGAACGTAATAATGCTGCCGCCTTGTGGCTTTCTCCAAAAACAGCACCTTTAAACCCAGTGCCAATGGTTGCTTATATAGTCACAAGGACTGTACGGTTGTAAATGACACAGGCACTCAAAAAATGCCCTGGGGTAGGGAATAGGCAAGAAAATTCAACACATAAGAAACTTTTCAAGAAATCAATAAGAGGAGGGAAGTTGTACTCACTCTTTTTAAAAAAAAGGAAAAGAAAAAATAGGACATGCCTAAAGCTCAGCATAAGGAATTATTAGCCACATGCGTATCCAACCTCCAAAAAGGTTTCAGCTCACACCAGTCATGACCATCAGCAAAAAGTCTACAAACTATAAATGCTGAAGGGGTTTTAGAGAAGTGTGTACCTTCTAGCTGCTGGTGGGATATAAAGTCGTAACAGCACTAATGCAAACTGAATCGAGCTGCTTGAAAACGTAAAAATTGAGCTACCATATGATGCGGCAGGGCACCTTTTGGGCCTATAACCTAAGACCACCAGAATCGGAAAGACAGAGGCAGGCAAATGTGCACTGCAACAATACTGAAATAGCAAAGACATGGAAGCAAAAAAAAGGTCCATAAACAGGTGAATGGACAAAGAAGAAGTGGTATACGGACAGAATGGAATAGTAGCCTCGGGAGAAAAATGAACAATGCTGTTTTCAGGACTACAGTTGAGCCTAGAAAAAATCATATAAGGTTAAGTAAGTCAAAAGGGTATGACAAATATCCTATGATATCATTTATACAAGTTTTCTTAAGATTGCTACCAATGAACATATTTCCACAGAAAAAGACACTCACAGACTTATCAAATAAACTAATGGTTAGCCAAAATGAAAGGTGGGGGGATGGGTAAGTTAGGACTATGGGGTTAACATACATATACTAATGTAAGTTAAATGTATATAAACATATAACATATAAACGATATGAATTATATAATCACCAATACCTTCAAAATATATATTCTGTGAT
This sequence comes from Balaenoptera physalus, assembly GCF_965194825.1. Classification (NCBI taxonomy): domain Eukaryota; kingdom Metazoa; phylum Chordata; class Mammalia; order Artiodactyla; family Balaenopteridae; genus Balaenoptera; species Balaenoptera physalus. The sequence continues at coordinate 171,782 of NW_028125955.1, read as the reverse complement.
CACATACATGGTAACAGGATCCGAAGATGAACAGACATATGTATGAATCATTGAGCAGATTCTGTACAGCCAGACAATCAAAACACTCTAATCAAATTTACTCCGATAAGAAATAGAAATTAAATTTAAAAAAAAAACATAAGTTAGGAGACATAAACTTCTGGGGGCTTGTCCCAGCACATTGCACTCTAATTTAAAAGCTCAGAACACTACCCCCAGGAAGACTCTGTTCTCCTAGTAACAAGACTTGAGAACGCAATAATGCTGCCGCCTTGTGGCTGCTTCCCACAACAGCACTTTAAACCCAGTGCCAATGATTGCTTATATAGTCACAAGGACTGCAGGGCTGTAAATGACACAAGCCCTCAAAATATGCCCTGGGGTAGGGAATTGGCAAGAACATTCAACACATGAGAAATTTCCAAGAAGTCAATAAGAGGAGGGGAGTTGTACTCACTCTTTAAAAAAAAAAGGAAAAGAAAAAAAAGGACATGCCTAAAGCTTAGTATAAGGAATTATTAGCCACATACAAATTCAAATTCAAAAAGGTTTCAGCTCACACCAGTCATTACCATCAGCAAAATGTCTACAAACTATAAATGCTGAAGGGGTTTTAGAGATCTGTGTACCTTCTAGCTGCTGGTGGGATGTAAAGTGGAAACAGCACTAACGCAAACTGAATCGAGCTGCTTGAAAAGGTAAAAATTGAGCTACCAAATGATGGGGCAGGGCACCTTTTGGGCCTATAACCTAAGACCACCAAAATTGGAAAGACAGAGGCAGGCAAATATGCACTGCAACAATACTGAAATAGCCAAGATATGGAAGCAAAAAAAAGGTCCATAAACAGATGAATGGACAAAGAAGAAGTGGTATACGGACAGAATGGAATAGTAGCCTCGGGAGAAAAATGAACAATGCTGTTTTCAGGACTACAGTTGAGCCTAGAAAAAATCATATAAGGTTAAGTGAGTCAAAAGGGTATGACAAATATCCTATGATATCATTTATACAAGTTTTCTTAAGATTGCTACCAATGAACATATTTCCACAGAAAAAGACACTCACAGACTTATCAAATAAACTAATGTTTAGCCAAAATGAAAGGTGGGGGGATGGGTAAGTTAGGACTATGGGGTTAACATACATATACTAATGTAAGTTAAATGTATATAAACATATAACATATAAACGATATGAATTATATAATCACCAATACCTTCAAAATATATATTCTGTGATCACATACATGGTAACAGGATCCGAAGATGAACAGACATATGTATGAATCATTGAACAGATTCTGTACAGCCAGACAATCAAAACACTCTAATCAAATTTACTCCGATAAAAAATACAAATTAAATTTAAAAAACAAACATAAGTAAGGAGACATAAACTTCTGGGGGCTTGTCCCAGCACATTGCACTCTAATTTAAAAGCTCGGAACACTACCTCCAGGAAGACTCTGTTGTCCTAGTAACAAGACTTGAGAACGTAATAATGCTGCCGCCTTGTGGCTGTCTCCAAAAACAGCACCTTTAAACCCAGTGCCAATGGTTGCTTATATAGTCACAAGGACTGCACGGTTGTAAATGACACAGGCACTCAAAAAATGCCCTGGGGTAGGGAATAGGCAAGAAAATTCAACACATAAGAAACTTTTCAAGAAATCAATAAGAGGAGGGAAGTTGTACTCACTCATTTTAAAAAAAAGGAAAAGAAAAAATAGGACATGCCTAAAGCTCAGCATAAGGAATTATTAGCCACATGCGTATCCAACCTCCAAAAAGGTTTCAGCTCACACCAGTCATGACCATCAGCAAAAAGTCTACAAACTATAAATGCTGAAGGGGTTTTAGAGAAGTGTGTACCTTCTAGCTGCTGGTGGGATATAAAGTCGTAACAGCACTAATGCAAACTGAATCGAGCTGCTTGAAAACGTAAAAATTGAGCTACCATATGATGCGGCAGGGCACCTTTTGGGCCTATAACCTAAGACCACCAGAATCGGAAAGACAGAGGCAGGCAAATGTGCACTGCAACAATACTGAAATAGCAAAGACATGGAAGCAAAAAAAAAGGTCCATAAACAGACGAATGGACAAAGACGAAGTGGCATACGTACCAAATGGAATAGTAGCCTCTGGAAAAAAATGAACAATGCTGTTTTCAGGACTAGAGTTGAGCCTAGAAATAATCATATAAGGTTAAGTAAGTCAAAAGGGTATGACAAATATCCTATGACATCATTTATACATGTTATCCTAAGATTGCTACCAATGAACATATTTCCACAGAAAAAGACACTGACAGACTTATCAAATAAACTAATGGCTAGCCAAAATGAAAGGTGGGAGGATGGGTAAATTAGGACAATGGGGTTAAAATACATATACTAATGTATGTTAAATGTATATAAACATATAACATATGAAATATATAAATTATATAATCACCAATACCTTTAAAATATACATTCTGTAATCACATACATGCTAACAGGTTCGAAGATGAACAGACATATGTATGAATCATTGAGCAGATTCTGTACAGCCAGAAAACCACAACACTCTAATCAAATTTACTCCGATAAGAAATAGAAATTAAATTTAAAAAACAAACATAAGTTTGGAGACATAAACTTCTGGGGGCTTGTCCCAGCACATTGCACTCTAATTACAAGCTCGGAACACTACCTCCAGGAAGACTGTGTTGTCCTAGTAACAAGACTTGAGAACGTAATAATGCTGCCGCCTTGTGGCTGCTTCCCACAACAGTAGCTTTAAACCCAGTGCCAATGGTTGCTTATATAGTCACAAGGACTGCAGGGCTGTAAAAGACACAGGCCTACAAAAAATGCCCTGGGGTATGGAATTGGCAAGAAAATTCAACACATGAGTAACTTTTCAAGAAGTCAATAAGAGGAGGGAAGTTGTACTCACTCTTTAAAAAAAAGGAAAAGAAAAAAAAAGGACATGCCTAAAGCTCAGTATAAGGAATTATTAGCCACATGCAAATTCAAATTCAAAAAGGTTTCAGGTGACACCAGTCATGACCATCAGCAAAAAGTCTACAAACTATAAATGCTGAAAGGGTTTTAGAGAATTGTGTACATTCTAGCTGCTGGTGGGATGTAAAGTGGTAACAGCACTAATGCATACTGAATGGAGCTGCTTGAAAAGGTAAAAATTGAGTTACCATATGATGCGGCAGGGCACCTTTTGGGCCTATAACCTAAGACCACCAAAATCGGAAATACAGAGGCAGGCAAATGTGCACTGCAACAATACTGAAATACCCAAGACATGGAAGCAAAAAATGGTCCATAAACAGGTGAATGGACAAAGAAGAAGTGGTATATGGACAGAATGGAAGAGTAGCCTCGGGAAAAAAATGAACAATGCCGTTTTCAGAACTACAGTTGAGACTAGAAATAGTCATATAAGGGTAAGTTAGTGAAAAGGGTATGACAAATATCCTATGATATCATTTATACATGTTATCCTAAGATTGCTACCAATGAACATATTTCCACAAAAAAAGACACTCACAGACTTATCAAATAAACTAATGGTTAGCCAAAATGAAAGGTGGGAGGATGGGTAAATTAGGACTATGGGGTTAACATACATATACTAATGTATGTTAAATGTATATAAACATATAACATATGAACTATATAAAATATATAATCACCAAACCTTTAAAATATACATTCTGTAATCACATACATGATAAGAGGTTCCGAAGATGAACAGATATATGTATGAATCATTGAGCAGATTCTGTACAGCCAATCAAAACACTCTAATCAAATTTACTCCGATAAGAAATAGAAATTAAATTTAAAAAGCAAACATAAGTTAGGAGACATAAACTTCTGGGGGCTTGTCCCAGCACATTCCACTCTAATTTACAACCTTGGAAAACTACCTCCAGGAAGACTCTGTTGCCCTAGTAAGAAGAGTTGAGAACGTAATAATGCTGCCACCTTGTGGCTGTTTCCCACAACAGCAGCTTTAAACCCAGTGCCAAAGGTTGCTTAATAGTCACAAGGACTGAAGGGCTCTAAATGACACCTGCCTTCAAAAAATGCCCTGGGGTAGGGAATAGGCAAAAAAATTCAACACATGAGAAACTTTTCAAGAAGTCAATAAGAGGAGGGAAGTTGTACTCACTCTTTAAAACAAAAGGAAAAGAAAAAAATGACATGCCTAAAGCTCAGTATAAGGAATTATTAGCCACATGCAAATTCAAATTCAAAAAGGTTTCAGGTAACACCAGTCATGACCATCATCAAAAAGTCTACAAACTATAAATGCTGAAGGGGTTTTAGAGGAATGTGTACCTTCTAGCTGCTGGTGGGATGTAAAGAAGTAATACCACTAATGCAAACTGAATGGAGCTGCTTGAAAAGGTAAAAATTGAGTTACCATACGATGCGGCAGGGCACCTTTTGGGCCTATAACCTAAGACCACCAGAATCGGAAAGACAGAGGCAGGCAAATGTGCACTGCAACAATACTGAAATAGCCAAGACATGGAAGCAAAAAAAGGTCCATAAACAGATGAATGGACAAAGACGAAATGGTATACGTACCAAATGGAATAGTAGCCTCTGGAAAAAAATGAACAATGCTGTTTTCAGGACTAGAGTTGAGCCTAGAAATAATCATATAAGGTTAAGTAAGTCAAAAGGGTATGACAAATATCCTATGATATCATTTATACATGTTATCCTAAGACTGCTACCAATGAACATATTTCCACAGAAAAAGACACTCACAGACTTATCATATAAACTAATGGTTAGCCAAAATGAAAGGTGGGAGGATGGGTAAATTAGGACTATGGGGTTAACATACATATACTAATGTATGTTAAATGTATATAAACATATAACATATAAATGATATGAATTATATATTCACCAATACCTTCAAAATATACATTCTGTAATCACATACATGGTAACAGGATCCGAAGATGAACAGACATATGTATGAATCATTGAGCAGATTCTGTACAGCCAGACAATCAAAACACTCTAATCAAATTTACTCCGATAAGAAATAGAAATTAAATTTAAAAAACAAACATAAGTTAGGAGACATAAACTTTTGGGGGCTTGTCCCAGCACATTGCACTCTAATTTACAAGCTCGGAACACTACCTCCAGGAAGACTGTGTTGTCCTAGTAACAAGACTTGAGAACGTAATAATGCTGCCGCCTTGTGGCTGCTTCCCACAACAGTAGCTTTAAACCCAGTGCCAATGGTTGCTTATATAGTCACAAGGACTGCAGGGCTGTAAAAGACACAGGCCCTCAAAAAATGCCCTGGGGTAGGGAATTGGCAAGAAAATTCAACACATGAGAAATTTTCAAGAAGTCAATAAGAGTACGGAAGTTGTACTCACTCTTTAAAAAAAAAGGAAAAGAAAAAAAGGACATGCCTAAAGCTCAGCATAAGGAATTATTAGCCACATGCGTATCCAACCTCCAAAAAGGTTTCAGCTCACACCAGTCATGACCATCAGCAAAAAGTCTACAAACTATAAATGCTGAAGGGGTTTTAGAGAACTGTGTACCTTCTAGCTGCTGTTTGGATGTAAAGTGGTAACAGCAGTAACGCAAACTGAATCGAGCTGCTTGAAAAGGTAAACATTGAGCTACCATATGATGCGGCAGGGCACCTTTTGGGCCTATAACCTAAGACCACCGGATTCGGAAAGACAGAGGCAGGCAAATGTGCACTGCAACAATATTGAAATAGCCAAGACATGGAAGCAAAAAAAAGGTCCATAAACAGATGAATGGACAAAGAAGAAATGGTATACGTACCAAATGGAATAGTAGCCTCTGGAAAAAAATGAACAATGCCGTTTTCAGGACTAGAGTTGAGCCTAGAAATAATCATATAAGGTTAAGTAAGTCAAAAGGGTATGACAAATATCCTATGATATCATTTATACATGTTATCCTAAGATTGCTACCAATGGACATATTTCCACAGAAAAAGACACTCACAGACTTATCAAATAAACTAATGGTTAGCCAAAATGAAAGGTGGGGGGATGGGTAAATTAGGACTATGGGGTTAACATACATATACTAATATAAGTTAAATGTATATAAACATATAACATATAAATGATATGAATTATATAATCACCAATACCTGCAAAATATACATTCTGTAATCACATACATGGTAACAGGATCCGAAGATGAACAGACATATGTATGAATCATTGAACAGATTCTGTACAGCCAGACAATCAAAACACTCTAATCAAATTTACTCCGATAAAAAATACAAATTAAATTTAAAAAACAAACATAAGTAAGGAGACATAAACTTCTGGGGGCTTGTCCCAGCACATTGCACTCTAATTTAAAAGCTCGGAACACTACCTCCAGGAAGACTCTGTTGTCCTAGTAACAAGACTTGAGAACGTAATAATGCTGCCGCCTTGTGGCTTTCTCCAAAAACAGCACCTTTAAACCCAGTGCCAATGGTTGCTTATATAGTCACAAGGACTGTACGGTTGTAAATGACACAGGCACTCAAAAAATGCCCTGGGGTAGGGAATAGGCAAGAAAATTCAACACATAAGAAACTTTTCAAGAAATCAATAAGAGGAGGGAAGTTGTACTCACTCTTTTTAAAAAAAAGGAAAAGAAAAAATAGGACATGCCTAAAGCTCAGCATAAGGAATTATTAGCCACATGCGTATCCAACCTCCAAAAAGGTTTCAGCTCACACCAGTCATGACCATCAGCAAAAAGTCTACAAACTATAAATGCTGAAGGGGTTTTAGAGAAGTGTGTACCTTCTAGCTGCTGGTGGGATATAAAGTCGTAACAGCACTAATGCAAACTGAATCGAGCTGCTTGAAAACGTAAAAATTGAGCTACCATATGATGCGGCAGGGCACCTTTCGGGCCTATAACCTAAGACCACCAGAATCGGAAAGACAGAGGCAGGCAAATGTGCACTGCAACAATACTGAAATAGCAAAGACATGGAAGCAAAAAAAAGGTCCATAAACAGGTGAATGGACAAAGAAGAAGTGGTATACGGACAGAATGGAATAGTAGCCTCGGGAGAAAAATGAACAATGCTGTTTTCAGGACTACAGTTGAGCCTAGAAAAAATCATATAAGGTTAAGTAAGTCAAAAGGGTATGACAAATATCCTATGATATCATTTATACAAGTTTTCTTAAGATTGCTACCAATGAACATATTTCCACAGAAAAAGACACTCACAGACTTATCAAATAAACTAATGGTTAGCCAAAATGAAAGTTGGGGGGATGGGTAAGTTAGGACTATGGGGTTAACATACATATACTAATGTAAGTTAAATGTATATAAACATATAACATATAAACAATATGAATTATATAATCACCAATACCTTCAAAATATATATGCTGTGATCACATACATGGTAACAGGATCCGAAGATGAACAGACATATGTATGAATCATTGAGCAGATTCTGTACAGCCAGACAATCAAAACACTCTAATCAAATTTACTCCGATAAGAAATAGAAATTAAAATTAAAAAAACAAACATAAGTTAGGAGACATAAACTTGTGGGGGCTTGTCCCAGCACATTGCACTCTAATTTACAAGCTCAGAACACTACCTCCAGGAAGACTCTGTTCTCCTAGTAACAAGACTTGAGAACGCAATAATGCTGCCGCCTTGTGGCTGCTTCCCACAACAGCACTTTAAACCCAGTGCCAATGATTGCTTATATAGTCACAAGGACTGCAGGGCTGTAAATGACACAAGCCCTCAAAATATGCCCTGGGGTAGGGAATTGGCAAGAACATTCAACACATGAGAAATTTCCAAGAAGTCAATAAGAGGAGGGAAGTTGTACTCACTCTTTAAAAAAAAAAGGAAAAGAAAAAAAGGACATGCCTAAAGCTCAGTATAAGGAATTATTAGCCACATGCAAATTCAAATTCAAAAAGGTTTCAGCTCACTCCAGTCATGACCATCAGCAAAAAGTCTACAAACAATAAATGCTGAAGGGGTTTTAGAGAAGTGTGTACCTTCTAGCTGCTGGTGGGATGTAAAGTGGTAACAGCAGTAACGCAAACTGAATCGAGCTGCTTGAAAAGGTAAAAATTGAGTTACCATATGGTGCGGCAGGGCACCTTTTGGGCCTATAACCTAAGACCACCAGGTTCGGAAAGAGAGAGGCAGGCAAATGTGCATTGCAACAATATTGAAATAGCCAAGACATGGAAGCAAAAAAAAAGGTCCATAAACAGATGAATGGACAAAGACGAAGTGGGATACGTACCAAATGGAATAGTAGCCTCGGGAAAAAAATGAACAATGCCGTTTTCAGGACTACAGTTGAGCCTAGAAATAATCATATAAGGTTAAGTAAGTCAAAAGGGTATGACAAATAACCTATGACATCATTTATACATGTTATCCTAAGATTGCTACCAATGAACATATTTCCACAGGAAAAGACACTCACAGACTTATCAAATAAGCTAATGGCTAGCCAAAATGAAAGGTGGGAGGATGGGTAAATTAGGACTATGGGGTTAACATACATATACTAATGTATGTTAAATGTATATAAACATATAACATATGAACTATATAAATTATATAATCACCAATACCTTTAAAATATACATTCTGTAATCACATACATGCTAACAGGTTCGAAGATGAACAGACATATGTATGAATCATTGAGCAGATTCTGTACAGCCAGAAAACCACAACACTCTAATCAAATTTACTCCGATAAGAAATAGAAATTAAATTTAAAAAGCAAACATAAGTTAGGAGACATAAACTTCTGGGGGCTTGTCCCAGCACATTCCACTCTAATTTACAACCTTGGAAAACTACCTCCAGGAAGACTCTGTTGCCCTAGTAACAAGAGTTGAGAACGTAATAATGCTGCCGCCTTGTGGCTGTTTCCCACAACAGCAGCTTTAAACCCAGTGCCAAAGGTTGCTTAATAGTCACAAGGACTGAAGGGCTCTAAATGACACCTGCCTTCAAAAAATGCCCTGGGGTCGGGAATAGGCAAAAAAATTCAACACATGAGAAACTTTTCAAGAAGTCAATAAGAGGAGGGAAGTTGTACTCACCCTTTAAAACAAAAGGAAAAGAAAAAAAAGGACATGCCTAAAGCTCAGTATAAGGAATTATTAGCCACATGCAAATTCAAATTCAAAAAGGTTTCAGGTAACACCAGTCATGACCATCATCAAAAAGTCTACAAACTATAAATGCTGAAGGGGTTTTAGAGGAATGTGTACCTTCTAGCTGCTGGTGGGATGTAAAGAAGTAATACCACTAATGCAAACTGAATGGAGCTGCTTGAAAAGGTAACAATTGAGTTACCATACGATGCGGCAGGGCACCTTTTGGGCCTATAACCTAAGACCACCAGAATCGGAAAGACAGAGGCAGGCAAATGTGCACTGCAACAATACTGAAATAGCCAAGACATGGAAGCAAAAAAAGGTCCATAAACAGATGAATGGACAAAGACGAAATGGTATACGTACCAAATGGAATAGTAGCCTCTGGAAAAAAATGAACAATGCTGTTTTCAGGACTAGAGTTGAGCCTAGAAATAATCATATAAGGTTAAGTAAGTCAAAAGGGTATGACAAATATCCTATGATATCATTTATACATGTTATCCTAAGATTGCTACCAATGAACATATTTCCACAGAAAAAGACACTCACAGACTTATCATATAAACTAATGGTTAGCCACAATGAAAGTTGGGAGGATGGGTAAATTAGGATTATGGGGTTAACATACATATACTAATGTATGTTAAATGTATATAAACATATAACATATAAATGATATGAATTATATATTCACCAATACCTTCAAAATATACATTCTGTAATCACATACATGGTAACAGGATCCGAAGATGAACAGACATATGTATGAATCATTGAGCAGATTCTGTACAGCCAGACAATCAAAACACTCTAATCAAATTTACTCCGATAAGAAATAGAAATTAAATTTAAAAAACAAACATAAGTTAGGAGACATAAACTTTTGGGGGCTTGTCCCAGCACATTGCACTCTAATTTACAAGCTCGGAACACTACCTCCAGGAAGACTGTGTTGTCCTAGTAACAAGACTTGAGAACGTAATAATGCTGCCGCCTTGTGGCTGCTTCCCACAACAGTAGCTTTAAACCCAGTGCCAATGGTTGCTTATATAGTCACAAGGACTGCAGGGCTGTAAAAGACACAGGCCCTCAAAAAATGCCCTGGGGTAGGGAATTGGCAAGAAAATTCAACACATGAGAAATTTTCAAGAAGTCAATAAGAGTACGGAAGTTGTACTCACTCTTTAAAAAAAAAGGAAAAGAAAAAAAGGACATGCCTAAAGCTCAGCATAAGGAATTATTAGCCACATGCGTATCCAACCTCCAAAAAGGTTTCAGCTCACACCAGTCATGACCATCAGCAAAAAGTCTACAAACTATAAATGCTGAAGGGGTTTTAGAGAACTGTGTACCTTCTAGCTGCTGTTTGGATGTAAAGTGGTAACAGCAGTAACGCAAACTGAATCGAGCTGCTTGAAAAGGTAAACATTGAGCTACCATATGATGCGGCAGGGCACCTTTTGGGCCTATAACCTAAGACCACCGGATTCGGAAAGACAGAGGCAGGCAAATGTGCACTGCAACAATATTGAAATAGCCAAGACATGGAAGCAAAAAAAAGGTCCATAAACAGATGAATGGACAAAGAAGAAATGGTATACGTACCAAATGGAATAGTAGCCTCTGGAAAAAAATGAACAATGCCGTTTTCAGGACTAGAGTTGAGCCTAGAAATAATCATATAAGGTTAAGTAAGTCAAAAGGGTATGACAAATATCCTATGATATCATTTATACATGTTATCCTAAGATTGCTACCAATGGACATATTTCCACAGAAAAAGACACTCACAGACTTATCAAATAAACTAATGGTTAGCCAAAATGAAAGGTGGGGGGATGGGTAAATTAGGACTATCGGGTTAACATACATATACTAATATAAGTTAAATGTATATAAACATATAACATATAAATGATATGAATTATATAATCACCAATACCTGCAAAATATACATTCTGTAATCACATACATGGTAACAGGATCCGAAGATGAACAGACATATGTATGAATCATTGAACAGATTCTGTACAGCCAGACAATCAAAACACTCTAATCAAATTTACTCCGATAAAAAATACAAATTAAATTTAAAAAACAAACATAAGTAAGGAGACATAAACTTCTGGGGGCTTGTCCCAGCACATTGCACTCTAATTTAAAAGCTCGGAACACTACCTCCAGGAAGACTCTGTTGTCCTAGTAACAAGACTTGAGAACGTAATAATGCTGCCGCCTTGTGGCTGCTTCCCACAACAGCACTTTAAACCCAGTGCCAATGATTGCTTATATAGTCACAAGGACTGCAGGGCTGTAAATGACACAAGCCCTCAAAATATGCCCTGGGGTAGGGAATTGGCAAGAACATTCAACACATGAGAAATTTCCAAGAAGTCAATAAGAGGAGGGGAGTTGTACTCACTCTTTAAAAAAAAAAGGAAAAGAAAAAAAAGGACATGCCTAAAGCTTAGTATAAGGAATTATTAGCCACATACAAATTCAAATTCAAAAAGGTTTCAGCTCACACCAGTCATTACCATCAGCAAAATGTCTACAAACTATAAATGCTGAAGGGGTTTTAGAGATCTGTGTACCTTCTAGCTGCTGGTGGGATGTAAAGTGGAAACAGCACTAACGCAAACTGAATCGAGCTGCTTGAAAAGGTAAAAATTGAGCTACCAAATGATGGGGCAGGGCACCTTTTGGGCCTATAACCTAAGACCACCAAAATTGGAAAGACAGAGGCAGGCAAATATGCACTGCAACAATACTGAAATAGCCAAGATATGGAAGCAAAAAAAAGGTCCATAAACAGATGAATGGACAAAGAAGAAGTGGTATACGGACAGAATGGAATAGTAGCCTCGGGAGAAAAATGAACAATGCTGTTTTCAGGACTACAGTTGAGCCTAGAAAAAATCATATAAGGTTAAGTGAGTCAAAAGGGTATGACAAATATCCTATGATATCATTTATACAAGTTTTCTTAAGATTGCTACCAATGAACATATTTCCACAGAAAAAGACACTCACAGACTTATCAAATAAACTAATGTTTAGCCAAAATGAAAGGTGGGGGGATGGGTAAGTTAGGACTATGGGGTTAACATACATATACTAATGTAAGTTAAATGTATATAAACATATAACATATAAACGATATGAATTATATAATCACCAATACCTTCAAAATATATATTCTGTGATCACATACATGGTAACAGGATCCGAAGATGAACAGACATATGTATGAATCATTGAACAGATTCTGTACAGCCAGACAATCAAAACACTCTAATCAAATTTACTCCGATAAAAAATACAAATTAAATTTAAAAAACAAACATAAGTAAGGAGACATAAACTTCTGGGGGCTTGTCCCAGCACATTGCACTCTAATTTAAAAGCTCGGAACACTACCTCCAGGAAGACTCTGTTGTCCTAGTAACAAGACTTGAGAACGTAATAATGCTGCCGCCTTGTGGCTGTCTCCAAAAACAGCACCTTTAAACCCAGTGCCAATGGTTGCTTATATAGTCACAAGGACTGCACGGTTGTAAATGACACAGGCACTCAAAAAATGCCCTGGGGTAGGGAATAGGCAAGAAAATTCAACACATAAGAAACTTTTCAAGAAATCAATAAGAGGAGGGAAGTTGTACTCACTCATTTTAAAAAAAAGGAAAAGAAAAAATAGGACATGCCTAAAGCTCAGCATAAGGAATTATTAGCCACATGCGTATCCAACCTCCAAAAAGGTTTCAGCTCACACCAGTCATGACCATCAGCAAAAAGTCTACAAACTATAAATGCTGAAGGGGTTTTAGAGAAGTGTGTACCTTCTAGCTGCTGGTGGGATATAAAGTCGTAACAGCACTAATGCAAACTGAATCGAGCTGCTTGAAAACGTAAAAATTGAGCTACCATATGATGCGGCAGGGCACCTTTTGGGCCTATAACCTAAGACCACCAGAATCGGAAAGACAGAGGCAGGCAAATGTGCACTGCAACAATACTGAAATAGCAAAGACATGGAAGCAAAAAAAAAGGTCCATAAACAGACGAATGGACAAAGACGAAGTGGCATACGTACCAAATGGAATAGTAGCCTCTGGAAAAAAATGAACAATGCTGTTTTCAGGACTAGAGTTGAGCCTAGAAATAATCATATAAGGTTAAGTAAGTCAAAAGGGTATGACAAATATCCTATGACATCATTTATACATGTTATCCTAAGATTGCTACCAATGAACATATTTCCACAGAAAAAGACACTGACAGACTTATCAAATAAACTAATGGCTAGCCAAAATGAAAGGTGGGAGGATGGGTAAATTAGGACAATGGGGTTAAAATACATATACTAATGTATGTTAAATGTATATAAACATATAACATATGAAATATATAAATTATATAATCACCAATACCTTTAAAATATACATTCTGTAATCACATACATGCTAACAGGTTCGAAGATGAACAGACATATGTATGAATCATTGAGCAGATTCTGTACAGCCAGAAAACCACAACACTCTAATCAAATTTACTCCGATAAGAAATAGAAATTAAATTTAAAAAACAAACATAAGTTTGGAGACATAAACTTCTGGGGGCTTGTCCCAGCACATTGCACTCTAATTTACAAGCTCGGAACACTACCTCCAGGAAGACTGTGTTGTCCTAGTAACAAGACTTGAGAACGTAATAATGCTGCCGCCTTGTGGCTGCTTCCCACAACAGTAGCTTTAAACCCAGTGCCAATGGTTGCTTATATAGTCACAAGGACTGCAGGGCTGTAAAAGACACAGGCCTACAAAAAATGCCCTGGGGTATGGAATTGGCAAGAAAATTCAACACATGAGTAACTTTTCAAGAAGTCAATAAGAGGAGGGAAGTTGTACTCACTCTTTAAAAAAAAGGAAAAGAAAAAAAAAGGACATGCCTAAAGCTCAGTATAAGGAATTATTAGCCACATGCAAATTCAAATTCAAAAAGGTTTCAGGTGACACCAGTCATGACCATCAGCAAAAAGTCTACAAACTATAAATGCTGAAAGGGTTTTAGAGAATTGTGTACATTCTAGCTGCTGGTGGGATGTAAAGTGGTAACAGCACTAATGCATACTGAATGGAGCTGCTTGAAAAGGTAAAAATTGAGTTACCATATGATGCGGCAGGGCACCTTTTGGGCCTATAACCTAAGACCACCAAAATCGGAAATACAGAGGCAGGCAAATGTGCACTGCAACAATACTGAAATACCCAAGACATGGAAGCAAAAAATGGTCCATAAACAGGTGAATGGACAAAGAAGAAGTGGTATATGGACAGAATGGAAGAGTAGCCTCGGGAAAAAAATGAACAATGCCGTTTTCAGAACTACAGTTGAGACTAGAAATAGTCATATAAGGGTAAGTTAGTGAAAAGGGTATGACAAATATCCTATGATATCATTTATACATGTTATCCTAAGATTGCTACCAATGAACATATTTCCACAAAAAAAGACACTCACAGACTTATCAAATAAACTAATGGTTAGCCAAAATGAAAGGTGGGAGGATGGGTAAATTAGGACTATGGGGTTAACATACATATACTAATGTATGTTAAATGTATATAAACATATAACATATGAACTATATAAAATATATAATCACCAAACCTTTAAAATATACATTCTGTAATCACATACATGATAAGAGGTTCCGAAGATGAACAGATATATGTATGAATCATTGAGCAGATTCTGTACAGCCAATCAAAACACTCTAATCAAATTTACTCCGATAAGAAATAGAAATTAAATTTAAAAAGCAAACATAAGTTAGGAGACATAAACTTCTGGGGGCTTGTCCCAGCACATTCCACTCTAATTTACAACCTTGGAAAACTACCTCCAGGAAGACTCTGTTGCCCTAGTAAGAAGAGTTGAGAACGTAATAATGCTGCCACCTTGTGGCTGTTTCCCACAACAGCAGCTTTAAACCCAGTGCCAAAGGTTGCTTAATAGTCACAAGGACTGAAGGGCTCTAAATGACACCTGCCTTCAAAAAATGCCCTGGGGTAGGGAATAGGCAAAAAAATTCAACACATGAGAAACTTTTCAAGAAGTCAATAAGAGGAGGGAAGTTGTACTCACTCTTTAAAACAAAAGGAAAAGAAAAAAATGACATGCCTAAAGCTCAGTATAAGGAATTATTAGCCACATGCAAATTCAAATTCAAAAAGGTTTCAGGTAACACCAGTCATGACCATCATCAAAAAGTCTACAAACTATAAATGCTGAAGGGGTTTTAGAGGAATGTGTACCTTCTAGCTGCTGGTGGGATGTAAAGAAGTAATACCACTAATGCAAACTGAATGGAGCTGCTTGAAAAGGTAAAAATTGAGTTACCATACGATGCGGCAGGGCACCTTTTGGGCCTATAACCTAAGACCACCAGAATCGGAAAGACAGAGGCAGGCAAATGTGCACTGCAACAATACTGAAATAGCCAAGACATGGAAGCAAAAAAAGGTCCATAAACAGATGAATGGACAAAGACGAAATGGTATACGTACCAAATGGAATAGTAGCCTCTGGAAAAAAATGAACAATGCTGTTTTCAGGACTAGAGTTGAGCCTAGAAATAATCATATAAGGTTAAGTAAGTCAAAAGGGTATGACAAATATCCTATGATATCATTTATACATGTTATCCTAAGACTGCTACCAATGAACATATTTCCACAGAAAAAGACACTCACAGACTTATCATATAAACTAATGGTTAGCCAAAATGAAAGGTGGGAGGATGGGTAAATTAGGACTATGGGGTTAACATACATATACTAATGTATGTTAAATGTATATAAACATATAACATATAAATGATATGAATTATATATTCACCAATACCTTCAAAATATACATTCTGTAATCACATACATGGTAACAGGATCCGAAGATGAACAGACATATGTATGAATCATTGAGCAGATTCTGTACAGCCAGACAATCAAAACACTCTAATCAAATTTACTCCGATAAGAAATAGAAATTAAATTTAAAAAACAAACATAAGTTAGGAGACATAAACTTTTGGGGGCTTGTCCCAGCACATTGCACTCTAATTTACAAGCTCGGAACACTACCTCCAGGAAGACTGTGTTGTCCTAGTAACAAGACTTGAGAACGTAATAATGCTGCCGCCTTGTGGCTGCTTCCCACAACAGTAGCTTTAAACCCAGTGCCAATGGTTGCTTATATAGTCACAAGGACTGCAGGGCTGTAAAAGACACAGGCCCTCAAAAAATGCCCTGGGGTAGGGAATTGGCAAGAAAATTCAACACATGAGAAATTTTCAAGAAGTCAATAAGAGTACGGAAGTTGTACTCACTCTTTAAAAAAAAAGGAAAAGAAAAAAAGGACATGCCTAAAGCTCAGCATAAGGAATTATTAGCCACATGCGTATCCAACCTCCAAAAAGGTTTCAGCTCACACCAGTCATGACCATCAGCAAAAAGTCTACAAACTATAAATGCTGAAGGGGTTTTAGAGAACTGTGTACCTTCTAGCTGCTGTTTGGATGTAAAGTGGTAACAGCAGTAACGCAAACTGAATCGAGCTGCTTGAAAAGGTAAACATTGAGCTACCATATGATGCGGCAGGGCACCTTTTGGGCCTATAACCTAAGACCACCGGATTCGGAAAGACAGAGGCAGGCAAATGTGCACTGCAACAATATTGAAATAGCCAAGACATGGAAGCAAAAAAAAGGTCCATAAACAGATGAATGGACAAAGAAGAAATGGTATACGTACCAAATGGAATAGTAGCCTCTGGAAAAAAATGAACAATGCCGTTTTCAGGACTAGAGTTGAGCCTAGAAATAATCATATAAGGTTAAGTAAGTCAAAAGGGTATGACAAATATCCTATGATATCATTTATACATGTTATCCTAAGATTGCTACCAATGGACATATTTCCACAGAAAAAGACACTCACAGACTTATCAAATAAACTAATGGTTAGCCAAAATGAAAGGTGGGGGGATGGGTAAATTAGGACTATGGGGTTAACATACATATACTAATATAAGTTAAATGTATATAAACATATAACATATAAATGATATGAATTATATAATCACCAATACCTGCAAAATATACATTCTGTAATCACATACATGGTAACAGGATCCGAAGATGAACAGACATATGTATGAATCATTGAACAGATTCTGTACAGCCAGACAATCAAAACACTCTAATCAAATTTACTCCGATAAAAAATACAAATTAAATTTAAAAAACAAACATAAGTAAGGAGACATAAACTTCTGGGGGCTTGTCCCAGCACATTGCACTCTAATTTAAAAGCTCGGAACACTACCTCCAGGAAGACTCTGTTGTCCTAGTAACAAGACTTGAGAACGTAATAATGCTGCCGCCTTGTGGCTTTCTCCAAAAACAGCACCTTTAAACCCAGTGCCAATGGTTGCTTATATAGTCACAAGGACTGTACGGTTGTAAATGACACAGGCACTCAAAAAATGCCCTGGGGTAGGGAATAGGCAAGAAAATTCAACACATAAGAAACTTTTCAAGAAATCAATAAGAGGAGGGAAGTTGTACTCACTCTTTTTAAAAAAAAGGAAAAGAAAAAATAGGACATGCCTAAAGCTCAGCATAAGGAATTATTAGCCACATGCGTATCCAACCTCCAAAAAGGTTTCAGCTCACACCAGTCATGACCATCAGCAAAAAGTCTACAAACTATAAATGCTGAAGGGGTTTTAGAGAAGTGTGTACCTTCTAGCTGCTGGTGGGATATAAAGTCGTAACAGCACTAATGCAAACTGAATCGAGCTGCTTGAAAACGTAAAAATTGAGCTACCATATGATGCGGCAGGGCACCTTTCGGGCCTATAACCTAAGACCACCAGAATCGGAAAGACAGAGGCAGGCAAATGTGCACTGCAACAATACTGAAATAGCAAAGACATGGAAGCAAAAAAAAGGTCCATAAACAGGTGAATGGACAAAGAAGAAGTGGTATACGGACAGAATGGAATAGTAGCCTCGGGAGAAAAATGAACAATGCTGTTTTCAGGACTACAGTTGAGCCTAGAAAAAATCATATAAGGTTAAGTAAGTCAAAAGGGTATGACAAATATCCTATGATATCATTTATACAAGTTTTCTTAAGATTGCTACCAATGAACATATTTCCACAGAAAAAGACACTCACAGACTTATCAAATAAACTAATGGTTAGCCAAAATGAAAGTTGGGGGGATGGGTAAGTTAGGACTATGGGGTTAACATACATATACTAATGTAAGTTAAATGTATATAAACATATAACATATAAACAATATGAATTATATAATCACCAATACCTTCAAAATATATATGCTGTGATCACATACATGGTAACAGGATCCGAAGATGAACAGACATATGTATGAATCATTGAGCAGATTCTGTACAGCCAGACAATCAAAACACTCTAATCAAATTTACTCCGATAAGAAATAGAAATTAAATTTAAAAAAACAAACATAAGTTAGGAGACATAAACTTGTGGGGGCTTGTCCCAGCACATTGCACTCTAATTTACAAGCTCAGAACACTACCTCCAGGAAGACTCTGTTCTCCTAGTAACAAGACTTGAGAACGCAATAATGCTGCCGCCTTGTGGCTGCTTCCCACAACAGCACTTTAAACCCAGTGCCAATGATTGCTTATATAGTCACAAGGACTGCAGGGCTGTAAATGACACAAGCCCTCAAAATATGCCCTGGGGTAGGGAATTGGCAAGAACATTCAACACATGAGAAATTTCCAAGAAGTCAATAAGAGGAGGGAAGTTGTACTCACTCTTTAAAAAAAAAAGGAAAAGAAAAAAAGGACATGCCTAAAGCTCAGTATAAGGAATTATTAGCCACATGCAAATTCAAATTCAAAAAGGTTTCAGCTCACTCCAGTCATGACCATCAGCAAAAAGTCTACAAACAATAAATGCTGAAGGGGTTTTAGAGAAGTGTGTACCTTCTAGCTGCTGGTGGGATGTAAAGTGGTAACAGCAGTAACGCAAACTGAATCGAGCTGCTTGAAAAGGTAAAAATTGAGTTACCATATGGTGCGGCAGGGCACCTTTTGGGCCTATAACCTAAGACCACCAGGTTCGGAAAGAGAGAGGCAGGCAAATGTGCATTGCAACAATATTGAAATAGCCAAGACATGGAAGCAAAAAAAAAGGTCCATAAACAGATGAATGGACAAAGACGAAGTGGGATACGTACCAAATGGAATAGTAGCCTCGGGAAAAAAATGAACAATGCCGTTTTCAGGACTACAGTTGAGCCTAGAAATAATCATATAAGGTTAAGTAAGTCAAAAGGGTATGACAAATAACCTATGACATCATTTATACATGTTATCCTAAGATTGCTACCAATGAACATATTTCCACAGGAAAAGACACTCACAGACTTATCAAATAAGCTAATGGCTAGCCAAAATGAAAGGTGGGAGGATGGGTAAATTAGGACTATGGGGTTAACATACATATACTAATGTATGTTAAATGTATATAAACATATAACATATGAACTATATAAATTATATAATCACCAATACCTTTAAAATATACATTCTGTAATCACATACATGCTAACAGGTTCGAAGATGAACAGACATATGTATGAATCATTGAGCAGATTCTGTACAGCCAGAAAACCACAACACTCTAATCAAATTTACTCCGATAAGAAATAGAAATTAAATTTAAAAAGCAAACATAAGTTAGGAGACATAAACTTCTGGGGGCTTGTCCCAGCACATTCCACTCTAATTTACAACCTTGGAAAACTACCTCCAGGAAGACTCTGTTGCCCTAGTAACAAGAGTTGAGAACGTAATAATGCTGCCGCCTTGTGGCTGTTTCCCACAACAGCAGCTTTAAACCCAGTGCCAAAGGTTGCTTAATAGTCACAAGGACTGAAGGGCTCTAAATGACACCTGCCTTCAAAAAATGCCCTGGGGTCGGGAATAGGCAAAAAAATTCAACACATGAGAAACTTTTCAAGAAGTCAATAAGAGGAGGGAAGTTGTACTCACCCTTTAAAACAAAAGGAAAAGAAAAAAAAGGACATGCCTAAAGCTCAGTATAAGGAATTATTAGCCACATGCAAATTCAAATTCAAAAAGGTTTCAGGTAACACCAGTCATGACCATCATCAAAAAGTCTACAAACTATAAATGCTGAAGGGGTTTTAGAGGAATGTGTACCTTCTAGCTGCTGGTGGGATGTAAAGAAGTAATACCACTAATGCAAACTGAATGGAGCTGCTTGAAAAGGTAACAATTGAGTTACCATACGATGCGGCAGGGCACCTTTTGGGCCTATAACCTAAGACCACCAGAATCGGAAAGACAGAGGCAGGCAAATGTGCACTGCAACAATACTGAAATAGCCAAGACATGGAAGCAAAAAAAGGTCCATAAACAGATGAATGGACAAAGACGAAATGGTATACGTACCAAATGGAATAGTAGCCTCTGGAAAAAAATGAACAATGCTGTTTTCAGGACTAGAGTTGAGCCTAGAAATAATCATATAAGGTTAAGTAAGTCAAAAGGGTATGACAAATATCCTATGATATCATTTATACATGTTATCCTAAGATTGCTACCAATGAACATATTTCCACAGAAAAAGACACTCACAGACTTATCATATAAACTAATGGTTAGCCACAATGAAAGTTGGGAGGATGGGTAAATTAGGATTATGGGGTTAACATACATATACTAATGTATGTTAAATGTATATAAACATATAACATATAAATGATATGAATTATATATTCACCAATACCTTCAAAATATACATTCTGTAATCACATACATGGTAACAGGATACGAAGATGAACAGACATATGTATGAATCATTGAGCAGATTCTGTACAGCCAGACAATCAAAACACTCTAATCAAATTTACTCCGATAAGAAATAGAAATTAAATTTAAAAAACAAACATAAGTTAGGAGACATAAACTTTTGGGGGCTTGTCCCAGCACATTGCACTCTAATTTACAAGCTCGGAACACTACCTCCAGGAAGACTGTGTTGTCCTAGTAACAAGACTTGAGAACGTAATAATGCTGCCGCCTTGTGGCTGCTTCCCACAACAGTAGCTTTAAACCCAGTGCCAATGGTTGCTTATATAGTCACAAGGACTGCAGGGCTGTAAAAGACACAGGCCCTCAAAAAATGCCCTGGGGTAGGGAATTGGCAAGAAAATTCAACACATGAGAAATTTTCAAGAAGTCAATAAGAGTACGGAAGTTGTACTCACTCTTTAAAAAAAAAGGAAAAGAAAAAAAGGACATGCCTAAAGCTCAGCATAAGGAATTATTAGCCACATGCGTATCCAACCTCCAAAAAGGTTTCAGCTCACACCAGTCATGACCATCAGCAAAAAGTCTACAAACTATAAATGCTGAAGGGGTTTTAGAGAACTGTGTACCTTCTAGCTGCTGTTTGGATGTAAAGTGGTAACAGCAGTAACGCAAACTGAATCGAGCTGCTTGAAAAGGTAAACATTGAGCTACCATATGATGCGGCAGGGCACCTTTTGGGCCTATAACCTAAGACCACCGGATTCGGAAAGACAGAGGCAGGCAAATGTGCACTGCAACAATATTGAAATAGCCAAGACATGGAAGCAAAAAAAAGGTCCATAAACAGATGAATGGACAAAGAAGAAATGGTATACGTACCAAATGGAATAGTAGCCTCTGGAAAAAAATGAACAATGCCGTTTTCAGGACTAGAGTTGAGCCTAGAAATAATCATATAAGGTTAAGTAAGTCAAAAGGGTATGACAAATATCCTATGATATCATTTATACATGTTATCCTAAGATTGCTACCAATGGACATATTTCCACAGAAAAAGACACTCACAGACTTATCAAATAAACTAATGGTTAGCCAAAATGAAAGGTGGGGGGATGGGTAAATTAGGACTATCGGGTTAACATACATATACTAATATAAGTTAAATGTATATAAACATATAACATATAAATGATATGAATTATATAATCACCAATACCTGCAAAATATACATTCTGTAATCACATACATGGTAACAGGATCCGAAGATGAACAGACATATGTATGAATCATTGAACAGATTCTGTACAGCCAGACAATCAAAACACTCTAATCAAATTTACTCCGATAAAAAATACAAATTAAATTTAAAAAACAAACATAAGTAAGGAGACATAAACTTCTGGGGGCTTGTCCCAGCACATTGCACTCTAATTTAAAAGCTCGGAACACTACCTCCAGGAAGACTCTGTTGTCCTAGTAACAAGACTTGAGAACGTAATAATGCTGCCGCCTTGTGGCTTTCTCCAAAAACAGCACCTTTAAACCCAGTGCCAATGGTTGCTTATATAGTCACAAGGACTGTACGGTTGTAAATGACACAGGCACTCAAAAAATGCCCTGGGGTAGGGAATAGGCAAGAAAATTCAACACATAAGAAACTTTTCAAGAAATCAATAAGAGGAGGGAAGTTGTACTCACTCTTTTTAAAAAAAAGGAAAAGAAAAAATAGGACATGCCTAAAGCTCAGCATAAGGAATTATTAGCCACATGCGTATCCAACCTCCAAAAAGGTTTCAGCTCACACCAGTCATGACCATCAGCAAAAAGTCTACAAACTATAAATGCTGAAGGGGTTTTAGAGAAGTGTGTACCTTCTAGCTGCTGGTGGGATATAAAGTCGTAACAGCACTAATGCAAACTGAATCGAGCTGCTTGAAAACGTAAAAATTGAGCTACCATATGATGCGGCAGGGCACCTTTTGGGCCTATAACCTAAGACCACCAGAATCGGAAAGACAGAGGCAGGCAAATGTGCACTGCAACAATACTGAAATAGCAAAGACATGGAAGCAAAAAAAAGGTCCATAAACAGGTGAATGGACAAAGAAGAAGTGGTATACGGACAGAATGGAATAGTAGCCTCGGGAGAAAAATGAACAATGCTGTTTTCAGGACTACAGTTGAGCCTAGAAAAAATCATATAAGGTTAAGTAAGTCAAAAGGGTATGACAAATATCCTATGATATCATTTATACAAGTTTTCTTAAGATTGCTACCAATGAACATATTTCCACAGAAAAAGACACTCACAGACTTATCAAATAAACTAATGGTTAGCCAAAATGAAAGGTGGGGGGATGGGTAAGTTAGGACTATGGGGTTAACATACATATACTAATGTAAGTTAAATGTATATAAACATATAACATATAAACGATATGAATTATATAATCACCAATACCTTCAAAATATATATTCTGTGATCACATACATGGTAACAGGATCCGAAGATGAACAGACATATGTATGAATCATTGAGCAGATTCTGTACAGCCAGACAATCAAAACACTCTAATCAAATTTACTCCGATAAGAAATAGAAATTAAATTTAAAAAAAAAACATAAGTTAGGAGACATAAACTTCTGGGGGCTTGTCCCAGCACATTGCACTCTAATTTACAAGCTCAGAACACTACCCCCAGGAAGACTCTGTTCTCCTAGTAACAAGACTTGAGAACGCAATAATGCTGCCGCCTTGTGGCTGCTTCCCACAACAGCACTTTAAACCCAGTGCCAATGATTGCTTATATAGTCACAAGGACTGCAGGGCTGTAAATGACACAAGCCCTCAAAATATGCCCTGGGGTAGGGAATTGGCAAGAACATTCAACACATGAGAAATTTCCAAGAAGTCAATAAGAGGAGGGGAGTTGTACTCACTCTTTAAAAAAAAAAGGAAAAGAAAAAAAAGGACATGCCTAAAGCTTAGTATAAGGAATTATTAGCCACATACAAATTCAAATTCAAAAAGGTTTCAGCTCACACCAGTCATTACCATCAGCAAAATGTCTACAAACTATAAATGCTGAAGGGGTTTTAGAGATCTGTGTACCTTCTAGCTGCTGGTGGGATGTAAAGTGGAAACAGCACTAACGCAAACTGAATCGAGCTGCTTGAAAAGGTAAAAATTGAGCTACCAAATGATGGGCAGGGCACCTTTTGGGCCTATAACCTAAGACCACCAAAATTGGAAAGACAGAGGCAGGCAAATATGCACTGCAACAATACTGAAATAGCCAAGATATGGAAGCAAAAAAAAGGTCCATAAACAGATGAATGGACAAAGAAGAAGTGGTATACGGACAGAATGGAATAGTAGCCTCGGGAGAAAAATGAACAATGCTGTTTTCAGGACTACAGTTGAGCCTAGAAAAAATCATATAAGGTTAAGTGAGTCAAAAGGGTATGACAAATATCCTATGATATCATTTATACAAGTTTTCTTAAGATTGCTACCAATGAACATATTTCCACAGAAAAAGACACTCACAGACTTATCAAATAAACTAATGTTTAGCCAAAATGAAAGGTGGGGGGATGGGTAAGTTAGGACTATGGGGTTAACATACATATACTAATGTAAGTTAAATGTATATAAACATATAACATATAAACGATATGAATTATATAATCACCAATACCTTCAAAATATATATTCTGTGATCACATACATGGTAACAGGATCCGAAGATGAACAGACATATGTATGAATCATTGAACAGATTCTGTACAGCCAGACAATCAAAACACTCTAATCAAATTTACTCCGATAAAAAATACAAATTAAATTTAAAAAACAAACATAAGTAAGGAGACATAAACTTCTGGGGGCTTGTCCCAGCACATTGCACTCTAATTTAAAAGCTCGGAACACTACCTCCAGGAAGACTCTGTTGTCCTAGTAACAAGACTTGAGAACGTAATAATGCTGCCGCCTTGTGGCTGTCTCCAAAAACAGCACCTTTAAACCCAGTGCCAATGGTTGCTTATATAGTCACAAGGACTGCACGGTTGTAAATGACACAGGCACTCAAAAAATGCCCTGGGGTAGGGAATAGGCAAGAAAATTCAACACATAAGAAACTTTTCAAGAAATCAATAAGAGGAGGGAAGTTGTACTCACTCATTTTAAAAAAAAGGAAAAGAAAAAATAGGACATGCCTAAAGCTCAGCATAAGGAATTATTAGCCACATGCGTATCCAACCTCCAAAAAGGTTTCAGCTCACACCAGTCATGACCATCAGCAAAAAGTCTACAAACTATAAATGCTGAAGGGGTTTTAGAGAAGTGTGTACCTTCTAGCTGCTGGTGGGATATAAAGTCGTAACAGCACTAATGCAAACTGAATCGAGCTGCTTGAAAACGTAAAAATTGAGCTACCATATGATGCGGCAGGGCACCTTTTGGGCCTATAACCTAAGACCACCAGAATCGGAAAGACAGAGGCAGGCAAATGTGCACTGCAACAATACTGAAATAGCAAAGACATGGAAGCAAAAAAAAAGGTCCATAAACAGATGAATGGACAAAGACGAAGTGGCATACGTACCAAATGGAATAGTAGCCTCGGGAAAAAAATGAACAATGCCGTTTTCAGGACTACAGTTGAGCCTAGAAATAATCATATAAGGTTAAGTAAGTCAAAAGGGTATGACAAATATCCTATGACATCATTTATACATGTTATCCTAAGATTGCTACCAATGAACATATTTCCACAGAAAAAGACACTGACAGACTTATCAAATAAACTAATGGCTAGCCAAAATGAAAGGTGGGAGGATGGGTAAATTAGGACAATGGGGTTAAAATACATATACTAATGTATGTTAAATGTATATAAACATATAACATATGAAATATATAAATTATATAATCACCAATACCTTTAAAATATACATTCTGTAATCACATACATGCTAACAGGTTCGAAGATGAACAGACATATGTATGAATCATTGAGCAGATTCTGTACAGCCAGAAAACCACAACACTCTAATCAAATTTACTCCGATAAGAAATAGAAATTAAATTTAAAAAACAAACATAAGTTTGGAGACATAAACTTCTGGGGGCTTGTCCCAGCACATTGCACTCTAATTTACAAGCTCGGAACACTACCTCCAGGAAGACTGTGTTGTCCTAGTAACAAGACTTGAGAACGTAATAATGCTGCCGCCTTGTGGCTGCTTCCCACAACAGTAGCTTTAAACCCAGTGCCAATGGTTGCTTATATAGTCACAAGGACTGCAGGGCTGTAAAAGACACAGGCCTACAAAAAATGCCCTGGGGTATGGAATTGGCAAGAAAATTCAACACATGAGTAACTTTTCAAGAAGTCAATAAGAGGAGGGAAGTTGTACTCACTCTTTAAAAAAAAGGAAAAGAAAAAAAAAGGACATGCCTAAAGCTCAGTATAAGGAATTATTAGCCACATGCAAATTCAAATTCAAAAAGGTTTCAGGTGACACCAGTCATGACCATCAGCAAAAAGTCTACAAACTATAAATGCTGAAAGGGTTTTAGAGAATTGTGTACATTCTAGCTGCTGGTGGGATGTAAAGTGGTAACAGCACTAATGCATACTGAATGGAGCTGCTTGAAAAGGTAAAAATTGAGTTACCATATGATGCGGCAGGGCACCTTTTGGGCCTATAACCTAAGACCACCAAAATCGGAAATACAGAGGCAGGCAAATGTGCACTGCAACAATACTGAAATACCCAAGACATGGAAGCAAAAAATGGTCCATAAACAGGTGAATGGACAAAGAAGAAGTGGTATATGGACAGAATGGAAGAGTAGCCTCGGGAAAAAAATGAACAATGCCGTTTTCAGAACTACAGTTGAGACTAGAAATAGTCATATAAGGGTAAGTTAGTGAAAAGGGTATGACAAATATCCTATGATATCATTTATACATGTTATCCTAAGATTGCTACCAATGAACATATTTCCACAAAAAAAGACACTCACAGACTTATCAAATAAACTAATGGTTAGCCAAAATGAAAGGTGGGAGGATGGGTAAATTAGGACTATGGGGTTAACATACATATACTAATGTATGTTAAATGTATATAAACATATAACATATGAACTATATAAAATATATAATCACCAAACCTTTAAAATATACATTCTGTAATCACATACATGATAAGAGGTTCCGAAGATGAACAGATATATGTATGAATCATTGAGCAGATTCTGTACAGCCAATCAAAACACTCTAATCAAATTTACTCCGATAAGAAATAGAAATTAAATTTAAAAAGCAAACATAAGTTAGGAGACATAAACTTCTGGGGGCTTGTCCCAGCACATTCCACTCTAATTTACAACCTTGGAAAACTACCTCCAGGAAGACTCTGTTGCCCTAGTAAGAAGAGTTGAGAACGTAATAATGCTGCCGCCTTGTGGCTGTTTCCCACAACAGCAGCTTTAAACCCAGTGCCAAAGGTTGCTTAATAGTCACAAGGACTGAAGGGCTCTAAATGACACCTGCCTTCAAAAAATGCCCTGGGGTAGGGAATAGGCAAAAAAATTCAACACATGAGAAACTTTTCAAGAAGTCAATAAGAGGAGGGAAGTTGTACTCACTCTTTAAAACAAAAGGAAAAGAAAAAAATGACATGCCTAAAGCTCAGTATAAGGAATTATTAGCCACATGCAAATTCAAATTCAAAAAGGTTTCAGGTAACACCAGTCATGACCATCATCAAAAAGTCTACAAACTATAAATGCTGAAGGGGTTTTAGAGGAATGTGTACCTTCTAGCTGCTGGTGGGATGTAAAGAAGTAATACCACTAATGCAAACTGAATGGAGCTGCTTGAAAAGGTAAAAATTGAGTTACCATACGATGCGGCAGGGCACCTTTTGGGCCTATAACCTAAGACCACCAGAATCGGAAAGACAGAGGCAGGCAAATGTGCACTGCAACAATACTGAAATAGCCAAGACATGGAAGCAAAAAAAGGTCCATAAACAGATGAATGGACAAAGACGAAATGGTATACGTACCAAATGGAATAGTAGCCTCTGGAAAAAAATGAACAATGCTGTTTTCAGGACTAGAGTTGAGCCTAGAAATAATCATATAAGGTTAAGTAAGTCAAAAGGGTATGACAAATATCCTATGATATCATTTATACATGTTATCCTAAGACTGCTACCAATGAACATATTTCCACAGAAAAAGACACTCACAGACTTATCATATAAACTAATGGTTAGCCAAAATGAAAGGTGGGAGGATGGGTAAATTAGGACTATGGGGTTAACATACATATACTAATGTATGTTAAATGTATATAAACATATAACATATAAATGATATGAATTATATATTCACCAATACCTTCAAAATATACATTCTGTAATCACATACATGGTAACAGGATCCGAAGATGAACAGACATATGTATGAATCATTGAGCAGATTCTGTACAGCCAGACAATCAAAACACTCTAATCAAATTTACTCCGATAAGAAATAGAAATTAAATTTAAAAAACAAACATAAGTTAGGAGACATAAACTTTTGGGGGCTTGTCCCAGCACATTGCACTCTAATTTACAAGCTCGGAACACTACCTCCAGGAAGACTGTGTTGTCCTAGTAACAAGACTTGAGAACGTAATAATGCTGCCGCCTTGTGGCTGCTTCCCACAACAGTAGCTTTAAACCCAGTGCCAATGGTTGCTTATATAGTCACAAGGACTGCAGGGCTGTAAAAGACACAGGCCCTCAAAAAATGCCCTGGGGTAGGGAATTGGCAAGAAAATTCAACACATGAGAAATTTTCAAGAAGTCAATAAGAGTACGGAAGTTGTACTCACTCTTTAAAAAAAAAGGAAAAGAAAAAAAGGACATGCCTAAAGCTCAGCATAAGGAATTATTAGCCACATGCGTATCCAACCTCCAAAAAGGTTTCAGCTCACACCAGTCATGACCATCAGCAAAAAGTCTACAAACTATAAATGCTGAAGGGGTTTTAGAGAACTGTGTACCTTCTAGCTGCTGTTTGGATGTAAAGTGGTAACAGCAGTAACGCAAACTGAATCGAGCTGCTTGAAAAGGTAAACATTGAGCTACCATATGATGCGGCAGGGCACCTTTTGGGCCTATAACCTAAGACCACCGGATTCGGAAAGACAGAGGCAGGCAAATGTGCACTGCAACAATATTGAAATAGCCAAGACATGGAAGCAAAAAAAAGGTCCATAAACAGATGAATGGACAAAGAAGAAATGGTATACGTACCAAATGGAATAGTAGCCTCTGGAAAAAAATGAACAATGCCGTTTTCAGGACTAGAGTTGAGCCTAGAAATAATCATATAAGGTTAAGTAAGTCAAAAGGGTATGACAAATATCCTATGATATCATTTATACATGTTATCCTAAGATTGCTACCAATGGACATATTTCCACAGAAAAAGACACTCACAGACTTATCAAATAAACTAATGGTTAGCCAAAATGAAAGGTGGGGGGATGGGTAAATTAGGACTATCGGGTTAACATACATATACTAATATAAGTTAAATGTATATAAACATATAACATATAAATGATATGAATTATATAATCACCAATACCTGCAAAATATACATTCTGTAATCACATACATGGTAACAGGATCCGAAGATGAACAGACATATGTATGAATCATTGAACAGATTCTGTACAGCCAGACAATCAAAACACTCTAATCAAATTTACTCCGATAAAAAATACAAATTAAATTTAAAAAACAAACATAAGTAAGGAGACATAAACTTCTGGGGGCTTGTCCCAGCACATTGCACTCTAATTTAAAAGCTCGGAACACTACCTCCAGGAAGACTCTGTTGTCCTAGTAACAAGACTTGAGAACGTAATAATGCTGCCGCCTTGTGGCTTTCTCCAAAAACAGCACCTTTAAACCCAGTGCCAATGGTTGCTTATATAGTCACAAGGACTGTACGGTTGTAAATGACACAGGCACTCAAAAAATGCCCTGGGGTAGGGAATAGGCAAGAAAATTCAACACATAAGAAACTTTTCAAGAAATCAATAAGAGGAGGGAAGTTGTACTCACTCTTTTTAAAAAAAAGGAAAAGAAAAAATAGGACATGCCTAAAGCTCAGCATAAGGAATTATTAGCCACATGCGTATCCAACCTCCAAAAAGGTTTCAGCTCACACCAGTCATGACCATCAGCAAAAAGTCTACAAACTATAAATGCTGAAGGGGTTTTAGAGAAGTGTGTACCTTCTAGCTGCTGGTGGGATATAAAGTCGTAACAGCACTAATGCAAACTGAATCGAGCTGCTTGAAAACGTAAAAATTGAGCTACCATATGATGCGGCAGGGCACCTTTCGGGCCTATAACCTAAGACCACCAGAATCGGAAAGACAGAGGCAGGCAAATGTGCACTGCAACAATACTGAAATAGCAAAGACATGGAAGCAAAAAAAAGGTCCATAAACAGGTGAATGGACAAAGAAGAAGTGGTATACGGACAGAATGGAATAGTAGCCTCGGGAGAAAAATGAACAATGCTGTTTTCAGGACTACAGTTGAGCCTAGAAAAAATCATATAAGGTTAAGTAAGTCAAAAGGGTATGACAAATATCCTATGATATCATTTATACAAGTTTTCTTAAGATTGCTACCAATGAACATATTTCCACAGAAAAAGACACTCACAGACTTATCAAATAAACTAATGGTTAGCCAAAATGAAAGTTGGGGGGATGGGTAATTTAGGACTATGGGGTTAACATACATATACTAATGTAAGTTAAATGTATATAAACATATAACATATAAACAATATGAATTATATAATCACCAATACCTTCAAAATATATATGCTGTGATCACATACATGGTAACAGGATCCGAAGATGAACAGACATATGTATGAATCATTGAGCAGATTCTGTACAGCCAGACAATCAAAACACTCTAATCAAATTTACTCCGATAAGAAATAGAAATTAAATTTAAAAAAACAAACATAAGTTAGGAGACATAAACTTGTGGGGGCTTGTCCCAGCACATTGCACTCTAATTTACAAGCTCAGAACACTACCTCCAGGAAGACTCTGTTCTCCTAGTAACAAGACTTGAGAACGCAATAATGCTGCCGCCTTGTGGCTGCTTCCCACAACAGCACTTTAAACCCAGTGCCAATGATTGCTTATATAGTCACAAGGACTGCAGGGCTGTAAATGACACAAGCCCTCAAAATATGCCCTGGGGTAGGGAATTGGCAAGAACATTCAACACATGAGAAATTTCCAAGAAGTCAATAAGAGGAGGGAAGTTGTACTCACTCTTTAAAAAAAAAAGGAAAAGAAAAAAAGGACATGCCTAAAGCTCAGTATAAGGAATTATTAGCCACATGCAAATTCAAATTCAAAAAGGTTTCAGCTCACTCCAGTCATGACCATCAGCAAAAAGTCTACAAACAATAAATGCTGAAGGGGTTTTAGAGAAGTGTGTACCTTCTAGCTGCTGGTGGGATGTAAAGTGGTAACAGCAGTAACGCAAACTGAATCGAGCTGCTTGAAAAGGTAAAAATTGAGTTACCATATGGTGCGGCAGGGCACCTTTTGGGCCTATAACCTAAGACCACCAGGTTCGGAAAGAGAGAGGCAGGCAAATGTGCATTGCAACAATATTGAAATAGCCAAGACATGGAAGCAAAAAAAAAGGTCCATAAACAGATGAATGGACAAAGACGAAGTGGGATACGTACCAAATGGAATAGTAGCCTCGGGAAAAAAATGAACAATGCCGTTTTCAGGACTACAGTTGAGCCTAGAAATAATCATATAAGGTTAAGTAAGTCAAAAGGGTATGACAAATAACCTATGACATCATTTATACATGTTATCCTAAGATTGCTACCAATGAACATATTTCCACAGGAAAAGACACTCACAGACTTATCAAATAAGCTAATGGCTAGCCAAAATGAAAGGTGGGAGGATGGGTAAATTAGGACTATGGGGTTAACATACATATACTAATGTATGTTAAATGTATATAAACATATAACATATGAACTATATAAATTATATAATCACCAATACCTTTAAAATATACATTCTGTAATCACATACATGCTAACAGGTTCGAAGATGAACAGACATATGTATGAATCATTGAGCAGATTCTGTACAGCCAGAAAACCACAACACTCTAATCAAATTTACTCCGATAAGAAATAGAAATTAAATTTAAAAAGGAAACATAAGTTAGGAGACATAAACTTCTGGGGGCTTGTCCCAGCACATTCCACTCTAATTTACAACCTTGGAAAACTACCTCCAGGAAGACTCTGTTGCCCTAGTAACAAGAGTTGAGAACGTAATAATGCTGCCGCCTTGTGGCTGTTTCCCACAACAGCAGCTTTAAACCCAGTGCCAAAGGTTGCTTAATAGTCACAAGGACTGAAGGGCTCTAAATGACACCTGCCTTCAAAAAATGCCCTGGGGTCGGGAATAGGCAAAAAAATTCAACACATGAGAAA
The DNA here is from genome assembly GCF_965194825.1 of Balaenoptera physalus. Lineage (NCBI taxonomy): Eukaryota > Metazoa > Chordata > Mammalia > Artiodactyla > Balaenopteridae > Balaenoptera > Balaenoptera physalus. Next base: position 139,076 of record NW_028125955.1, on the reverse strand, counting down.
CTTTTCAAGAAGTCAATAAGAGGAGGGAAGTTGTACTCACCCTTTAAAACAAAAGGAAAAGAAAAAAAAGGACATGCCTAAAGCTCAGTATAAGGAATTATTAGCCACATGCAAATTCAAATTCAAAAAGGTTTCAGGTAACACCAGTCATGACCATCATCAAAAAGTCTACAAACTATAAATGCTGAAGGGGTTTTAGAGGAATGTGTACCTTCTAGCTGCTGGTGGGATGTAAAGAAGTAATACCACTAATGCAAACTGAATGGAGCTGCTTGAAAAGGTAACAATTGAGTTACCATACGATGCGGCAGGGCACCTTTTGGGCCTATAACCTAAGACCACCAGAATCGGAAAGACAGAGGCAGGCAAATGTGCACTGCAACAATACTGAAATAGCCAAGACATGGAAGCAAAAAAAGGTCCATAAACAGATGAATGGACAAAGACGAAATGGTATACGTACCAAATGGAATAGTAGCCTCTGGAAAAAAATGAACAATGCTGTTTTCAGGACTAGAGTTGAGCCTAGAAATAATCATATAAGGTTAAGTAAGTCAAAAGGGTATGACAAATATCCTATGATATCATTTATACATGTTATCCTAAGATTGCTACCAATGAACATATTTCCACAGAAAAAGACACTCACAGACTTATCATATAAACTAATGGTTAGCCACAATGAAAGTTGGGAGGATGGGTAAATTAGGATTATGGGGTTAACATACATATACTAATGTATGTTAAATGTATATAAACATATAACATATAAATGATATGAATTATATATTCACCAATACCTTCAAAATATACATTCTGTAATCACATACATGGTAACAGGATACGAAGATGAACAGACATATGTATGAATCATTGAGCAGATTCTGTACAGCCAGACAATCAAAACACTCTAATCAAATTTACTCCGATAAGAAATAGAAATTAAATTTAAAAAACAAACATAAGTTAGGAGACATAAACTTTTGGGGGCTTGTCCCAGCACATTGCACTCTAATTTACAAGCTCGGAACACTACCTCCAGGAAGACTGTGTTGTCCTAGTAACAAGACTTGAGAACGTAATAATGCTGCCGCCTTGTGGCTGCTTCCCACAACAGTAGCTTTAAACCCAGTGCCAATGGTTGCTTATATAGTCACAAGGACTGCAGGGCTGTAAAAGACACAGGCCCTCAAAAAATGCCCTGGGGTAGGGAATTGGCAAGAAAATTCAACACATGAGAAATTTTCAAGAAGTCAATAAGAGTACGGAAGTTGTACTCACTCTTTAAAAAAAAAGGAAAAGAAAAAAAGGACATGCCTAAAGCTCAGCATAAGGAATTATTAGCCACATGCGTATCCAACCTCCAAAAAGGTTTCAGCTCACACCAGTCATGACCATCAGCAAAAAGTCTACAAACTATAAATGCTGAAGGGGTTTTAGAGAACTGTGTACCTTCTAGCTGCTGTTTGGATGTAAAGTGGTAACAGCAGTAACGCAAACTGAATCGAGCTGCTTGAAAAGGTAAACATTGAGCTACCATATGATGCGGCAGGGCACCTTTTGGGCCTATAACCTAAGACCACCGGATTCGGAAAGACAGAGGCAGGCAAATGTGCACTGCAACAATATTGAAATAGCCAAGACATGGAAGCAAAAAAAAGGTCCATAAACAGATGAATGGACAAAGAAGAAATGGTATACGTACCAAATGGAATAGTAGCCTCTGGAAAAAAATGAACAATGCCGTTTTCAGGACTAGAGTTGAGCCTAGAAATAATCATATAAGGTTAAGTAAGTCAAAAGGGTATGACAAATATCCTATGATATCATTTATACATGTTATCCTAAGATTGCTACCAATGGACATATTTCCACAGAAAAAGACACTCACAGACTTATCAAATAAACTAATGGTTAGCCAAAATGAAAGGTGGGGGGATGGGTAAATTAGGACTATCGGGTTAACATACATATACTAATATAAGTTAAATGTATATAAACATATAACATATAAATGATATGAATTATATAATCACCAATACCTGCAAAATATACATTCTGTAATCACATACATGGTAACAGGATCCGAAGATGAACAGACATATGTATGAATCATTGAACAGATTCTGTACAGCCAGACAATCAAAACACTCTAATCAAATTTACTCCGATAAAAAATACAAATTAAATTTAAAAAACAAACATAAGTAAGGAGACATAAACTTCTGGGGGCTTGTCCCAGCACATTGCACTCTAATTTAAAAGCTCGGAACACTACCTCCAGGAAGACTCTGTTGTCCTAGTAACAAGACTTGAGAACGTAATAATGCTGCCGCCTTGTGGCTTTCTCCAAAAACAGCACCTTTAAACCCAGTGCCAATGGTTGCTTATATAGTCACAAGGACTGTACGGTTGTAAATGACACAGGCACTCAAAAAATGCCCTGGGGTAGGGAATAGGCAAGAAAATTCAACACATAAGAAACTTTTCAAGAAATCAATAAGAGGAGGGAAGTTGTACTCACTCTTTTTAAAAAAAAGGAAAAGAAAAAATAGGACATGCCTAAAGCTCAGCATAAGGAATTATTAGCCACATGCGTATCCAACCTCCAAAAAGGTTTCAGCTCACACCAGTCATGACCATCAGCAAAAAGTCTACAAACTATAAATGCTGAAGGGGTTTTAGAGAAGTGTGTACCTTCTAGCTGCTGGTGGGATATAAAGTCGTAACAGCACTAATGCAAACTGAATCGAGCTGCTTGAAAACGTAAAAATTGAGCTACCATATGATGCGGCAGGGCACCTTTTGGGCCTATAACCTAAGACCACCAGAATCGGAAAGACAGAGGCAGGCAAATGTGCACTGCAACAATACTGAAATAGCAAAGACATGGAAGCAAAAAAAAGGTCCATAAACAGGTGAATGGACAAAGAAGAAGTGGTATACGGACAGAATGGAATAGTAGCCTCGGGAGAAAAATGAACAATGCTGTTTTCAGGACTACAGTTGAGCCTAGAAAAAATCATATAAGGTTAAGTAAGTCAAAAGGGTATGACAAATATCCTATGATATCATTTATACAAGTTTTCTTAAGATTGCTACCAATGAACATATTTCCACAGAAAAAGACACTCACAGACTTATCAAATAAACTAATGGTTAGCCAAAATGAAAGGTGGGGGGATGGGTAAGTTAGGACTATGGGGTTAACATACATATACTAATGTAAGTTAAATGTATATAAACATATAACATATAAACGATATGAATTATATAATCACCAATACCTTCAAAATATATATTCTGTGATCACATACATGGTAACAGGATCCGAAGATGAACAGACATATGTATGAATCATTGAGCAGATTCTGTACAGCCAGACAATCAAAACACTCTAATCAAATTTACTCCGATAAGAAATAGAAATTAAATTTAAAAAAAAAACATAAGTTAGGAGACATAAACTTCTGGGGGCTTGTCCCAGCACATTGCACTCTAATTTACAAGCTCAGAACACTACCCCCAGGAAGACTCTGTTCTCCTAGTAACAAGACTTGAGAACGCAATAATGCTGCCGCCTTGTGGCTGCTTCCCACAACAGCACTTTAAACCCAGTGCCAATGATTGCTTATATAGTCACAAGGACTGCAGGGCTGTAAATGACACAAGCCCTCAAAATATGCCCTGGGGTAGGGAATTGGCAAGAACATTCAACACATGAGAAATTTCCAAGAAGTCAATAAGAGGAGGGGAGTTGTACTCACTCTTTAAAAAAAAAAGGAAAAGAAAAAAAAGGACATGCCTAAAGCTTAGTATAAGGAATTATTAGCCACATACAAATTCAAATTCAAAAAGGTTTCAGCTCACACCAGTCATTACCATCAGCAAAATGTCTACAAACTATAAATGCTGAAGGGGTTTTAGAGATCTGTGTACCTTCTAGCTGCTGGTGGGATGTAAAGTGGAAACAGCACTAACGCAAACTGAATCGAGCTGCTTGAAAAGGTAAAAATTGAGCTACCAAATGATGGGGCAGGGCACCTTTTGGGCCTATAACCTAAGACCACCAAAATTGGAAAGACAGAGGCAGGCAAATATGCACTGCAACAATACTGAAATAGCCAAGATATGGAAGCAAAAAAAAGGTCCATAAACAGATGAATGGACAAAGAAGAAGTGGTATACGGACAGAATGGAATAGTAGCCTCGGGAGAAAAATGAACAATGCTGTTTTCAGGACTACAGTTGAGCCTAGAAAAAATCATATAAGGTTAAGTGAGTCAAAAGGGTATGACAAATATCCTATGATATCATTTATACAAGTTTTCTTAAGATTGCTACCAATGAACATATTTCCACAGAAAAAGACACTCACAGACTTATCAAATAAACTAATGTTTAGCCAAAATGAAAGGTGGGGGGATGGGTAAGTTAGGACTATGGGGTTAACATACATATACTAATGTAAGTTAAATGTATATAAACATATAACATATAAACGATATGAATTATATAATCACCAATACCTTCAAAATATATATTCTGTGATCACATACATGGTAACAGGATCCGAAGATGAACAGACATATGTATGAATCATTGAACAGATTCTGTACAGCCAGACAATCAAAACACTCTAATCAAATTTACTCCGATAAAAAATACAAATTAAATTTAAAAAACAAACATAAGTAAGGAGACATAAACTTCTGGGGGCTTGTCCCAGCACATTGCACTCTAATTTAAAAGCTCGGAACACTACCTCCAGGAAGACTCTGTTGTCCTAGTAACAAGACTTGAGAACGTAATAATGCTGCCGCCTTGTGGCTGTCTCCAAAAACAGCACCTTTAAACCCAGTGCCAATGGTTGCTTATATAGTCACAAGGACTGCACGGTTGTAAATGACACAGGCACTCAAAAAATGCCCTGGGGTAGGGAATAGGCAAGAAAATTCAACACATAAGAAACTTTTCAAGAAATCAATAAGAGGAGGGAAGTTGTACTCACTCATTTTAAAAAAAAGGAAAAGAAAAAATAGGACATGCCTAAAGCTCAGCATAAGGAATTATTAGCCACATGCGTATCCAACCTCCAAAAAGGTTTCAGCTCACACCAGTCATGACCATCAGCAAAAAGTCTACAAACTATAAATGCTGAAGGGGTTTTAGAGAAGTGTGTACCTTCTAGCTGCTGGTGGGATATAAAGTCGTAACAGCACTAATGCAAACTGAATCGAGCTGCTTGAAAACGTAAAAATTGAGCTACCATATGATGCGGCAGGGCACCTTTTGGGCCTATAACCTAAGACCACCAGAATCGGAAAGACAGAGGCAGGCAAATGTGCACTGCAACAATACTGAAATAGCAAAGACATGGAAGCAAAAAAAAAGGTCCATAAACAGATGAATGGACAAAGACGAAGTGGCATACGTACCAAATGGAATAGTAGCCTCGGGAAAAAAATGAACAATGCCGTTTTCAGGACTACAGTTGAGCCTAGAAATAATCATATAAGGTTAAGTAAGTCAAAAGGGTATGACAAATATCCTATGACATCATTTATACATGTTATCCTAAGATTGCTACCAATGAACATATTTCCACAGAAAAAGACACTGACAGACTTATCAAATAAACTAATGGCTAGCCAAAATGAAAGGTGGGAGGATGGGTAAATTAGGACAATGGGGTTAAAATACATATACTAATGTATGTTAAATGTATATAAACATATAACATATGAAATATATAAATTATATAATCACCAATACCTTTAAAATATACATTCTGTAATCACATACATGCTAACAGGTTCGAAGATGAACAGACATATGTATGAATCATTGAGCAGATTCTGTACAGCCAGAAAACCACAACACTCTAATCAAATTTACTCCGATAAGAAATAGAAATTAAATTTAAAAAACAAACATAAGTTTGGAGACATAAACTTCTGGGGGCTTGTCCCAGCACATTGCACTCTAATTTACAAGCTCGGAACACTACCTCCAGGAAGACTGTGTTGTCCTAGTAACAAGACTTGAGAACGTAATAATGCTGCCGCCTTGTGGCTGCTTCCCACAACAGTAGCTTTAAACCCAGTGCCAATGGTTGCTTATATAGTCACAAGGACTGCAGGGCTGTAAAAGACACAGGCCTACAAAAAATGCCCTGGGGTATGGAATTGGCAAGAAAATTCAACACATGAGTAACTTTTCAAGAAGTCAATAAGAGGAGGGAAGTTGTACTCACTCTTTAAAAAAAAGGAAAAGAAAAAAAAAGGACATGCCTAAAGCTCAGTATAAGGAATTATTAGCCACATGCAAATTCAAATTCAAAAAGGTTTCAGGTGACACCAGTCATGACCATCAGCAAAAAGTCTACAAACTATAAATGCTGAAAGGGTTTTAGAGAATTGTGTACATTCTAGCTGCTGGTGGGATGTAAAGTGGTAACAGCACTAATGCATACTGAATGGAGCTGCTTGAAAAGGTAAAAATTGAGTTACCATATGATGCGGCAGGGCACCTTTTGGGCCTATAACCTAAGACCACCAAAATCGGAAATACAGAGGCAGGCAAATGTGCACTGCAACAATACTGAAATACCCAAGACATGGAAGCAAAAAATGGTCCATAAACAGGTGAATGGACAAAGAAGAAGTGGTATATGGACAGAATGGAAGAGTAGCCTCGGGAAAAAAATGAACAATGCCGTTTTCAGAACTACAGTTGAGACTAGAAATAGTCATATAAGGGTAAGTTAGTGAAAAGGGTATGACAAATATCCTATGATATCATTTATACATGTTATCCTAAGATTGCTACCAATGAACATATTTCCACAAAAAAAGACACTCACAGACTTATCAAATAAACTAATGGTTAGCCAAAATGAAAGGTGGGAGGATGGGTAAATTAGGACTATGGGGTTAACATACATATACTAATGTATGTTAAATGTATATAAACATATAACATATGAACTATATAAAATATATAATCACCAAACCTTTAAAATATACATTCTGTAATCACATACATGATAAGAGGTTCCGAAGATGAACAGATATATGTATGAATCATTGAGCAGATTCTGTACAGCCAATCAAAACACTCTAATCAAATTTACTCCGATAAGAAATAGAAATTAAATTTAAAAAGCAAACATAAGTTAGGAGACATAAACTTCTGGGGGCTTGTCCCAGCACATTCCACTCTAATTTACAACCTTGGAAAACTACCTCCAGGAAGACTCTGTTGCCCTAGTAAGAAGAGTTGAGAACGTAATAATGCTGCCGCCTTGTGGCTGTTTCCCACAACAGCAGCTTTCAACCCAGTGCCAAAGGTTGCTTAATAGTCACAAGGACTGAAGGGCTCTAAATGACACCTGCCTTCAAAAAATGCCCTGGGGTAGGGAATAGGCAAAAAAATTCAACACATGAGAAACTTTTCAAGAAGTCAATAAGAGGAGGGAAGTTGTACTCACTCTTTAAAACAAAAGGAAAAGAAAAAAATGACATGCCTAAAGCTCAGTATAAGGAATTATTAGCCACATGCAAATTCAAATTCAAAAAGGTTTCAGGTAACACCAGTCATGACCATCATCAAAAAGTCTACAAACTATAAATGCTGAAGGGGTTTTAGAGGAATGTGTACCTTCTAGCTGCTGGTGGGATGTAAAGAAGTAATACCACTAATGCAAACTGAATGGAGCTGCTTGAAAAGGTAAAAATTGAGTTACCATACGATGCGGCAGGGCACCTTTTGGGCCTATAACCTAAGACCACCAGAATCGGAAAGACAGAGGCAGGCAAATGTGCACTGCAACAATACTGAAATAGCCAAGACATGGAAGCAAAAAAAGGTCCATAAACAGATGAATGGACAAAGACGAAATGGTATACGTACCAAATGGAATAGTAGCCTCTGGAAAAAAATGAACAATGCTGTTTTCAGGACTAGAGTTGAGCCTAGAAATAATCATATAAGGTTAAGTAAGTCAAAAGGGTATGACAAATATCCTATGATATCATTTATACATGTTATCCTAAGACTGCTACCAATGAACATATTTCCACAGAAAAAGACACTCACAGACTTATCATATAAACTAATGGTTAGCCAAAATGAAAGGTGGGAGGATGGGTAAATTAGGACTATGGGGTTAACATACATATACTAATGTATGTTAAATGTATATAAACATATAACATATAAATGATATGAATTATATATTCACCAATACCTTCAAAATATACATTCTGTAATCACATACATGGTAACAGGATCCGAAGATGAACAGACATATGTATGAATCATTGAGCAGATTCTGTACAGCCAGACAATCAAAACACTCTAATCAAATTTACTCCGATAAGAAATAGAAATTAAATTTAAAAAACAAACATAAGTTAGGAGACATAAACTTTTGGGGGCTTGTCCCAGCACATTGCACTCTAATTTACAAGCTCGGAACACTACCTCCAGGAAGACTGTGTTGTCCTAGTAACAAGACTTGAGAACGTAATAATGCTGCCGCCTTGTGGCTGCTTCCCACAACAGTAGCTTTAAACCCAGTGCCAATGGTTGCTTATATAGTCACAAGGACTGCAGGGCTGTAAAAGACACAGGCCCTCAAAAAATGCCCTGGGGTAGGGAATTGGCAAGAAAATTCAACACATGAGAAATTTTCAAGAAGTCAATAAGAGTACGGAAGTTGTACTCACTCTTTAAAAAAAAAGGAAAAGAAAAAAAGGACATGCCTAAAGCTCAGCATAAGGAATTATTAGCCACATGCGTATCCAACCTCCAAAAAGGTTTCAGCTCACACCAGTCATGACCATCAGCAAAAAGTCTACAAACTATAAATGCTGAAGGGGTTTTAGAGAACTGTGTACCTTCTAGCTGCTGTTTGGATGTAAAGTGGTAACAGCAGTAACGCAAACTGAATCGAGCTGCTTGAAAAGGTAAACATTGAGCTACCATATGATGCGGCAGGGCACCTTTTGGGCCTATAACCTAAGACCACCGGATTCGGAAAGACAGAGGCAGGCAAATGTGCACTGCAACAATATTGAAATAGCCAAGACATGGAAGCAAAAAAAAGGTCCATAAACAGATGAATGGACAAAGAAGAAATGGTATACGTACCAAATGGAATAGTAGCCTCTGGAAAAAAATGAACAATGCCGTTTTCAGGACTAGAGTTGAGCCTAGAAATAATCATATAAGGTTAAGTAAGTCAAAAGGGTATGACAAATATCCTATGATATCATTTATACATGTTATCCTAAGATTGCTACCAATGGACATATTTCCACAGAAAAAGACACTCACAGACTTATCAAATAAACTAATGGTTAGCCAAAATGAAAGGTGGGGGGATGGGTAAATTAGGACTATCGGGTTAACATACATATACTAATATAAGTTAAATGTATATAAACATATAACATATAAATGATATGAATTATATAATCACCAATACCTGCAAAATATACATTCTGTAATCACATACATGGTAACAGGATCCGAAGATGAACAGACATATGTATGAATCATTGAACAGATTCTGTACAGCCAGACAATCAAAACACTCTAATCAAATTTACTCCGATAAAAAATACAAATTAAATTTAAAAAACAAACATAAGTAAGGAGACATAAACTTCTGGGGGCTTGTCCCAGCACATTGCACTCTAATTTAAAAGCTCGGAACACTACCTCCAGGAAGACTCTGTTGTCCTAGTAACAAGACTTGAGAACGTAATAATGCTGCCGCCTTGTGGCTTTCTCCAAAAACAGCACCTTTAAACCCAGTGCCAATGGTTGCTTATATAGTCACAAGGACTGTACGGTTGTAAATGACACAGGCACTCAAAAAATGCCCTGGGGTAGGGAATAGGCAAGAAAATTCAACACATAAGAAACTTTTCAAGAAATCAATAAGAGGAGGGAAGTTGTACTCACTCTTTTTAAAAAAAAGGAAAAGAAAAAATAGGACATGCCTAAAGCTCAGCATAAGGAATTATTAGCCACATGCGTATCCAACCTCCAAAAAGGTTTCAGCTCACACCAGTCATGACCATCAGCAAAAAGTCTACAAACTATAAATGCTGAAGGGGTTTTAGAGAAGTGTGTACCTTCTAGCTGCTGGTGGGATATAAAGTCGTAACAGCACTAATGCAAACTGAATCGAGCTGCTTGAAAACGTAAAAATTGAGCTACCATATGATGCGGCAGGGCACCTTTTGGGCCTATAACCTAAGACCACCAGAATCGGAAAGACAGAGGCAGGCAAATGTGCACTGCAACAATACTGAAATAGCAAAGACATGGAAGCAAAAAAAAGGTCCATAAACAGGTGAATGGACAAAGAAGAAGTGGTATACGGACAGAATGGAATAGTAGCCTCGGGAGAAAAATGAACAATGCTGTTTTCAGGACTACAGTTGAGCCTAGAAAAAATCATATAAGGTTAAGTAAGTCAAAAGGGTATGACAAATATCCTATGATATCATTTATACAAGTTTTCTTAAGATTGCTACCAATGAACATATTTCCACAGAAAAAGACACTCACAGACTTATCAAATAAACTAATGGTTAGCCAAAATGAAAGTTGGGGGGATGGGTAAGTTAGGACTATGGGGTTAACATACATATACTAATGTAAGTTAAATGTATATAAACATATAACATATAAACAATATGAATTATATAATCACCAATACCTTCAAAATATATATGCTGTGATCACATACATGGTAACAGGATCCGAAGATGAACAGACATATGTATGAATCATTGAGCAGATTCTGTACAGCCAGACAATCAAAACACTCTAATCAAATTTACTCCGATAAGAAATAGAAATTAAATTTAAAAAAACAAACATAAGTTAGGAGACATAAACTTGTGGGGGCTTGTCCCAGCACATTGCACTCTAATTTACAAGCTCAGAACACTACCTCCAGGAAGACTCTGTTCTCCTAGTAACAAGACTTGAGAACGCAATAATGCTGCCGCCTTGTGGCTGCTTCCCACAACAGCACTTTAAACCCAGTGCCAATGATTGCTTATATAGTCACAAGGACTGCAGGGCTGTAAATGACACAAGCCCTCAAAATATGCCCTGGGGTAGGGAATTGGCAAGAACATTCAACACATGAGAAATTTCCAAGAAGTCAATAAGAGGAGGGAAGTTGTACTCACTCTTTAAAAAAAAAAGGAAAAGAAAAAAAGGACATGCCTAAAGCTCAGTATAAGGAATTATTAGCCACATGCAAATTCAAATTCAAAAAGGTTTCAGCTCACTCCAGTCATGACCATCAGCAAAAAGTCTACAAACAATAAATGCTGAAGGGGTTTTAGAGAAGTGTGTACCTTCTAGCTGCTGGTGGGATGTAAAGTGGTAACAGCAGTAACGCAAACAGAATCGAGCTGCTTGAAAAGGTAAAAATTGAGTTACCATATGGTGCGGCAGGGCACCTTTTGGGCCTATAACCTAAGACCACCAGGTTCGGAAAGAGAGAGGCAGGCAAATGTGCATTGCAACAATATTGAAATAGCCAAGACATGGAAGCAAAAAAAAAGGTCCATAAACAGATGAATGGACAAAGACGAAGTGGGATACGTACCAAATGGAATAGTAGCCTCGGGAAAAAAATGAACAATGCCGTTTTCAGGACTACAGTTGAGCCTAGAAATAATCATATAAGGTTAAGTAAGTCAAAAGGGTATGACAAATAACCTATGACATCATTTATACATGTTATCCTAAGATTGCTACCAATGAACATATTTCCACAGGAAAAGACACTCACACACTTATCAAATAAGCTAATGGCTAGCCAAAATGAAAGGTGGGAGGATGGGTAAATTAGGACTATGGGGTTAACATACATATACTAATGTATGTTAAATGTATATAAACATATAACATATGAACTATATAAATTATATAATCACCAATACCTTTAAAATATACATTCTGTAATCACATACATGCTAACAGGTTCGAAGATGAACAGACATATGTATGAATCATTGAGCAGATTCTGTACAGCCAGAAAACCACAACACTCTAATCAAATTTACTCCGATAAGAAATAGAAATTAAATTTAAAAAGCAAACATAAGTTAGGAGACATAAACTTCTGGGGGCTTGTCCCAGCACATTCCACTCTAATTTACAACCTTGGAAAACTACCTCCAGGAAGACTCTGTTGCCCTAGTAACAAGAGTTGAGAACGTAATAATGCTGCCGCCTTGTGGCTGTTTCCCACAACAGCAGCTTTAAACCCAGTGCCAAAGGTTGCTTAATAGTCACAAGGACTGAAGGGCTCTAAATGACACCTGCCTTCAAAAAATGCCCTGGGGTCGGGAATAGGCAAAAAAATTCAACACATGAGAAACTTTTCAAGAAGTCAATAAGAGGAGGGAAGTTGTACTCACCCTTTAAAACAAAAGGAAAAGAAAAAAAAGGACATGCCTAAAGCTCAGTATAAGGAATTATTAGCCACATGCAAATTCAAATTCAAAAAGGTTTCAGGTAACACCAGTCATGACCATCATCAAAAAGTCTACAAACTATAAATGCTGAAGGGGTTTTAGAGGAATGTGTACCTTCTAGCTGCTGGTGGGATGTAAAGAAGTAATACCACTAATGCAAACTGAATGGAGCTGCTTGAAAAGGTAACAATTGAGTTACCATACGATGCGGCAGGGCACCTTTTGGGCCTATAACCTAAGACCACCAGAATCGGAAAGACAGAGGCAGGCAAATGTGCACTGCAACAATACTGAAATAGCCAAGACATGGAAGCAAAAAAAGGTCCATAAACAGATGAATGGACAAAGACGAAATGGTATACGTACCAAATGGAATAGTAGCCTCTGGAAAAAAATGAACAATGCTGTTTTCAGGACTAGAGTTGAGCCTAGAAATAATCATATAAGTTTAAGTAAGTCAAAAGGGTATGACAAATATCCTATGATATCATTTATACATGTTATCCTAAGATTGCTACCAATGAACATATTTCCACAGAAAAAGACACTCACAGACTTATCATATAAACTAATGGTTAGCCACAATGAAAGTTGGGAGGATGGGTAAATTAGGATTATGGGGTTAACATACATATACTAATGTATGTTAAATGTATATAAACATATAACATATAAATGATATGAATTATATATTCACCAATACCTTCAAAATATACATTCTGTAATCACATACATGGTAACAGGATACGAAGATGAACAGACATATGTATGAATCATTGAGCAGATTCTGTACAGCCAGACAATCAAAACACTCTAATCAAATTTACTCCGATAAGAAATAGAAATTAAATTTAAAAAACAAACATAAGTTAGGAGACATAAACTTTTGGGGGCTTGTCCCAGCACATTGCACTCTAATTTACAAGCTCGGAACACTACCTCCAGGAAGACTGTGTTGTCCTAGTAACAAGACTTGAGAACGTAATAATGCTGCCGCCTTGTGGCTGCTTCCCACAACAGTAGCTTTAAACCCAGTGCCAATGGTTGCTTATATAGTCACAAGGACTGCAGGGCTGTAAAAGACACAGGCCCTCAAAAAATGCCCTAGGGTAGGGAATTGGCAAGAAAATTCAACACATGAGAAATTTTCAAAAGTCAATAAGAGTACGGAAGTTGTACTCACTCTTTAAAAAAAAAGGAAAAGAAAAAAAGGACATGCCTAAAGCTCAGCATAAGGAATTATTAGCCACATGCGTATCCAACCTCCAAAAAGGTTTCAGCTCACACCAGTCATGACCATCAGCAAAAAGTCTACAAACTATACATGCTGAAGGGGTTTTAGAGAACTGTGTACCTTCTAGCTGTTGTTTGGATGTAAAGTGGTAACAGCAGTAACGCAAACTGAATCGAGCTGCTTGAAAAGGTAAACATTGAGCTACCATATGATGCGGCAGGGCACCTTTTGGGCCTATAACCTAAGACCACCGGATTCGGAAAGACAGAGGCAGGCAAATGTGCACTGCAACAATATTGAAATAGCCAAGACATGGAAGCAAAAAAAAGGTCCATAAACAGATGAATGGACAAAGACGAAATGGTATACGTACCAAATGGAAGAGTAGCCTCGGGAAAAAAATGAACAATGCCGTTTTCAGGACTAGAGTTGAGCCTAAAAATAATCATATAAGGTTAAGTAAGTCAAAAGGGTATGACAAATATCCTATGATATCATTTATACATGTTATCCTAAGATTGCTACCAATGAACATATTTCCACAGAAAAAGACACTCACAGACTTATCAAATAAACTAAGGGTAAGCCAAAATGAAAGTTGGGAGGATGGGTAAATTAGGACAATGGGGTTAACATACATATACTAATGCATGTTAAATGTATATAAACATATAACATATAAACTATATGAATTATATAATCACCAATACCTTTAAAATATACATTCTGTAATCACATACATGCTAACAGGTTCCGAAGATGAACAGATATATGTATGAATCATTGAGCAGATTTTGTACAGTCAAACAATCAAAACACTCTAATCAAATTTACTCCGATAAGAAATAGAAATTAAATTTAAAAAGCAAACATAATTTAGGAGACATAAACTTCTGGGGGCTTGTCCCAGCACATTCCACTCTAATTTACAACCTTGGAAAACTACCTCCAGGAAGACTCTGTTGCCCTAGTAACAAGAGTTGAGAACGTAATAATGCTGCCGCCTTGTGGCTGTTTCCCACAACAGCAGCTTTAAACCCAGTGCCAATGGTTGCTTAATAGTCAAAAGGACTGCAGGGCTCTAAATGACACCTGCCCTCAAAAAATGCCCTGGGCTAGGGAATAGGCAAGAAAATCCAACACATGAGAAACTTTTCAAGAAGTCAATAAGAGGAGGGAAGTTGTACTCACTCTTTAAAAAAAAAGGAAAAGAAAAAATAGTACATGCATAAAGCTCAGTATAAGGAATTATTAGCCACATGCAAATTCAAATTCAAAAAGGGGGATATAAAGTGGTAACAGCAGTAACGCAAACTGAATCGAGCTGCTTGAAAACGTAAACATTGAGCTACCATATGATGCGGCAGGGCAACTTTTGGGCCTATAACCTAAGACCACCGGATTCGGAAAGACAGAGGCAGGCAAATGTGCACTGCAAAAATATTGAAATACCCAAGACATGGAATCAAAAAAAAGGTCCATAAACAGATGAATGAACAAAGACGAAATGGTATACGTACCAAATGGAATAGTAGCCTCTGGAAAAAAATGAACAATGCCGTTTTCAGGACTAGAGTTGAGACTAGAAATAATCATATAAGGTTAAGTAAGACAAAAGGGTATTACAAATATCCTATGATATTATTTATACAAGTTTTCCTAAGATTGCTACCAATGAACATATTTCCACAGAAAAAAAACACTCACAGACTTATCAAATAAACTAATGGTTAGCCAAAATGAAAGGTGGGCGGATGGGTAAATTAGGACTATGGGGTTAACATACATATACTAATATAAGTTAAATGTATATAAACATATAACATATAAATGATATGAATTATATAATCACCAATCCCTTCAAAATATACATTCTGTAATCACATACATGGTAACAGGATCCGCAGATGAACAGACATATGTATGAATCATTGAACAGATTCTGTACAGCCAGACAATCAAAACACTCTAATCAAATTTACTCCGATAAAAAATACAAATTAAATTTAAAAAACAAACATAAGTAAGGAGACATAAACTTCTGGGCGCTTGTCCCAGCACATTGCACTCTAATTTAAAAGCTCGGAACACTACCTCCAGGAAGACTCTGTTGTCCTAGTAACAAGACTTGAGAACGTAATAATGCTGCCGCCTTGTGGCTGTCTCCAAAAACAGCACCTTTAAACCCAGTGCCAATGGTTGCTTATATAGTCACAAGGACTGCACGGTTGTAAATGACACAGGCACTCAAAAAATGCCCTGGGGTAGGGAATAGGCAAGAAAATTCAACACATGAGAAACTTTTCAAGAAGTCAATAAGAGGAGGGAAGTTGTACTCACTCTTTTTAAAAAAAAGGAAAAGAAAAAATAGGACATGCCTAAAGCTCAGCATAAGGAATTATTAGCCACATGCGTATCCAACCTCCAAAAAGGTTTCAGCTCACACCAGTCATGACCATCAGCAAAAAGTCTACAAACTATAAATGCTGAAGGGGTTTTAGAGAAGTGTGTACTTTCTAGCTGCTGGTGGGATATAAAGTCGTAACAGCACTAACGCAAACTGAATCGAACTGCTTGAAAAGGTAAAAATTGAGCTACCAAATGATGCGGCAGGGCACCTATTGGGCCTATAACCTAAGACCACCAAAATTGGAAAGACAGAGGCAGGCAAATATGCACTGCAACAATACTGAAATAGCCAAGATATGGAAGCAAAAAAAAGGTCCATAAGCAGATGAATGGACAAAGAAGAAGTGGTATACGGACAGAATGGAATAGTAGCCTCGGGAGAAAAATGAACAATGCTGTTTTCAGGACTACAGTTGAGCCTAGAAAAAATCATATAAGGTGAAGTAAGTCAAAAGGGTATGACAAATATCCTATGATATCATTTATACAAGTTTTCTTAAGATTGCTACCAATGAACATATTTCCACAGAAAAAGACACTCACAGACTTATCAAATAAACTAATGTTTAGCCAAAATGAAAGTTGGGGGGATGGGTAAGTTAGGACTATGGGGTTAACATACATATACCAATGTAAGTTAAATGTATATAAACATATAACATATAAACGATATGAATTATATAATCACCAATACCTTCAAAATATATATTCTGTGATCACATACATGGTAACAGGATCCGAAGATGAACAGACATATGTATGAATCATTGAGCAGATTCTGTACAGCCAGACAATCAAAACACTCTAATCAAATTTACTCCGATAAGAAATAGAAATTAAATTTAAAAAAACAAACATAAGTTAGGAGACATAAACTTTTGGGGGCTTGTCCCAGCACATTGCACTCTAATTTACAAGCTCAGAACACTACCTCCAGGAAGACTCTGTTCTCCTAGTAACAAGACTTGAGAACGCAATAATGCTGCCGCCTTGTGGCTGCTTCCACAACAGCACTTTAAACCCAGTGCCAATGATTGCTTATATAGTCACAAGGACTGCAGGGCTGTAAATGACACAAGCCCTCAAAATATGCCCTGGGGTAGGGAATTGGCAAGAACATTCAACACATGAGAAATTTCCAAGAATTCAATAAGAGGAGGGAAGTTGTACTCACTCTTTAAAAAAAAAAGGAAAAGAAAAAAAGGACATGCCTAAAGCTCAGTATAAGGAATTATTAGCCACATGCAAATTCAAATTCAAAAAGGTTTCAGCTCACTCCAGTCATGACCATCAGCAAAAAGTCTACAAACAATAAACGCTGAAGGGGTTTTAGAGAAGTGTGTACCTTCTAGCTGCTGGTGGGATGTAAAGTGGTAACAGCAGTAACACAAACTGAATCGAGCTGCTTGAAAAGGCAAAAATTGAGTTACCATATGGTGCGGCAGGGCACCTTTTGGGCCTATAACCTAAGACCACCAGATTCGGAAAGAGAGAGGCAGGCAAATGTGCATTGCAACAATATTGTAATAGCCAAGACATGGAAGCAAAAAAAAAGGTCCATAAACAGATGAATGGACAAAGACGAAGTGGGATACGTACCAAATGGAATAGTAGCCTCGGGAAAAAAATGAACAATGCCGTTTTCAGGACTACAGTTGAGCCTAGAAATAATCATATAAGGTTAAGTAAGTCAAAAGGGTATGACAAATAACCTATGACATCATTTATACATGTTATCCTAAGATTGCTACCAATGAACATATTTCCACAGAAAAAGACACTCACAGACTTATCAAATAAGCTAATGGCTAGCCAAAATGAAAGGTGGGAGGATGGGTAAATTAGGACTATGGGGTTAACATACATATACTAATGTATGTTAAATGTATATAAACATATAACATATGAACTATATAAATTATATAATCACCAATACCTTTAAAATATACATTCTGTAATCACATACATGCTAACAGGTTCGAAGATGAACAGACATATGTATGAATCATTGAGCAGATTCTGTACAGCCAGAAAACCACAACACTCTAATCAAATTTACTCCAATAAGAAATAGAAATTAAATTTAAAAAGCAAACATAAGTTAGGAGACATAAACTTCTGGGGGCTGGTCCCAGCACATTCCACTCTAATTTACAACCTTGGAAAACTACCTCCAGGAAGACTCTGTTGCCCTAGTAAGAAGAGTTGAGAACGTAATAATGCTGCCGCCTTGTGGCTGTTTCCCACAACAGCAGCTTTAAACCCAGTGCCAAAGGTTGCTTAATAGTCACAAGGACTGAAGGGCTCTAAATGACACCTGCCTTCAAAAAATGCCCTGGGGTAGGGAATAGGCAAAAAAATTCAACACATGAGAAACTTTTCAAGAAGTCAATAAGAGGAGGGAAGTTGTACTCACTCTTTAAAACAAAAGGAAAAGAAAAAAAAGGACATGCCTAAAGCTCAGTATAAGGAATTATTAGCCACATGCAAATTCAAATTCAAAAAGGTTTCAGGTAACACCAGTCATGACCATCATCAAAAAGTCTACAAACTATAAATGCTGAAGGGGTTTTAGAGGAATGTGTACCTTCTAGCTGCTGGTGGGATGTAAAGAAGTAATACCACTAATGCAAACTGAATGGAGCTGCTTGAAAAGGTAAAAATTGAGTTACCATACGATGCGGCAGGGCACCTTTTGGGCCTATAACCTAAGACCACCAGAATCGGAAAGACAGAGGCAGGCAAATGTGCACTGCAACAATACTGAAATAGCCAAGACATGGAAGCAAAAAAAGGTCCATAAACAGATGAATGGACAAAGACGAAATGGTATACGTACCAAATGGAATAGTAGCCTCTGGAAAAAAATGAACAATGCTGTTTTCAGGACTAGAGTTGAGCCTAGAAATAATCATATAAGGTTAAGTAAATCAAAAGGGTATGACAAATATCCTATGATATCATTTATACATGTTATCCTAAGATTGCTACCAATGAACATATTTCCACAGAAAAAGACACTCACAGACTTATCATATAAACTAATGGTTAGCCACAATGAAAGGTGGGAGGATGGGTAAATTAGGATTATGGGGTTAACATACATATATTAATGTATGTTAAATGTATATAAACATATAACATATAAATGATATGAATTATATATTCACCAATGCCTTCAAAATATACATTCTGTAATCACATACATGGTAACAGGATCCGAAGATGAACAGACATATGTATGAATCATTGAGCAGATTCTGTACAGCCAGACAATCAAAACACTCTAATCAAATTTACTCCGATAAGAAATAGAAATTAAATTTAAAAAACAAACATAAGTTAGGAGACATAAACTTTTGGGGGCTTGTCCCAGCACATTGCACTCTAATTTACAAGCTCGGAACACTACCTCCAGGAAGACTGTGTTGTCCTAGTAACAAGACTTGAGAACGTAATAATGCTGCCGCCTTGTGGCTGCTTCCCACAACAGTAGCTTTAAACCCAGTGCCAATGGTTGCTTATATAGTCACAAGGACTGCAGGGCTGTAAAAGACACAGGCCCTCAAAAAATGCCCTAGGGTAGGGAATTGGCAAGAAAATTCAACACATGAGAAATTTTCAAAAGTCAATAAGAGTACGGAAGTTGTACTCACTCTTAAAAAAAAAGGAAAAGAAAAAAAGGACATGCCTAAAGCTCAGCATAAGGAATTATTAGCCACATGCGTATCCAACCTCCAAAAAGGTTTCAGCTCACACCAGTCATGACCATCAGCAAAAAGTCTACAAACTATAAATGCTGAAGGGGTTTTAGAGAACTGTGTACCTTCTAGCTGCTGTTTGGATGTAAAGTGGTAACAGCAGTAACGCAAACTGAATCGAGCTGCTTGAAAAGGTAAACATTGAGCTACCATATGATGCGGCAGGGCACCTTTTGGGCCTATAACCTAAGACCACCGGATTCGGAAAGACAGAGGCAGGCAAATGTGCACTGCAACAATATTGAAATAGCCAAGACATGGAAGCAAAAAAAAGGTCCATAAACAGATGAATGGACAAAGACGAAATGGTATACGTACCAAATGGAAGAGTAGCCTCGGGAAAAAAATGAACAATGCCGTTTTCAGGACTACAGTTGAGCCTAGAAATAATCATATAAGGTTAAGTAAGTCAAAAGGGTATGACAAATAACCTATGACATCATTTATACATGTTATCCTAAGATTGCTACCAATGAACATATTTCCACAGGAAAAGACACTCACAGACTTATCAAATAAGCTAATGGCTAGCCAAAATGAAAGGTGGGAGGATGGGTAAATTAGGACTATGGGGTTAACATACATATACTAATGTATGTTAAATGTATATAAACATATAACATATGAACTATATAAATTATATAATCACCAATACCTTTAAAATATACATTCTGTAATCACATACATGCTAACAGGTTCGAAGATGAACAGACATATGTATGAATCATTGAGCAGATTCTGTACAGCCAGAAAACCACAACACTCTAATCAAATTTACTCCGATAAGAAATAGAAATTAAATTTAAAAAGCAAACATAAGTTAGGAGACATAAACTTCTGGGGGCTTGTCCCAGCACATTCCACTCTAATTTACAACCTTGGAAAACTACCTCCAGGAAGACTCTGTTGCCCTAGTAACAAGAGTTGAGAACGTAATAATGCTGCCGCCTTGTGGCTGTTTCCCACAACAGCAGCTTTAAACCCAGTGCCAATGGTTGCTTAATAGTCAAAAGGACTGCAGGGCTCTAAATGACACCTGCCCTCAAAAAATGCCCTGGGCTAGGGAATAGGCAAGAAAATTCAACACATGAGAAACTTTTCAAGAAGTCAATAAGAGGAGGGAAGTTGTACTCACTCTTTAAAAAAAAAAGGAAAAGAAAAAATAGTACATGCATAAAGCTCAGTATAAGGAATTATTAGCCACATGCAAATTCAAATTCAAAAAGGGGGATATAAAGTGGTAACAGCAGTAACGCAAAGTGAATCGAGCTGCTTGAAAACGTAAACATTGAGCTACCATATGATGCGGAAGGGCAACTTTTGGGCCTATAACCTAAGACCACCGGATTCGGAAAGACAGAGGCAGGCAAATGTGCACTGCAAAAATATTGAAATAGCCAAGACATGGAAGCAAAAAAAAGGTCCATAAACAGATGAATGGACAAAGACGAAATGGTATACGTACCAAATGGAATAGTAGCCTCTGGAAAAAAATGAACAATGCCGTTTTCAGGACTAGAGTTGAGACTAGAAATAATCATATAAGGTTAAGTAAGACAAAAGGGTATGAAAAATATCCTATGATATTATTTATACAAGTTTTCCTAAGATTGCTACCGATGAACATATTTCCACAGAAAAAAAACACTCACAGACTTATCAAATAAACTAATGGTTAGCCAAAATGAAAGGTGGGGGCATGGGTAAATTAGGACTATGGGGTTAACATACATATACTAATATAAGTTAAATGTATATAAACATATAACATATAAATGATATGAATTATATAATCACCAATACCTTCAAAATATACATTCTGTAATCACATACATGGTAACAGGATCCGAAGATGAACAGACATATGTATGAACCATTGAACAGATTCTGTACAGCCAGACAATCAAAACACTCTAATCAAATTTACTCCGATAAAAAATACAAATTAAATTTAAAAAACAAACATAAGTAAGGAGACATAAACTTCTGGGGGCTTGTCCCAGCACATTGCACTCTAATTTAAAAGCTCGGAACACTACCTCCAGGAAGACTCTGTTGTCCTAGTAACAAGACTTGAGAACGTAATAATGCTGCCGCCTTGTGGCTGTCTCCAAAAACAGCACCTTTAAACCCAGTGCCAATGGTTGATTATATAGTCACAAGGACTGCACGGTTGTAAATGACACAGGCACTCAAAAAATGCCCTGGGGTAGGGAATAGGCAAGAAAATTCAACACATGAGAAACTTTTCAAGAAGTCAATAAGAGGAGGGAAGTTGTACTCACTCTTTTTAAAAAAAAGGAAAAGAAAAAATAGGACATGCCTAAAGCTCAGCATAAGGAATTATTAGCCACATGCGTATCCAACCTCCAAAACGGTTTCAGTTCACACCAGTCATGACCATCAGCAAAAAGTCTACAAACTATAAATGCTGAAGGGGTTTTAGAGAAGTGTGTACTTTCTAGCTGCGGGTGGGATATAAAGTCGTAACAGCACTAACGCAAACTGAATCGAACTGCTTGAAAAGGTAAAAATTGAGCTACCAAATGATGCGGCAGGGCACCTTTTGGGCCTATAACCTAAGACCACCAAAATTGGAAAGACAGAGGCAGGCAAATATGCACTGCAACAATACTGAAATAGCCAAGATATGGAAGCAAAAAAAAGGTCCATAAACAGATGAATGGACAAAGAAGAAGTGGTATACGGACAGAATGGAATAGTAGCCTGGGGAGAAAAATGAACAATGCTGTTTTCAGGACTACAGTTGAGCCTAGAAAAAATCATATAAGGTTAAGTAAGTCAAAAGGGTATGACAAATATCCTATGATATCATTTATACAAGTTTTCTTAAGATTGCTACCAATGAACATATTTCCACAGAAAAAGACACTCACAGACTTATCAAATAAACTAATGTTTAGCCAAAATGAAAGTTGGGGGGATGGGTAAGTTAGGACTATGGGGTTAACATACATATACTAATGTAAGTTAAATGTATATAAACATATAACATATAAACGATATGAATTATATAATCACCAATACCTTCAAAATATATATTCTGTGATCACATACATGGTAACAGGATCCGAAGATGAACAGACATATGTATGAATCATTGAGCAGATTCTGTACAGCCAGACAATCAAAACCCTCTAATCAAATTTACTCCGATAAGAAATAGAAATTAAATTTAAAAAAACAAACATAAGTTAGGAGACATAAACTTTTGGGGGCTTGTCCCAGCACACTGCACTCTAATTTACAAGCTCAGAACACTACCTCCAGGAAGACTCTGTTGCCCTAGTAAGAAGAGTTGAGAACGTAATAATGCTGCCGCCTTGTGGCTGTTTCCCACAACAGCAGCTTTAAACCCAGTGCCAAAGGTTGCTTAATAGTCACAAGGACTGAAGGGCTCTAAATGACACCTGCCTTCAAAAAATGCCCTGGGGTAGGGAATAGGCAAAAAAATTCAACACATGAAAAACTTTTCAAGAAGTCAATAAGAGGAGGGAAGTTGTACTCACTCTTTAAAACAAAAGGAAAAGAAAAAAATGACATGCCTAAAGCTCAGTATAAGGAATTATTAGCCACATGCAAATTCAAATTCAAAAAGGTTTCAGGTAACACCAGTCATGACCATCATCAAAAAGTCTACAAACTATAAATGCTGAAGGGGTTTTAGAGGAATGTGTACCTTCTAGCTGCTGGTGGGATGTAAAGAAGTAATACCACTAATGCAAACTGAATGGAGCTGCTTGAAAAGGTAAAAATTGAGTTACCATACGATGCGGCAGGGCACCTTTTGGGCCTATAACCTAAGACCACCAGAATCGGAAAGACAGAGGCAGGCAAATGTGCACTGCAACAATACTGAAATAGCCAAGACATGGAAGCAAAAAAAGGTCCATAAACAGATGAATGGACAAAGACGAAATGGTATACGTACCAAATGGAATAGTAGCCTCTGGAAAAAAATGAACAATGCTGTTTTCAGGACTAGAGTTGAGCCTAGAAATAATCATATAAGGTTAAGTAAGTCAAAAGGGTATGACAAATATCCTATGATATCATTTATACATGTTATCCTAAGACTGCTACCAATGAACATATTTCCACAGAAAAAGACACTCACAGACTTATCATATAAACTAATGGTTAGCCAAAATGAAAGGTGGGAGGATGGGTAAATTAGGACTATGGGGTTAACATACATATACTAATGTATGTTAAATGTATATAAACATATAACATATAAATGATATGAATTATATATTCACCAATACCTTCAAAATATACATTCTGTAATCACATACATGGTAACAGGATCCGAAGATGAACAGACATATGTATGAATCATTGAGCAGATTCTGTACAGCCAGACAATCAAAACACTCTAATCAAATTTACTCCGATAAGAAATAGAAATTAAATTTAAAAAACAAACATAAGTTAGGAGACATAAACTTTTGGGGGCTTGTCCCAGCACATTGCACTCTAATTTACAAGCTCGGAACACTACCTCCAGGAAGACTGTGTTGTCCTAGTAACAAGACTTGAGAACGTAATAATGCTGCCGCCTTGTGGCTGCTTCCCACAACAGTAGCTTTAAACCCAGTGCCAATGGTTGCTTATATAGTCACAAGGACTGCAGGGCTGTAAAAGACACAGGCCCTCAAAAAATGCCCTGGGGTAGGGAATTGGCAAGAAAATTCAACACATGAGAAATTTTCAAGAAGTCAATAAGAGTACGGAAGTTGTACTCACTCTTTAAAAAAAAAGGAAAAGAAAAAAAGGACATGCCTAAAGCTCAGCATAAGGAATTATTAGCCACATGCGTATCCAACCTCCAAAAAGGTTTCAGCTCACACCAGTCATGACCATCAGCAAAAAGTCTACAAACTATAAATGCTGAAGGGGTTTTAGAGAACTGTGTACCTTCTAGCTGCTGTTTGGATGTAAAGTGGTAACAGCAGTAACGCAAACTGAATCGAGCTGCTTGAAAAGGTAAACATTGAGCTACCATATGATGCGGCAGGGCACCTTTTGGGCCTATAACCTAAGACCACCGGATTCGGAAAGACAGAGGCAGGCAAATGTGCACTGCAACAATATTGAAATAGCCAAGACATGGAAGCAAAAAAAAGGTCCATAAACAGATGAATGGACAAAGAAGAAATGGTATACGTACCAAATGGAATAGTAGCCTCTGGAAAAAAATGAACAATGCCGTTTTCAGGACTAGAGTTGAGCCTAGAAATAATCATATAAGGTTAAGTAAGTCAAAAGGGTATGACAAATATCCTATGATATCATTTATACATGTTATCCTAAGATTGCTACCAATGGACATATTTCCACAGAAAAAGACACTCACAGACTTATCAAATAAACTAATGGTTAGCCAAAATGAAAGGTGGGGGGATGGGTAAATTAGGACTATCGGGTTAACATACATATACTAATATAAGTTAAATGTATATAAACATATAACATATAAATGATATGAATTATATAATCACCAATACCTGCAAAATATACATTCTGTAATCACATACATGGTAACAGGATCCGAAGATGAACAGACATATGTATGAATCATTGAACAGATTCTGTACAGCCAGACAATCAAAACACTCTAATCAAATTTACTCTGATAAAAAATACAAATTAAATTTAAAAAACAAACATAAGTAAGGAGACATAAACTTCTGGGGGCTTGTCCCAGCACATTGCACTCTAATTTAAAAGCTCGGAACACTACCTCCAGGAAGACTCTGTTGTCCTAGTAACAAGACTTGAGAACGTAATAATGCTGCCGCCTTGTGGCTTTCTCCAAAAACAGCACCTTTAAACCCAGTGCCAATGGTTGCTTATATAGTCACAAGGACTGTACGGTTGTAAATGACACAGGCACTCAAAAAATGCCCTGGGGTAGGGAATAGGCAAGAAAATTCAACACATAAGAAACTTTTCAAGAAATCAATAAGAGGAGGGAAGTTGTACTCACTCTTTTTAAAAAAAAGGAAAAGAAAAAATAGGACATGCCTAAAGCTCAGCATAAGGAATTATTAGCCACATGCGTATCCAACCTCCAAAAAGGTTTCAGCTCACACCAGTCATGACCATCAGCAAAAAGTCTACAAACTATAAATGCTGAAGGGGTTTTAGAGAAGTGTGTACCTTCTAGCTGCTGGTGGGATATAAAGTCGTAACAGCACTAATGCAAACTGAATCGAGCTGCTTGAAAACGTAAAAATTGAGCTACCATATGATGCGGCAGGGCACCTTTCGGGCCTATAACCTAAGACCACCAGAATCGGAAAGACAGAGGCAGGCAAATGTGCACTGCAACAATACTGAAATAGCAAAGACATGGAAGCAAAAAAAAGGTCCATAAACAGGTGAATGGACAAAGAAGAAGTGGTATACGGACAGAATGGAATAGTAGCCTCGGGAGAAAAATGAACAATGCTGTTTTCAGGACTACAGTTGAGCCTAGAAAAAATCATATAAGGTTAAGTAAGTCAAAAGGGTATGACAAATATCCTATGATATCATTTATACAAGTTTTCTTAAGATTGCTACCAATGAACATATTTCCACAGAAAAAGACACTCACAGACTTATCAAATAAACTAATGGTTAGCCAAAATGAAAGTTGGGGGGATGGGTAAGTTAGGACTATGGGGTTAACATACATATACTAATGTAAGTTAAATGTATATAAACATATAACATATAAACAATATGAATTATATAATCACCAATACCTTCAAAATATATATGCTGTGATCACATACATGGTAACAGGATCCGAAGATGAACAGACATATGTATGAATCATTGAGCAGATTCTGTACAGCCAGACAATCAAAACACTCTAATCAAATTTACTCCGATAAGAAATAGAAATTAAATTTAAAAAAACAAACATAAGTTAGGAGACATAAACTTGTGGGGGCTTGTCCCAGCACATTGCACTCTAATTTACAAGCTCAGAACACTACCTCCAGGAAGACTCTGTTCTCCTAGTAACAAGACTTGAGAACGCAATAATGCTGCCGCCTTGTGGCTGCTTCCCACAACAGCACTTTAAACCCAGTGCCAATGATTGCTTATATAGTCACAAGGACTGCAGGGCTGTAAATGACACAAGCCCTCAAAATATGCCCTGGGGTAGGGAATTGGCAAGAACATTCAACACATGAGAAATTTCCAAGAAGTCAATAAGAGGAGGGAAGTTGTACTCACTCTTTAAAAAAAAAAGGAAAAGAAAAAAAGGACATGCCTAAAGCTCAGTATAAGGAATTATTAGCCACATGCAAATTCAAATTCAAAAAGGTTTCAGCTCACTCCAGTCATGACCATCAGCAAAAAGTCTACAAACAATAAATGCTGAAGGGGTTTTAGAGAAGTGTGTACCTTCTAGCTGCTGGTGGGATGTAAAGTGGTAACAGCAGTAACGCAAACAGAATCGAGCTGCTTGAAAAGGTAAAAATTGAGTTACCATATGGTGCGGCAGGGCACCTTTTGGGCCTATAACCTAAGACCACCAGGTTCGGAAAGAGAGAGGCAGGCAAATGTGCATTGCAACAATATTGAAATAGCCAAGACATGGAAGCAAAAAAAAAGGTCCATAAACAGATGAATGGACAAAGACGAAGTGGGATACGTACCAAATGGAATAGTAGCCTCGGGAAAAAAATGAACAATGCCGTTTTCAGGACTACAGTTGAGCCTAGAAATAATCATATAAGGTTAAGTAAGTCAAAAGGGTATGACAAATAACCTATGACATCATTTATACATGTTATCCTAAGATTGCTACCAATGAACATATTTCCACAGGAAAAGACACTCACAGACTTATCAAATAAGCTAATGGCTAGCCAAAATGAAAGGTGGGAGGATGGGTAAATTAGGACTATGGGGTTAACATACATATACTAATGTATGTTAAATGTATATAAACATATAACATATGAACTATATAAATTATATAATCACCAATACCTTTAAAATATACATTCTGTAATCACATACATGCTAACAGGTTCGAAGATGAACAGACATATGTATGAATCATTGAGCAGATTCTGTACAGCCAGAAAACCACAACACTCTAATCAAATTTACTCCGATAAGAAATAGAAATTAAATTTAAAAAGCAAACATAAGTTAGGAGACATAAACTTCTGGGGGCTTGTCCCAGCACATTCCACTCTAATTTACAACCTTGGAAAACTACCTCCAGGAAGACTCTGTTGCCCTAGTAACAAGAGTTGAGAACGTAATAATGCTGCCGCCTTGTGGCTGTTTCCCACAACAGCAGCTTTAAACCCAGTGCCAAAGGTTGCTTAATAGTCACAAGGACTGAAGGGCTCTAAATGACACCTGCCTTCAAAAAATGCCCTGGGGTCGGGAATAGGCAAAAAAATTCAACACATGAGAAACTTTTCAAGAAGTCAATAAGAGGAGGGAAATTGTACTCACCCTTTAAAACAAAAGGAAAAGAAAAAAAAGGACATGCCTAAAGCTCAGTATAAGGAATTATTAGCCACATGCAAATTCAAATTCAAAAAGGTTTCAGGTAACACCAGTCATGACCATCATCAAAAAGTCTACAAACTATAAATGCTGAAGGGGTTTTAGAGGAATGTGTACCTTCTAGCTGCTGGTGGGATGTAAAGAAGTAATACCACTAATGCAAACTGAATGGAGCTGCTTGAAAAGGTAACAATTGAGTTACCATACGATGCGGCAGGGCACCTTTTGGGCCTATAACCTAAGACCACCAGAATCGGAAAGACAGAGGCAGGCAAATGTGCACTGCAACAATACTGAAATAGCCAAGACATGGAAGCAAAAAAAGGTCCATAAACAGATGAATGGACAAAGACGAAATGGTATACGTACCAAATGGAATAGTAGCCTCTGGAAAAAAATGAACAATGCTGTTTTCAGGACTAGAGTTGAGCCTAGAAATAATCATATAAGGTTAAGTAAGTCAAAAGGGTATGACAAATATCCTATGATATCATTTATACATGTTATCCTAAGATTGCTACCAATGAACATATTTCCACAGAAAAAGACACTCACAGACTTATCATATAAACTAATGGTTAGCCACAATGAAAGTTGGGAGGATGGGTAAATTAGGATTATGGGGTTAACATACATATACTAATGTATGTGAAATGTATATAAACATATAACATATAAATGATATGAATTATATATTCACCAATACCTTCAAAATATACATTCTGTAATCACATACATGGTAACAGGATACGAAGATGAACAGACATATGTATGAATCATTGAGCAGATTCTGTACAGCCAGACAATCAAAACACTCTAATCAAATTTACTCCGATAAGAAATAGAAATTAAATTTAAAAAACAAACATAAGTTAGGAGACATAAACTTTTGGGGGCTTGTCCCAGCACATTGCACTCTAATTTACAAGCTCGGAACACTACCTCCAGGAAGACTGTGTTGTCCTAGTAACAAGACTTGAGAACGTAATAATGCTGCCGCCTTGTGGCTGCTTCCCACAACAGTAGCTTTAAACCCAGTGCCAATGGTTGCTTATATAGTCACAAGGACTGCAGGGCTGTAAAAGACACAGGCCCTCAAAAAATGCCCTAGGGTAGGGAATTGGCAAGAAAATTCAACACATGAGAAATTTTCAAAAGTCAATAAGAGTACGGAAGTTGTACTCACTCTTTAAAAAAAAAGGAAAAGAAAAAAAGGACATGCCTAAAGCTCAGCATAAGGAATTATTAGCCACATGCGTATCCAACCTCCAAAAAGGTTTCAGCTCACACCAGTCATGACCATCAGCAAAAAGTCTACAAACTATACATGCTGAAGGGGTTTTAGAGAACTGTGTACCTTCTAGCTGTTGTTTGGATGTAAAGTGGTAACAGCAGTAACGCAAACTGAATCGAGCTGCTTGAAAAGGTAAACATTGAGCTACCATATGATGCGGCAGGGCACCTTTTGGGCCTATAACCTAAGACCACCGGATTCGGAAAGACAGAGGCAGGCAAATGTGCACTGCAACAATATTGAAATAGCCAAGACATGGAAGCAAAAAAAAGGTCCATAAACAGATGAATGGACAAAGACGAAATGGTATACGTACCAAATGGAAGAGTAGCCTCGGGAAAAAAATGAACAATGCCGTTTTCAGGACTAGAGTTGAGCCTAAAAATAATCATATAAGGTTAAGTAAGTCAAAAGGGTATGACAAATATCCTATGATATCATTTATACATGTTATCCTAAGATTGCTACCAATGAACATATTTCCACAGAAAAAGACACTCACAGACTTATCAAATAAACTAAGGGTAAGCCAAAATGAAAGTTGGGAGGATGGGTAAATTAGGACAATGGGGTTAACATACATATACTAATGCATGTTAAATGTATATAAACATATAACATATAAACTATATGAATTATATAATCACCAATACCTTTAAAATATACATTCTGTAATCACATACATGCTAACAGGTTCCGAAGATGAACAGATATATGTATGAATCATTGAGCAGATTCTGTACAGTCAAACAATCAAAACACTCTAATCAAATTTACTCCGATAAGAAATAGAAATTAAATTTAAAAAGCAAACATAATTTAGGAGACATAAACTTCTGGGGGCTTGTCCCAGCACATTCCACTCTAATTTACAACCTTGGAAAACTACCTCCAGGAAGACTCTGTTGCCCTAGTAACAAGAGTTGAGAACGTAATAATGCTGCCGCCTTGTGGCTGTTTCCCACAACAGCAGCTTTAAACCCAGTGCCAATGGTTGCTTAATAGTCAAAAGGACTGCAGGGCTCTAAATGACACCTGCCCTCAAAAAATGCCCTGGGCTAGGGAATAGGCAAGAAAATCCAACACATGAGAAACTTTTCAAGAAGTCAATAAGAGGAGGGAAGTTGTACTCACTCTTTAAAAAAAAAGGAAAAGAAAAAATAGTACATGCATAAAGCTCAGTATAAGGAATTATTAGCCACATGCAAATTCAAATTCAAAAAGGGGGATATAAAGTGGTAACAGCAGTAACGCAAACTGAATCGAGCTGCTTGAAAACGTAAACATTGAGCTACCATATGATGCGGCAGGGCAACTTTTGGGCCTATAACCTAAGACCACCGGATTCGGAAAGACAGAGGCAGGCAAATGTGCACTGCAAAAATATTGAAATACCCAAGACATGGAATCAAAAAAAAGGTCCATAAACAGATGAATGAACAAAGACGAAATGGTATACGTACCAAATGGAATAGTAGCCTCTGGAAAAAAATGAACAATGCCGTTTTCAGGACTAGAGTTGAGACTAGAAATAATCATATAAGGTTAAGTAAGACAAAAGGGTATTACAAATATCCTATGATATTATTTATACAAGTTTTCCTAAGATTGCTACCAATGAACATATTTCCACAGAAAAAAAACACTCACAGACTTATCAAATAAACTAATGGTTAGCCAAAATGAAAGGTGGGCGGATGGGTAAATTAGGACTATGGGGTTAACATACATATACTAATATAAGTTAAATGTATATAAACATATAACATATAAATGATATGAATTATATAATCACCAATACCTGCAAAATATACATTCTGTAATCACATACATGGTAACAGGATCCGAAGATGAACAGACATATGTATGAATCATTGAACAGATTCTGTACAGCCAGACAATCAAAACACTCTAATCAAATTTACTCTGATAAAAAATACAAATTAAATTTAAAAAACAAACATAAGTAAGGAGACATAAACTTCTGGGGGCTTGTCCCAGCACATTGCACTCTAATTTAAAAGCTCGGAACACTACCTCCAGGAAGACTCTGTTGTCCTAGTAACAAGACTTGAGAACGTAATAATGCTGCCGCCTTGTGGCTTTCTCCAAAAACAGCACCTTTAAACCCAGTGCCAATGGTTGCTTATATAGTCACAAGGACTGTACGGTTGTAAATGACACAGGCACTCAAAAAATGCCCTGGGGTAGGGAATAGGCAAGAAAATTCAACACATAAGAAACTTTTCAAGAAATCAATAAGAGGAGGGAAGTTGTACTCACTCTTTTTAAAAAAAAGGAAAAGAAAAAATAGGACATGCCTAAAGCTCAGCATAAGGAATTATTAGCCACATGCGTATCCAACCTCCAAAAAGGTTTCAGCTCACACCAGTCATGACCATCAGCAAAAAGTCTACAAACTATAAATGCTGAAGGGGTTTTAGAGAAGTGTGTACCTTCTAGCTGCTGGTGGGATATAAAGTCGTAACAGCACTAATGCAAACTGAATCGAGCTGCTTGAAAACGTAAAAATTGAGCTACCATATGATGCGGCAGGGCACCTTTCGGGCCTATAACCTAAGACCACCAGAATCGGAAAGACAGAGGCAGGCAAATGTGCACTGCAACAATACTGAAATAGCAAAGACATGGAAGCAAAAAAAAGGTCCATAAACAGGTGAATGGACAAAGAAGAAGTGGTATACGGACAGAATGGAATAGTAGCCTCGGGAGAAAAATGAACAATGCTGTTTTCAGGACTACAGTTGAGCCTAGAAAAAATCATATAAGGTTAAGTAAGTCAAAAGGGTATGACAAATATCCTATGATATCATTTATACAAGTTTTCTTAAGATTGCTACCAATGAACATATTTCCACAGAAAAAGACACTCACAGACTTATCAAATAAACTAATGGTTAGCCAAAATGAAAGTTGGGGGGATGGGTAAGTTAGGACTATGGGGTTAACATACATATACTAATGTAAGTTAAATGTATATAAACATATAACATATAAACAATATGAATTATATAATCACCAATACCTTCAAAATATATATGCTGTGATCACATACATGGTAACAGGATCCGAAGATGAACAGACATATGTATGAATCATTGAGCAGATTCTGTACAGCCAGACAATCAAAACACTCTAATCAAATTTACTCCGATAAGAAATAGAAATTAAATTTAAAAAAACAAACATAAGTTAGGAGACATAAACTTGTGGGGGCTTGTCCCAGCACATTGCACTCTAATTTACAAGCTCAGAACACTACCTCCAGGAAGACTCTGTTCTCCTAGTAACAAGACTTGAGAACGCAATAATGCTGCCGCCTTGTGGCTGCTTCCCACAACAGCACTTTAAACCCAGTGCCAATGATTGCTTATATAGTCACAAGGACTGCAGGGCTGTAAATGACACAAGCCCTCAAAATATGCCCTGGGGTAGGGAATTGGCAAGAACATTCAACACATGAGAAATTTCCAAGAAGTCAATAAGAGGAGGGAAGTTGTACTCACTCTTTAAAAAAAAAAGGAAAAGAAAAAAAGGACATGCCTAAAGCTCAGTATAAGGAATTATTAGCCACATGCAAATTCAAATTCAAAAAGGTTTCAGCTCACTCCAGTCATGACCATCAGCAAAAAGTCTACAAACAATAAATGCTGAAGGGGTTTTAGAGAAGTGTGTACCTTCTAGCTGCTGGTGGGATGTAAAGTGGTAACAGCAGTAACGCAAACAGAATCGAGCTGCTTGAAAAGGTAAAAATTGAGTTACCATATGGTGCGGCAGGGCACCTTTTGGGCCTATAACCTAAGACCACCAGGTTCGGAAAGAGAGAGGCAGGCAAATGTGCATTGCAACAATATTGAAATAGCCAAGACATGGAAGCAAAAAAAAAGGTCCATAAACAGATGAATGGACAAAGACGAAGTGGGATACGTACCAAATGGAATAGTAGCCTCGGGAAAAAAATGAACAATGCCGTTTTCAGGACTACAGTTGAGCCTAGAAATAATCATATAAGGTTAAGTAAGTCAAAAGGGTATGACAAATAACCTATGACATCATTTATACATGTTATCCTAAGATTGCTACCAATGAACATATTTCCACAGGAAAAGACACTCACAGACTTATCAAATAAGCTAATGGCTAGCCAAAATGAAAGGTGGGAGGATGGGTAAATTAGGACTATGGGGTTAACATACATATACTAATGTATGTTAAATGTATATAAACATATAACATATGAACTATATAAATTATATAATCACCAATACCTTTAAAATATACATTCTGTAATCACATACATGCTAACAGGTTCGAAGATGAACAGACATATGTATGAATCATTGAGCAGATTCTGTACAGCCAGAAAACCACAACACTCTAATCAAATTTACTCCGATAAGAAATAGAAATTAAATTTAAAAAGCAAACATAAGTTAGGAGACATAAACTTCTGGGGGCTTGTCCCAGCACATTCCACTCTAATTTACAACCTTGGAAAACTACCTCCAGGAAGACTCTGTTGCCCTAGTAACAAGAGTTGAGAACGTAATAATGCTGCCGCCTTGTGGCTGTTTCCCACAACAGCAGCTTTAAACCCAGTGCCAAAGGTTGCTTAATAGTCACAAGGACTGAAGGGCTCTAAATGACACCTGCCTTCAAAAAATGCCCTGGGGTCGGGAATAGGCAAAAAAATTCAACACATGAGAAACTTTTCAAGAAGTCAATAAGAGGAGGGAAATTGTACTCACCCTTTAAAACAAAAGGAAAAGAAAAAAAAGGACATGCCTAAAGCTCAGTATAAGGAATTATTAGCCACATGCAAATTCAAATTCAAAAAGGTTTCAGGTAACACCAGTCATGACCATCATCAAAAAGTCTACAAACTATAAATGCTGAAGGGGTTTTAGAGGAATGTGTACCTTCTAGCTGCTGGTGGGATGTAAAGAAGTAATACCACTAATGCAAACTGAATGGAGCTGCTTGAAAAGGTAACAATTGAGTTACCATACGATGCGGCAGGGCACCTTTTGGGCCTATAACCTAAGACCACCAGAATCGGAAAGACAGAGGCAGGCAAATGTGCACTGCAACAATACTGAAATAGCCAAGACATGGAAGCAAAAAAAGGTCCATAAACAGATGAATGGACAAAGACGAAATGGTATACGTACCAAATGGAATAGTAGCCTCTGGAAAAAAATGAACAATGCTGTTTTCAGGACTAGAGTTGAGCCTAGAAATAATCATATAAGGTTAAGTAAGTCAAAAGGGTATGACAAATATCCTATGATATCATTTATACATGTTATCCTAAGATTGCTACCAATGAACATATTTCCACAGAAAAAGACACTCACAGACTTATCATATAAACTAATGGTTAGCCACAATGAAAGTTGGGAGGATGGGTAAATTAGGATTATGGGGTTAACATACATATACTAATGTATGTTAAATGTATATAAACATATAACATATAAATGATATGAATTATATATTCACCAATACCTTCAAAATATACATTCTGTAATCACATACATGGTAACAGGATACGAAGATGAACAGACATATGTATGAATCATTGAGCAGATTCTGTACAGCCAGACAATCAAAACACTCTAATCAAATTTACTCCGATAAGAAATAGAAATTAAATTTAAAAAACAAACATAAGTTAGGAGACATAAACTTTTGGGGGCTTGTCCCAGCACATTGCACTCTAATTTACAAGCTCGGAACACTACCTCCAGGAAGACTGTGTTGTCCTAGTAACAAGACTTGAGAACGTAATAATGCTGCCGCCTTGTGGCTGCTTCCCACAACAGTAGCTTTAAACCCAGTGCCAATGGTTGCTTATATAGTCACAAGGACTGCAGGGCTGTAAAAGACACAGGCCCTCAAAAAATGCCCTAGGGTAGGGAATTGGCAAGAAAATTCAACACATGAGAAATTTTCAAAAGTCAATAAGAGTACGGAAGTTGTACTCACTCTTTAAAAAAAAAGGAAAAGAAAAAAAGGACATGCCTAAAGCTCAGCATAAGGAATTATTAGCCACATGCGTATCCAACCTCCAAAAAGGTTTCAGCTCACACCAGTCATGACCATCAGCAAAAAGTCTACAAACTATACATGCTGAAGGGGTTTTAGAGAACTGTGTACCTTCTAGCTGTTGTTTGGATGTAAAGTGGTAACAGCAGTAACGCAAACTGAATCGAGCTGCTTGAAAAGGTAAACATTGAGCTACCATATGATGCGGCAGGGCACCTTTTGGGCCTATAACCTAAGACCACCGGATTCGGAAAGACAGAGGCAGGCAAATGTGCACTGCAACAATATTGAAATAGCCAAGACATGGAAGCAAAAAAAAGGTCCATAAACAGATGAATGGACAAAGACGAAATGGTATACGTACCAAATGGAAGAGTAGCCTCGGGAAAAAAATGAACAATGCCGTTTTCAGGACTAGAGTTGAGCCTAAAAATAATCATATAAGGTTAAGTAAGTCAAAAGGGTATGACAAATATCCTATGATATCATTTATACATGTTATCCTAAGATTGCTACCAATGAACATATTTCCACAGAAAAAGACACTCACAGACTTATCAAATAAACTAAGGGTAAGCCAAAATGAAAGTTGGGAGGATGGGTAAATTAGGACAATGGGGTTAACATACATATACTAATGCATGTTAAATGTATATAAACATATAACATATAAACTATATGAATTATATAATCACCAATACCTTTAAAATATACATTCTGTAATCACATACATGCTAACAGGTTCCGAAGATGAACAGATATATGTATGAATCATTGAGCAGATTCTGTACAGTCAAACAATCAAAACACTCTAATCAAATTTACTCCGATAAGAAATAGAAATTAAATTTAAAAAGCAAACATAATTTAGGAGACATAAACTTCTGGGGGCTTGTCCCAGCACATTCCACTCTAATTTACAACCTTGGAAAACTACCTCCAGGAAGACTCTGTTGCCCTAGTAACAAGAGTTGAGAACGTAATAATGCTGCCGCCTTGTGGCTGTTTCCCACAACAGCAGCTTTAAACCCAGTGCCAATGGTTGCTTAATAGTCAAAAGGACTGCAGGGCTCTAAATGACACCTGCCCTCAAAAAATGCCCTGGGCTAGGGAATAGGCAAGAAAATCCAACACATGAGAAACTTTTCAAGAAGTCAATAAGAGGAGGGAAGTTGTACTCACTCTTTAAAAAAAAAGGAAAAGAAAAAATAGTACATGCATAAAGCTCAGTATAAGGAATTATTAGCCACATGCAAATTCAAATTCAAAAAGGGGGATATAAAGTGGTAACAGCAGTAACGCAAACTGAATCGAGCTGCTTGAAAACGTAAACATTGAGCTACCATATGATGCGGCAGGGCAACTTTTGGGCCTATAACCTAAGACCACCGGATTCGGAAAGACAGAGGCAGGCAAATGTGCACTGCAAAAATATTGAAATACCCAAGACATGGAATCAAAAAAAAGGTCCATAAACAGATGAATGAACAAAGACGAAATGGTATACGTACCAAATGGAATAGTAGCCTCTGGAAAAAAATGAACAATGCCGTTTTCAGGACTAGAGTTGAGACTAGAAATAATCATATAAGGTTAAGTAAGACAAAAGGGTATTACAAATATCCTATGATATTATTTATACAAGTTTTCCTAAGATTGCTACCAATGAACATATTTCCACAGAAAAAAAACACTCACAGACTTATCAAATAAACTAATGGTTAGCCAAAATGAAAGGTGGGCGGATGGGTAAATTAGGACTATGGGGTTAACATACATATACTAATATAAGTTAAATGTATATAAACATATAACATATAAATGATATGAATTATATAATCACCAATCCCTTCAAAATATACATTCTGTAATCACATACATGGTAACAGGATCCGCAGATGAACAGACATATGTATGAATCATTGAACAGATTCTGTACAGCCAGACAATCAAAACACTCTAATCAAATTTACTCCGATAAAAAATACAAATTAAATTTAAAAAACAAACATAAGTAAGGAGACATAAACTTCTGGGCGCTTGTCCCAGCACATTGCACTCTAATTTAAAAGCTCGGAACACTACCTCCAGGAAGACTGTGTTGTCCTAGTAACAAGACTTGAGAACGTAATAATGCTGCCGCCTTGTGGCTGTCTCCAAAAACAGCACCTTTAAACCCAGTGCCAATGGTTGCTTATATAGTCACAAGGACTGCACGGTTGTAAATGACACAGGCACTCAAAAAATGCCCTGGGGTAGGGAATAGGCAAGAAAATTCAACACATGAGAAACTTTTCAAGAAGTCAATAAGAGGAGGGAAGTTGTACTCACTCTTTTTAAAAAAAAGGAAAAGAAAAAATAGGACATGCCTAAAGCTCAGCATAAGGAATTATTAGCCACATGCGTATCCAACCTCCAAAAAGGTTTCAGCTCACACCAGTCATGACCATCAGCAAAAAGTCTACAAACTATAAATGCTGAAGGGGTTTTAGAGAAGTGTGTACTTTCTAGCTGCTGGTGGGATATAAAGTCGTAACAGCACTAACGCAAACTGAATCGAACTGCTTGAAAAGGTAAAAATTGAGCTACCAAATGATGCGGCAGGGCACCTATTGGGCCTATAACCTAAGACCACCAAAATTGGAAAGACAGAGGCAGGCAAATATGCACTGCAACAATACTGAAATAGCCAAGATATGGAAGCAAAAAAAAGGTCCATAAACAGATGAATGGACAAAGAAGAAGTGGTATACGGACAGAATGGAATAGTAGCCTCGGGAGAAAAATGAACAATGCTGTTTTCAGGACTACAGTTGAGCCTAGAAAAAATCATATAAGGTGAAGTAAGTCAAAAGGGTATGACAAATATCCTATGATATCATTTATACAAGTTTTCTTAAGATTGCTACCAATGAACATATTTCCACAGAAAAAGACACTCACAGACTTATCAAATAAACTAATGTTTAGCCAAAATGAAAGTTGGGGGGATGGGTAAGTTAGGACTATGGGGTTAACATACATATACCAATGTAAGTTAAATGTATATAAACATATAACATATAAACGATATGAATTATATAATCACCAATACCTTCAAAATATATATTCTGTGATCACATACATGGTAACAGGATCCGAAGATGAACAGACATATGTATGAATCATTGAGCAGATTCTGTACAGCCAGACAATCAAAACACTCTAATCAAATTTACTCCGATAAGAAATAGAAATTAAATTTAAAAAAACAAACATAAGTTAGGAGACATAAACTTTTGGGGGCTTGTCCCAGCACATTGCACTCTAATTTACAAGCTCAGAACACTACCTCCAGGAAGACTCTGTTCTCCTAGTAACAAGACTTGAGAACGCAATAATGCTGCCGCCTTGTGGCTGCTTCCACAACAGCACTTTAAACCCAGTGCCAATGATTGCTTATATAGTCACAAGGACTGCAGGGCTGTAAATGACACAAGCCCTCAAAATATGCCCTGGGGTAGGGAATTGGCAAGAACATTCAACACATGAGAAATTTCCAAGAATTCAATAAGAGGAGGGAAGTTGTACTCACTCTTTAAAAAAAAAAGGAAAAGAAAAAAAGGACATGCCTAAAGCTCAGTATAAGGAATTATTAGCCACATGCAAATTCAAATTCAAAAAGGTTTCAGCTCACTCCAGTCATGACCATCAGCAAAAAGTCTACAAACAATAAACGCTGAAGGGGTTTTAGAGAAGTGTGTACCTTCTAGCTGCTGGTGGGATGTAAAGTGGTAACAGCAGTAACACAAACTGAATCGAGCTGCTTGAAAAGGCAAAAATTGAGTTACCATATGGTGCGGCAGGGCACCTTTTGGGCCTATAACCTAAGACCACCAGATTCGGAAAGAGAGAGGCAGGCAAATGTGCATTGCAACAATATTGTAATAGCCAAGACATGGAAGCAAAAAAAAAGGTCCATAAACAGATGAATGGACAAAGAAGAAGTGGGATACGTACCAAATGGAATAGTAGCCTCGGGAAAAAAATGAACAATGCCGTTTTCAGGACTACAGTTGAGCCTAGAAATAATCATATAAGGTTAAGTAAGTCAAAAGGGTATGACAAATAACCTATGACATCATTTATACATGTTATCCTAAGATTGCTACCAATGAACATATTTCCACAGAAAAAGACACTCACAGACTTATCAAATAAGCTAATGGCTAGCCAAAATGAAAGGTGGGAGGATGGGTAAATTAGGACTATGGGGTTAACATACATATACTAATGTATGTTAAATGTATATAAACATATAACATATGAACTATATAAATTATATAATCACCAATACCTTTAAAATATACATTCTGTAATCACATACATGCTAACAGGTTCGAAGATGAACAGACATATGTATGAATCATTGAGCAGATTCTGTACAGCCAGAAAACCACAACACTCTAATCAAATTTACTCCAATAAGAAATAGAAATTAAATTTAAAAAGCAAACATAAGTTAGGAGACATAAACTTCTGGGGGCTGGTCCCAGCACATTCCACTCTAATTTACAACCTTGGAAAACTACCTCCAGGAAGACTCTGTTGCCCTAGTAAGAAGAGTTGAGAACGTAATAATGCTGCCGCCTTGTGGCTGTTTCCCACAACAGCAGCTTTAAACCCAGTGCCAAAGGTTGCTTAATAGTCACAAGGACTGAAGGGCTCTAAATGACACCTGCCTTCAAAAAATGCCCTGGGGTAGGGAATAGGCAAAAAAATTCAACACATGAGAAACTTTTCAAGAAGTCAATAAGAGGAGGGAAGTTGTACTCACTCTTTAAAACAAAAGGAAAAGAAAAAAAAGGACATGCCTAAAGCTCAGTATAAGGAATTATTAGCCACATGCAAATTCAAATTCAAAAAGGTTTCAGGTAACACCAGTCATGACCATCATCAAAAAGTCTACAAACTATAAATGCTGAAGGGGTTTTAGAGGAATGTGTACCTTCTAGCTGCTGGTGGGATGTAAAGAAGTAATACCACTAATGCAAACTGAATGGAGCTGCTTGAAAAGGTAAAAATTGAGTTACCATACGATGCGGCAGGGCACCTTTTGGGCCTATAACCTAAGACCACCAGAATCGGAAAGACAGAGGCAGGCAAATGTGCACTGCAACAATACTGAAATAGCCAAGACATGGAAGCAAAAAAAGGTCCATAAACAGATGAATGGACAAAGACGAAATGGTATACGTACCAAATGGAATAGTAGCCTCTGGAAAAAAATGAACAATGCTGTTTTCAGGACTAGAGTTGAGCCTAGAAATAATCATATAAGGTTAAGTAAATCAAAAGGGTATGACAAATATCCTATGATATCATTTATACATGTTATCCTAAGATTGCTACCAATGAACATATTTCCACAGAAAAAGACACTCACAGACTTATCATATAAACTAATGGTTAGCCACAATGAAAGGTGGGAGGATGGGTAAATTAGGATTATGGGGTTAACATACATATATTAATGTATGTTAAATGTATATAAACATATAACATATAAATGATATTAATTATATATTCACCAATGCCTTCAAAATATACATTCTGTAATCACATACATGGTAACAGGATCCGAAGATGAACAGACATATGTATGAATCATTGAGCAGATTCTGTACAGCCAGACAATCAAAACACTCTAATCAAATTTACTCCGATAAGAAATAGAAATTAAATTTAAAAAACAAACATAAGTTAGGAGACATAAACTTTTGGGGGCTTGTCCCAGCACATTGCACTCTAATTTACAAGCTCGGAACACTACCTCCAGGAAGACTGTGTTGTCCTAGTAACAAGACTTGAGAACGTAATAATGCTGCCGCCTTGTGGCTGCTTCCCACAACAGTAGCTTTAAACCCAGTGCCAATGGTTGCTTATATAGTCACAAGGACTGCAGGGCTGTAAAAGACACAGGCCCTCAAAAAATGCCCTAGGGTAGGGAATTGGCAAGAAAATTCAACACATGAGAAATTTTCAAAAGTCAATAAGAGTACGGAAGTTGTACTCACTCTTAAAAAAAAAGGAAAAGAAAAAAAGGACATGCCTAAAGCTCAGCATAAGGAATTATTAGCCACATGCGTATCCAACCTCCAAAAAGGTTTCAGCTCACACCAGTCATGACCATCAGCAAAAAGTCTACAAACTATAAATGCTGAAGGGGTTTTAGAGAACTGTGTACCTTCTAGCTGCTGTTTGGATGTAAAGTGGTAACAGCAGTAACGCAAACTGAATCGAGCTGCTTGAAAAGGTAAACATTGAGCTACCATATGATGCGGCAGGGCACCTTTTGGGCCTATAACCTAAGACCACCGGATTCGGAAAGACAGAGGCAGGCAAATGTGCACTGCAACAATATTGAAATAGCCAAGACATGGAAGCAAAAAAAAGGTCCATAAACAGATGAATGGACAAAGACGAAATGGTATACGTACCAAATGGAAGAGTAGCCTCGGGAAAAAAATGAACAATGCCGTTTTCAGGACTACAGTTGAGCCTAGAAATAATCATATAAGGTTAAGTAAGTCAAAAGGGTATGACAAATAACCTATGACATCATTTATACATGTTATCCTAAGATTGCTACCAATGAACATATTTCCACAGGAAAAGACACTCACAGACTTATCAAATAAGCTAATGGCTAGCCAAAATGAAAGGTGGGAGGATGGGTAAATTAGGACTATGGGGTTAACATACATATACTAATGTATGTTAAATGTATATAAACATATAACATATGAACTATATAAATTATATAATCACCAATACCTTTAAAATATACATTCTGTAATCACATACATGCTAACAGGTTCGAAGATGAACAGACATATGTATGAATCATTGAGCAGATTCTGTACAGCCAGAAAACCACAACACTCTAATCAAATTTACTCCGATAAGAAATAGAAATTAAATTTAAAAAGCAAACATAAGTTAGGAGACATAAACTTCTGGGGGCTTGTCCCAGCACATTCCACTCTAATTTACAACCTTGGAAAACTACCTCCAGGAAGACTCTGTTGCCCTAGTAACAAGAGTTGAGAACGTAATAATGCTGCCGCCTTGTGGCTGTTTCCCACAACAGCAGCTTTAAACCCAGTGCCAATGGTTGCTTAATAGTCAAAAGGACTGCAGGGCTCTAAATGACACCTGCCCTCAAAAAATGCCCTGGGCTAGGGAATAGGCAAGAAAATTCAACACATGAGAAACTTTTCAAGAAGTCAATAAGAGGAGGGAAGTTGTACTCACTCTTTAAAAAAAAAAGGAAAAGAAAAAATAGTACATGCATAAAGCTCAGTATAAGGAATTATTAGCCACATGCAAATTCAAATTCAAAAAGGGGGATATAAAGTGGTAACAGCAGTAACGCAAAGTGAATCGAGCTGCTTGAAAACGTAAACATTGAGCTACCATATGATGCGGAAGGGCAACTTTTGGGCCTATAACCTAAGACCACCGGATTCGGAAAGACAGAGGCAGGCAAAT
The DNA here is from genome assembly GCF_965194825.1 of Balaenoptera physalus. Lineage (NCBI taxonomy): Eukaryota > Metazoa > Chordata > Mammalia > Artiodactyla > Balaenopteridae > Balaenoptera > Balaenoptera physalus. The sequence goes on along the minus strand of NW_028125955.1, from coordinate 95,705 downwards.
GTGCACTGCAAAAATATTGAAATAGCCAAGACATGGAAGCAAAAAAAAGGTCCATAAACAGATGAATGGACAAAGACGAAATGGTATACGTACCAAATGGAATAGTAGCCTCTGGAAAAAAATGAACAATGCCGTTTTCAGGACTAGAGTTGAGACTAGAAATAATCATATAAGGTTAAGTAAGACAAAAGGGTATGAAAAATATCCTATGATATTATTTATACAAGTTTTCCTAAGATTGCTACCGATGAACATATTTCCACAGAAAAAAAACACTCACAGACTTATCAAATAAACTAATGGTTAGCCAAAATGAAAGGTGGGGGCATGGGTAAACTAGGACTATGGGGTTAACATACATATACTAATATAAGTTAAATGTATATAAACATATAACATATAAATGATATGAATTATATAATCACCAATACCTTCAAAATATACATTCTGTAATCACATACATGGTAACAGGATCCGAAGATGAACAGACATATGTATGAACCATTGAACAGATTCTGTACAGCCAGACAATCAAAACACTCTAATCAAATTTACTCCGATAAAAAATACAAATTAAATTTAAAAAACAAACATAAGTAAGGAGACATAAACTTCTGGGGGCTTGTCCCAGCACATTGCACTCTAATTTAAAAGCTCGGAACACTACCTCCAGGAAGACTCTGTTGTCCTAGTAACAAGACTTGAGAACGTAATAATGCTGCCGCCTTGTGGCTGTCTCCAAAAACAGCACCTTTAAACCCAGTGCCAATGGTTGATTATATAGTCACAAGGACTGCACGGTTGTAAATGACACAGGCACTCAAAAAATGCCCTGGGGTAGGGAATAGGCAAGAAAATTCAACACATGAGAAACTTTTCAAGAAGTCAATAAGAGGAGGGAAGTTGTACTCACTCTTTTTAAAAAAAAGGAAAAGAAAAAATAGGACATGCCTAAAGCTCAGCATAAGGAATTATTAGCCACATGCGTATCCAACCTCCAAAACGGTTTCAGTTCACACCAGTCATGACCATCAGCAAAAAGTCTACAAACTATAAATGCTGAAGGGGTTTTAGAGAAGTGTGTACTTTCTAGCTGCGGGTGGGATATAAAGTCGTAACAGCACTAACGCAAACTGAATCGAACTGCTTGAAAAGGTAAAAATTGAGCTACCAAATGATGCGGCAGGGCACCTATTGGGCCTATAACCTAAGACCACCAAAATTGGAAAGACAGAGGCAGGCAAATATGCACTGCAACAATACTGAAATAGCCAAGATATGGAAGCAAAAAAAAGGTCCATAAACAGATGAATGGACAAAGAAGAAGTGGTATACGGACAGAATGGAATAGTAGCCTGGGGAGAAAAATGAACAATGCTGTTTTCAGGACTACAGTTGAGCCTAGAAAAAATCATATAAGGTTAAGTAAGTCAAAAGGGTATGACAAATATCCTATGATATCATTTATACAAGTTTTCTTAAGATTGCTACCAATGAACATATTTCCACAGAAAAAGACACTCACAGACTTATCAAATAAACTAATGTTTAGCCAAAATGAAAGTTGGGGGGATGGGTAAGTTAGGACTATGGGGTTAACATACATATACTAATGTAAGTTAAATGTATATAAACATATAACATATAAACGATATGAATTATATAATCACCAATACCTTCAAAATATATATTCTGTGATCACATACATGGTAACAGGATCCGAAGATGAACAGACATATGTATGAATCATTGAGCAGATTCTGTACAGCCAGACAATCAAAACCCTCTAATCAAATTTACTCCGATAAGAAATAGAAATTAAATTTAAAAAAACAAACATAAGTTAGGAGACATAAACTTTTGGGGGCTTGTCCCAGCACACTGCACTCTAATTTACAAGCTCAGAACACTACCTCCAGGAAGACTCTGTTGCCCTAGTAAGAAGAGTTGAGAACGTAATAATGCTGCCGCCTTGTGGCTGTTTCCCACAACAGCAGCTTTAAACCCAGTGCCAAAGGTTGCTTAATAGTCACAAGGACTGAAGGGCTCTAAATGACACCTGCCTTCAAAAAATGCCCTGGGGTAGGGAATAGGCAAAAAAATTCAACACATGAGAAACTTTTCAAGAAGTCAATAAGAGGAGGGAAGTTGTACTCACTCTTTAAAACAAAAGGAAAAGAAAAAAATGACATGCCTAAAGCTGAGTATAAGGAATTATTAGCCACATGCAAATTCAAATTCAAAAAGGTTTCAGGTAACACCAGTCATGACCATCATCAAAAAGTCTACAAACTATAAATGCTGAAGGGGTTTTAGAGGAATGTGTACCTTCTAGCTGCTGGTGGGATGTAAAGAAGTAATACCACTAATGCAAACTGAATGGAGCTGCTTGAAAAGGTAAAAATTGAGTTACCATACGATGCGGCAGGGCACCTTTTGGGCCTATAACCTAAGACCACCAGAATCGGAAAGACAGAGGCAGGCAAATGTGCACTGCAACAATACTGAAATAGCCAAGACATGGAAGCAAAAAAAGGTCCATAAACAGATGAATGGACAAAGACGAAATGGTATACGTACCAAATGGAATAGTAGCCTCTGGAAAAAAATGAACAATGCTGTTTTCAGGACTAGAGTTGAGCCTAGAAATAATCATATAAGGTTAAGTAAGTCAAAAGGGTATGACAAATATCCTATGATATCATTTATACATGTTATCCTAAGATTGCTACCAATGAACATATTTCCACAGAAAAAGACACTCACAGACTTATCATATAAACTAATGGTTAGCCACAATGAAAGGTGGGAGGATGGGTAAATTAGGATTATGGGGTTAACATACATATACTAATGTATGTTAAATGTATATAAACATATAACATATAAATGATATGAATTATATATTCACCAATACCTTCAAAATATACATTCTGTAATCACATACATGGTAACAGGATCCGAAGATGAACAGACATATGTATGAATCATTGAGCAGATTCTGTACAGCCAGACAATCAAAACACTCTAATCAAATTTACTCCGATAAGAAATAGAAATTAAATTTAAAAAACAAACATAAGTTAGGAGACATAAACTTTTGGGGGCTTGTCCCAGCACATTGCACTCTAATTTACAAGCTCGGAACACTACCTCCAGGAAGACTGTGTTGTCCTAGTAACAAGACTTGAGAACGTAATAATGCTGCCGCCTTGTGGCTGCTTCCCACAACAGTAGCTTTAAACCCAGTGCCAATGGTTGCTTATATAGTCACAAGGACTGCAGGGCTGTAAAAGACACAGGCCCTCAAAAAATGCCCTAGGGTAGGGAATTGGCAAGAAAATTCAACACATGAGAAATTTTCAAAAGTCAATAAGAGTACGGAAGTTGTACTCACTCTTTAAAAAAAAAGGAAAAGAAAAAAAGGACATGCCTAAAGCTCAGCATAAGGAATTATTAGCCACATGCGTATCCAACCTCCAAAAAGGTTTCAGCTCACACCAGTCATGACCATCAGCAAAAAGTCTACAAACTATAAATGCTGAAGGGGTTTTAGAGAACTGTGTACCTTCTAGCTGCTGTTTGGATGTAAAGTGGTAACAGCAGTAACGCAAACTGAATCGAGCTGCTTGAAAACGTAAACATTGAGCTACCATATGATGCGGCAGGGCACCTTTTGGGCCTATAACCTAAGACCACCGGATTCGGAAAGACAGAGGCAGGCAAATGTGCACTGCAACAATATTGAAATAGCCAAGACATGGAAGCAAAAAAAAGGTCCATAAACAGATGAATGGACAAAGACGAAATGGTATACGTACCAAATGGAAGAGTAGCCTCGGGAAAAAAATGAACAATGCCGTTTTCAGGACTAGAGTTGAGCCTAAAAATAATCATATAAGGTTAAGTAAGTCAAAAGGGTATGACAAATATCCTATGATATCATTTATACATGTTATCCTAAGATTGCTACCAATGAACATATTTCCACAGAAAAAGACACTCACAGACTTATCAAATAAACTAAGGGTAAGCCAAAATGAAAGTTGGGAGGATGGGTAAATTAGGACAATGGGGTTAATATACATATACTAATGCATGTTAAATGTATATAAACTATATGAATTATATAGTCACCAATACATATAAAATATATAATGACAAAACACCTACCAAATACCAAGGGAGGTCTACTCAACATTCACTAACAACATACATGGTAACAGGATCTGAAGATGAACAGACATCTGTATGAATCATTGAGCAGATTCTGTACAGCCAGAAAACCACAACACTCTAATCAAATTTACTCCGATAAGAAATAGAAATTAAATTTAAAAAACAAACATAAGTAAGGTGACATAAACTTCTGGTTGCTTGTCCCAGCACATTCCACTCTAATTTACAACCTTGGAACACTACCTCCAGGAAGACTCTTTTGCACTAGTAACAAGAGTTGAGAACGTAATAATGCTGCCGCCTTGTGGCTGTTTCCCATAACAGCAGCTTTAAACCAAGTGCTAATGGTTGCTTAATAGGCACAAGGACTGCAGGGCTATAAATGACACCTGTCCCCAAAAAATGCCCTGGCGTTGGGAATAGGCAAGAAAATTCAACACATGACAAATGTTTCAAGAAGTCAATATGAAGAGGGAAGTTTTAGTCACTCTTTAAATAAAAAAGGAAAAGGACAAAAAAGGACATGCCTAAAGCTCAGTATAAGGAATTATTAGCCACATGCAAATCCAACTTCCAAAAAGGTTTCAGCTTACACCAGTCAAATGACCATCAGCAAAAAGTCTACAAACTATAAATGCTGAAGGGCTTTTAGAGAACTCTGTACCTTCTAGCTGCTGGTGGAATGTAAAATGGTAACAGCACTAACGAAAACTGAACGGAGCTGCTTTAAAAGGTAAAAATTAAGCTACCATATGATGCTGCAGGGCACCTTTTTGGCCTATAACCTAAGACCACAAGAATCGGAAAGACAGAGGCAGGCAAATGGTACTGCAGCAATATTGAAATTGCCAAGACATGGAAGCAAAAAAAAGGTCCATAATCAGATGAATGGACAAAGAAGAAGTGGTATATGGACAGATCGGAGTATCAGTCACAAAAAAAATAAAACAATGGCATATGCAGCACCACAGATGAGCCTAGAGATAATCACACAATGTGAAGTAAGTCAGAATGCGAAAGACAAATGCCCTATGATGTCCCTTATGTTATCTGAAAATTCATAAACATGAACATATTTCCTAGAGAAAGGCAATCTCAGATTGAGAAGACAAACTTATGGTTAAGCCATAGAAAAGGTGTGAGGAATGGATAAATTAGGATATTGGGGTTAACACACATATATTAATACATATAAAATATATAATCCCCAAAGACCTATGGAATACCAAAAGTGGTCTACTCAACACTCTGTAACAACCTACATGGGAAAGGACCCAAAGATCAACAGATATATATGTATATGTGTAAATGAACAAGATTCTGTACACCTAGAAAAAAAGACATTTTTCAATCAAATTTGCTCTGATAAAAACTACAACTTAAAGACACAAACAAGAATTACGGAGGCTAAAACTTACGGGGGTTTGTCCTGGCACATTCCACTCTAATCTGCAACCTAAAAGCACAACTTGCAGCAAGGTTCTGTTTGCCTAGCAAGCAGAGTTGGCAACATGGAAATGCTGCCACCCTAAGGCTGTTTCCTCAAACAGCAGCTTTAAATCTACTGCTAATGGTCACTAATATTCACAAGGACTGCAGGGCTGTAAATGACTCATACCCTCAAAAAATGTCCTGGGGTAGGGAATGGCCAAAAAAATCGAAACGTGGCAAATTTTTCAAGAAGGCAATTTGAAGTTGTAACTTTAGCTCCATCTTAAAAAAAAATGAAAAGAACATTGATAAACGCAAAACATCAGGAATTATGAGACGCATGCAAATCCAATCTACACAAAGCTATCACCTCACACCAGTCAGAATGACCATCAGCAAAATGTCAACAAACAGAGCATTAACCAAGATGGCGGAGTAGAAGGACGTGCTCTCACTCCCTCTTGTGAGAGCACCAGAATCACAACTGGCTGCTGGACAATCACTGACAGGAAGACCCTGGACTACACCAAGGAGGATACCGCACGTCCAAGGACAGAGGAGAAGCCACAGTGAGACGGTAGGAGGGCACAATCAGAGTAAAATCAAATCCCATAACTGCTGGGTGGGTGACTCACAGACTGGCGAACACTTATACCACAGAAGTCCACCCACTGGAGTGAAGGTTCTGAGCCCCACGTCAGGCTTCCCAACCTGGGGGTCCTGCAACGGGAGGAGGAATTCCTAGAGAATCAGACTTTGAAGCCTAGTGGGAATTGATTGCAGGACTCCTACAGGACTGGGGGAAACAGAGACCCCACTCTTGGAGGGCACACACAAAGTAGTGTGCGCATCGGGACCCAGGGGAAGGAGCAGTGACCCTGGGGGAGACTGAACCAGACCTACCTGCTGGTGTTTGGGGGTCTCCTGCAGAGGCGGGGCGTGGCTCTGTTTCACCGTGGGGACAAGGACACTGGCAGCGGAGGTTCTGGGAAGTGCTCCTTGGCGTGAGCCCTCCCAGAGTCTGCCATTAACCCCACCAAAGAGCCCAGGTAGGCTCCAGTGTTGGGTTGCCTCAGGCAAAACAACCAACAGGGAGGGAACCCAGCCCCACCCATCAACAGTCAAGTGGATTAAAGTTTTACTGAGCTCTGACCGCCACAGCAACAGTCAGCTCTACCCACCACCAGAGCCTCCCATCAAGCCTCTTAGATAGCCTCAACCACCAGAGGGCAGACAGCAGAAACAAGAAAAACGACAATCCTGCAGCCTGTGGACCAAAAACCACAGTTACAGAAAGATAGACAAGATGAAAAGGCAGAGGGCTATGTACCAGATGAAGGAACAAGAAAAAACCCCAGAAAAACAACTAAATGAAGTGGAGATAGGCAACCTTCCAGAAAAAGAATTCAGAATAATGATAGTGAAGATGATCCAGGACCTCGGAATAAGAATGGAGGCAAAGATTGAGAAGATGCAAGAAATGATTAACAAAGACCTAGAAGAATTAAAGAACAAACAAACAGAGATGACCAATACAATAACTGAAATGAAAACTACGCTAGAAGGAATCAATAGCAGAATAACTGAGGCAGAAGAACGGATAAGTGACCTGGAAGACAGAATGGTGGAATTCACTGCTGCGGAACAGAATAAAGAAAAAAGAATGAAAAGAAATGAAGACAGCCTGAGAGACCTCTGGGACAACATTAAATGCAACAACATTCGCATTATAGGGGTCCCAGAAGGAGAAGAGAGAGAGAAAGGACCAGAGAAAATATTTGAAGAGATTATAGTCGAAAACTTCCCTAACATGGGAAAGGAAATAGCCACCCAAGTCCAGGAAGCGCAGAGAGTCCCATACAGGATAAACCCAAGGAGAAACACGCCGAGACACATAGTAATCAAAGTGGCAAAAATTAAAGACAAAGAAAAATTATTGAAAGCAGCAAGGGAAAAACGACAAATAACATACAAGGGAACTCCCATAAGGTTAACAGCTGATTTCTCAGCAGAAACTCTACAAGCCAGAAGGGAGTGGCATGATATACTTAAAGTGATGAAAGGGAAGAACCTACAACCAAGATTACTCTACCCGGCAAGGATCTCATCTAGATTTGATGGAGAAATCAAAAGCTTTACAGACAAGCAAAAGCTACGAGAATTCAGCACCACCAAACCAGCTCTACAACAAATGCTAAAGGAACTTCTCTAAGTGGGAAACACAAGAGAAGAAAAGGACCTACAAAAACAAACCCAAAACAATTAAGAAAATGGTCATAGGAACATACATATCGATAATTACCTTAAACGTGAATGGATTAAATGCCCCAACCAAAAGACATAGACTGGCTGAATGGATACAAAAACAAGACCCATATATATGCTATCTACAAGAGACCCACTTTAGACCTAGGGACACATACAGACTGAAAGTGAGGCGATGGAAAAGGATATTCCATGCAAATGGAAATCAAAAGAAAGCTGGAGTAGCTATACTCATATCAGATAAAATAGACTTTAAAATAAAGAATGTTACAAGAGACAAGGAAGGACACTACATAACGATCAAGGGATCAATCCAAGAAGAAGATATAACAATTATAAATATATATGCACCCAACATAGGAGCACCTCAATACATAAGGCAACTGCTAACAGCTATAAAAGAGGAGATCGACAGTAACACAATCATAGTGGGGGACTTTAACACCTCACTTACACCAATGGACAGATCATCCAAAATGAAAATGAATAAGGAAACAGAAGCTTTAAATGACACAACAGACCAGTTAGATTTAACTGGTATATATAGGACATTCCATCCAAAACCAGCAGATTACACGTTCTTCTCAAGTGCGCACGGAACATTCTCCAGGATAGATCACATCTTGGGTCACAAATCAAGCCTCAGTAAATTTAAGAAAATTGAAATCATATCAAGCATCTTTTCGGACCACAACGCTATGAGATTAGAAATGAATTACAGGGAAAAAAACGTAAAACAGACAAACACGTGGAGGCTAAACAATACGTTACTAAATAACCAAGAGATCACTGAAGAAATCAGAGAGGAAATCAAAAAATACCTAGAGACAAATGACAATGAAAACACGACGACCCAAAACCTATGGGATGCAGCAAAAGCAGTTCTAAGAGGGAAGTTGATAGCTATACAAGCCTATCTCAGGAAACAAGAAAAATCTCAAGTAAACAATCTAACCTTACACCTAAAGAAACTAGAGAAAGAAGAACAAACAAAACCCAAAGTTAGCAGAAGGAAAGAAATCATAAAGATCACAGCAGAAATAAATGAAATAGAAACAAAGAAAACAATAGCAAAGATCAATAAAACTAAAAGTTGGTTCTTTGAGAAGATAAACAAAATTGATAAGCCATTAGCCCAGACTCATCAAGAAAAAGAGGGAGAGGACTCAAATCAATAAAATCAGAAATGAAAAAGGAGAAGTTACAACAGACACCGCAGAAATACAAAGCATCCCAAGAGACTACTACGAGCAACTTTACGCCAATAAAATGGACAACCTGGAAGAAATGGACACATTTTTAGAAAGGTATAACCTTCCAAGACTGAACCAGGAAGAAACAGAAAATATGAACAGACCAATCACAAGTAATGAAATTGAAACTGTGATTAAGAATCTTCCAACAAACAAAAGTCCAGGACCAGATGGCTTCACAGGTGAATTCTATCAAACATTTAGAGAAGAGCTAAGACCTATCCTTCTCAAACTCTTCCAAAAATTGCAGAGGAAGGAACACTCCCAAACTCATTCTATGAGGCCACCATCACCCTGATACCAAAACCAGACAAAGACACTACAAAAAAAGAAAATTACAGACCAATATCACTGATGAATATAGATGCAAAAATCCTCAACAAAACACTAGCAAACAGAATCCAACAACACATTAAAAGGATCATACACCACGATCAAGTGGGATTTATCCCAGGGATGCAAGGATTCGTCAATATACGCAAATCAATCAATGTGATACACCATCTTAACAAATTGAAGAATAAAAACCATATGATCATCTCAATAGATGCAGAAAAAGCTTTTGACAAAATTCAACACCCATTTATGATAAAAACTCTCCAGAAAGTGGGCATAGAGGGAACCTACCTCAACATAATAAAGGCCATATATGACAAACCCACAGCAAACATCATTCTCAAAGGTGAAAAACTGAAAGCATTTCCTCTAAGATCAGGAACGAGACAAGGATGTCCACTCTCACCGCTATTATTCAACATAGTTCTGGAAGTCCTATGCACGGCAATCAGAGAAGAAAAAGAAATAAAAGGAATACAAATTGGAAAAGAGGAGGTAAAAGTGTCACTGTTTGCGGATGACATGATACTATACATAGAGAATCCTAAAACTGCCACCAGAAAACTGCTAGAGCTAATGAATGAATATGCTAAAGTTGCAGGATACAAAATGAATGCACAGAAATCTCTTGCATTCCTATACACTAATGATGAAAAATCTGAAAGAGAAATTATGGAAACACTCCCATTTACCATTGCAACAAAAAGAATAAAATACCTAGGAGTAAACCTACCTAGGGAGACAAAAGACCTGTATGCAGAAAACTATAAGACACTGATGAAAGAAATTAAAGATGATACCAACAGATGGAGAGATATACCATGTTCTTGGATTGGAAGAATCAACATTGTGATAATGAGTATACTACCCAAAGCAATATACAGATTCAACGCAATCCCTATCAAATTACCAATGGCATTTTTTACGGAGCTAGAACAAATCATCTTAAAATTTGTATGGAGTCACAAAAGACCCCGAATAGCCAAAGCAGTCTTGAGGGAAAAAAATGGAGCTGGAGGAATCAGACTCCCTGACTTCAGACTATACTACAAAGCTACAGTAATCAAGACAATATGGTACTGGCACAAAAACAGAAACATAGATCAATGGAACAAGATAGCAAGCCCACAGATTAACCCACGCACCTATGGTCAACTAATCTATGACAAAGGAGGCAAAGATATACAATGGAGAAAAGACAGTCTCTTCAATAAGTGGTGCTGGGAAAACTGGACAGCTACATGCAAAAGAATGAAATTAGAATACTCCCTAACACCATACACAAAAATAAACTCAAAATGGATTAGAGACCTAAATATAAGACTGGACACTATAAAACCCTTAGAGGAAAACATAGGAAGAACACTCTTTGACATAAATCACAGCAAGATCTTTTTTGATCCACCTCCTAGAGTAATGGAAATAAAACCAAAAATAAACAAATGGGACCTAATGAAACCTCAAAGCTTTTGCACAGCAAAGGAAACCATAAACAAGACGAAAAGACAACCCTCGGAATGGGAGAAAATATTTGCAAACGAATCAACGGACAAAGGATTAATCTCCAAAATATATAAACAGCTCATTCAGCTCAATATTAAAGAAACAAACACCCCAATCCAAAAATGGGCAGAAGACCTAAGTAGACATTTCTCCAAAGAAGACATACAGACGGCCACGAAGCACATGAAAAGATGCTCGACATCGCTAATTATTAGAGAAATGCAAATCAAAACTACAATGAGGTATCACCTCACTCCTGTTAGAATGGGCATCATCAGAAAATCTACAAACAACAAATGCTGGAGAGGGTGTGGAGAAAAGGGAACCCTCTTGCACTGTTGGTGGGAATGTAAATTGATACAGCCACTATGGAGAACAATATGGAGGTTCCTTAAAAAACTAAAAATAGAATTACCATATGACCCAGCAATCCCACTACTGAGCATATACCCAGAGAAAACCGTAATTCAAAAAGACACATGCACCCGAATGTTCATTGCAGCACTATTTACAATAGCCAGGTCATGGAAGCAACCTAAATGCCCATCAACAGACGAATGGATAAAGAAGTTGTGGTACATATATACAATGGAATATTACCCAGCCATAAAAAGGAACGAAATTGAGTCATTTGTTGAGAAGTGGATGGATCTAGAGACTGTCATACAGAGTGAAGTAAGTCACAAAGAGAAAAACAAATATCGTATATTAATGCATGTATGTGGAACCCAGAAAAATGGTACAGATGAGCCGGTTTGCAGGGCAGAAGTTGAGACACAGATGTAGAGAATGGACATATGGACACCAAGGGGGGAAAACTGCGGTGGGGTGGGGATGGTGGTGTGCTGAATTGGGCGATTGGGATTGACATGTATACACTGATGTGTATAAAATTGATGCCTAATAAGAACCTGCAGTATAAAAAAACAAACAAACAAAACAACTAATACTAAACTTTCATTGGGTTATTTGTATGGAAATAGGTTAATATAAATGTTTCAGACATTACATGAAATTTCTAAAAATCTTATATTTGTATTTGTATGGAAATATGTATGGAAATATGTTAATATAAATGTTTCAGACATTACATGAAATTTCTAAAAATCTTATATGTTCTGGTATAATGTTATAAGTAATAATCCTAGTTATTACTTTAAAATGTATATCTCAGAAATAACTAATTTTCTTGTCAACTGCATTATTATGAACTTTCATCAAATCTTTAACTGTGGTCATTTTTAAGTCTTTTCTCATTTACAGACAGTTCTGGGTGTACTCTGATGCTTTGGCAAATATGTTCCTATTAAAGGGTTTCATCTTTAAGAAATTCATGTAAAAGACTCTGACAAGTACAAGTTTCTGGTAACTGACTGCACTGCTGAACTGAATGAATAAGCATTTTCAGAACTCTAATGAAAAACTAATGAACTCAAAAAAGTGCTAAGAAAGATCAAGATGAAAACAAAAATTAATTACATGGGACTGAGTGAACTGATGAGGATGAGTATAATTTTTGTGACTTTCTGTCTGAATTTAAAAAAAAATCCCACAAGGACTCAGAGGCAAAGAATATACAAATCAATTTTCACTGCAAAGTAAAGGAGCTGTTACAGTGGAGGATTACTGGACTGAATGTCAATATTATGACATAGTATGAGTGTCTTTCAGGTTTGGTAACTGCAATCATTGTTGCTTTTGTTGTGGTCATCCATGTACAATGCTTAGTGTCAGTCTATTTATCTCTTGTAAAAATAAAATACACTGTGTGTGTGTGAAAAAAAATGTCAACAAACAATAGGTGCTGAAGCAGTTGTGGAGAAAAGCGTAACCTCTCGGTCTAAGTGGGATGTAAACTGGTAATGGCCAAATAATAGGAACAGGACGGCAGTGCGTTTAAAGGTAAAAATTGAGTCACCATATGATCTGGGCCTGTCACCTGTGAAAGCCAGAATCAAAAAGGCACGGGATGGAAAACCGTGTATTGCAGCAGTACTTACAATAGCCAAAACATGGAAGCAAACAAAATGTCCATCAACAGATAAATGGACAAAGAAGAAGTTGTACACATACCGAATGGAAGAGTAGCCTCGGGAAAAAAATGAACAATGCCGTTTTCAGGACTACACATGAGCCTAGAAATAATCATATTAGCTTAAGTAAGTCAAGAGGGAATGACAAATATCCTATGATATCATGTATACATGTTATCCTAAGATTGCTACCAATCAACATATTTCCACAGAAAAAGACACTCACAGACTTATAAAACAAACTAAGTGTTAGCCAAAATGAAAGGTGGGAGGATGGATAAATAAGGACTATGGGGATAACATAGATATAGTAATGTATGTTAAATGTATATAAACATATAACATATAAACTATATGAATTATTTAGTCACCAATACATATAAAATATATAATGACAAAACACCTACCAAATACCAAGGGAGGTCTACTCAACATTCTGTAATAACATACAAGGTAACAGAATCCGAAGATGAACAGACATACGTATGAATCATTGAGCAGATTCTGTACAGCCAGAAAACCACAACACTCTAATCAAACTGACTCCGAGAAGAAATAGAAATTAAATTTAAAAAGCAAACATAAGTAAGGCGACATAAAGTTCTGGGGGTTGTCCCAGCACATTCCACTCTAATATACAACCTTGGAACTCTACCTCCAGGAAGATTCTTTTGCACTAGTAACAAGAGCTGAGAACGTAATAATGCTGCTGCCTTGTGGCTGTATCCCACAACAGCAGCTTTAAACCAAGTGCTAATGGTTGCTTAATAGTCACAAGGACTGAAGGGCTGTAAATGACACCTGTCCTCAAAAAATGCCCTGGGATAGGGAATAGGCAAGAAAATTCAACACATGACAAATTTTTCAAGAAGTCAATAGGAAGAGGGAAGTTGTAATCACTCTTTAAAAAAAAAGGAAAAGAAAAAAAAGGAGATGCCTAAAGCTCAGTATAAGGAATTATTAGCCACATGCAAAGGCAACGTGAAAAAGGTTTCAGCTCACACCAGTCAAATGACCATCAGCAAAAAGTCTACAAACTACAAATGCTGAAGGGGTTTTAGAGACCTCTCATCCTTCTAGCTGCTGGTGGGATGTAAAGTGGTAACAGCACTAACGAAAACTGAATGGAGCTGCTTTAAAAGGTAAAAATTGAGCTACCATATGATGCAGCAGGGCACGTTTTGGGCCTATAACCTAAGACCACCAGAATCGGAAAGACAGAGTCAGGCAAATGTGCAGTGCAGAAATACTGAAAGAGCCAAGACATGGAAGCAAAAAAAAGGTCCATAAACAGATGAATGGAAAAAGAAGAAGTGGTATATGGACAGAATGGAATATCCGTCACGGAAAAAAATAAAAGAATGGCATATGCAGCACCACAGATGAGCCTAGAGATAATCACACAACGTGAAGTAAGTCAGAATGCGAAAGACAAATGCCCTATGATGTCCCTTATGTTATCTGAAAATTCATAAAAATGAACATATCTCCATAGAGAAAGGCAATCTCAGATTGAGAAGACAAACTTATGGTTAAGCCAAAGAAAAGGTGTGAGGAATGGATAAATTAGGATATTGGGGTTAACACACATATACTAATACATATAAAATATATAATCCCCAAAGACCTATGGAATACCAAGAGTGGTCTACTCAACACTCTGTAACAACCTACATGGAAAAGGACCCAAAGATCAATAGATATAGGTATATGTGTAAATGAACAAGATTCTGTACACCTAGAAAAAAAGACATTTTTCAATCAAATTTGCTCTGATAAAAACTACAACTTAAAGAGACAGACAAGAATTACGGAGGTTAAACTTATGGGGGTTTGTCCTGGCACATTCCACTCTAATCTGCAACCTAAAACCACAACTTGCAGCGAGGTTCTGCTTCCCTAGCAAGCAGAGTTGGCAACGTAGAAATGCTGCCACCCTAAAGCCGTTTCCTCAAACAGCAGCTTTAAATCTACTGCTAATGGTCACTAATATTCACAAGGACTGCAGGGCTGTAAATGACTCATGCCCTCAAAAAATGTCCTGGGGAAGGGAATGGCCAAAAAATTCCAAACGCAGCAAATCTTTCAAGAAGGCAGTTAGAAGTTGTAAGTTTCGCTCAATCTTAAAAAAAAGTGAAAAGGACATTGATAAACGCAAAACATCAGGAAATGTGAGACGCATGCAAATCCAATCTACACAAAGGTATCACCTCACACCAGTCAGAATGACCATCAGCCAAAAGTCTACAAACAATAGATGTTGAAGAAGTTGTGGAGAATAGCGAAACCTCTCGGTCTAAGTGGGATGTAAACTGGTAACGGCCAATAATAGGAACAGAATGGCAGCGCGTTTAAAGGTAAAAATTGAGTCACCATATGATCCGGAAGTCCCACTATTGGGCTTTTCACCTGTGAAAGTCAGAATCAAAAAGACACGGGATGGGGATTCCCTGGTGGCGCAGTGGTTGAGAGTATGCCTGCCAATGCAGGGGCCACGGGTTCGATCCCTGGTGTGGGAGGATCCCGCATGCCGTGGAGCATTTGGAGCCGTGAGCCACAGCTGCTGAGCCTGCGGGTCTGGAGCCTGTGCTCCGCAGCGGGATAGGCCGCTATGGTGGGAGGCCCGCGCACCGTGATGAGGAGTGGCCCCCACTTGCCGCAACTGGAGAAAGCCCTCGCACAGAAACAAGGAACCAGCACAGCCAAAAATAAATAAATTAATTAATTAATTAATTTAAAAAAAAATCTTAAAAAAAAAAAACGACACAGGATGGAAAATCGTGTACTGCAGCAGTATTTACAATAGCCAAGACATGGAAGCAAACAAAATGTCCATCAACAGATAAATGGACAAAGAAGAAGAGGTATACATACCGAATGGAATAGTAGCCTCGGGAAAAAAATGAACAATGCCGTTTTCAGGACTACAGATGAGCCTAGAAATAATCATATTAGGTTAAGTAAGTCAAAAGGGAATGACAAATATCCTATGATATCATGTGTACATGTTATCCTAAGATTGCTACCAATGAACATATTTCCACAGAAACAGACACTCACAGACTTATACAACAAACTAATGGTTAGCCAAATGAAAGGTGGGATGATGGATAACTTAAGACTATGGGGCTAACATAGATATATTAATGTATGTTAAATGTATATAAACTTGTAACATATAAACTATATGAATTATATAGTCACCAATATATATAAAATATATAATGACAAAACACCTACCAAATACCAAGGGAGGTCTACTCAACATTCTGTAATAACATACCTGGTAACAGGATCCGAACATGAACAGACATATGTATGAATCATTGAGCCGATTCTGTACAGCCAGACAATCACAACACTCTAATCAAATTTACTCCAATAAGAAATAGAAATTCAATTTAAAAAGCAAACATAACTAAGGAGAAATAAACTTCTGGGGGCTTGTCCCAGCACATTCCACTCTAATCTACAACCTTGGAACACTACCTCCAGGAAGACTCTTTTGCACTAGTAACAAGAGTTGAGAACATAATGATGCTGCCGCCCTGTGGCTGTTTCCCACAACAGCAGCTTTAAACCAAGTGCTAATGTTTGCTTAATAGTCAGAAGGACTGCAGGGCTGTAAATGACACCTGCCCTCAAAAAATGCTCTGCGGTAGGGAATACGCAAGAAAATTCAACACATGACAAATTTTTCAAGAACTCAATAAGAAGAGGGAAGTTGTAGTCACTCTTTAAAAAAAAAGGAAAAGAAAAAAAAGGACATGCCTAAAGCTTAGTGTAAGGAATTATTAGCCATATGCAAATCCAATGTCCAAAAAGGTTTCAGCTCACACCAGTCAAATGACCATCAGCAAAAAGTCTACAAACTATAAATGCTGAAGGGGTTTTAGAGAACTCTGTACCTTCTAGCTGCTGGTGGGATGTAAAGTGGTAACAGCACTAACAAAAACTGAACGGAGCTGCTTTAAAAGGTAAAAACTGAGCTACCATATGATGCGGCAGGGCACCTTTTGGGCCTATAACCTAAGACCACCAGAATCGGAACGACGGAGACTGGCAAATGTGCAGTGCAGCAATACTGAAATAGCCAAGACATGGAAGCAAAAAAAAGGTCCATAAACAGATGAATGGACAAAGAAAATGTGGTATATGGACAGAACGGAATAGTAGCTTCGTGAAAACAATGAACAATGCTGTTTTCAGGACTACAGATGAGCCTAGAAATAATCATATTAGGTTAAGTAAGTCAAGAGGGAATGACAAATATCCTATGATATCACGTATACATGTTATCTTAAGATTGTTACCAATGAACACATTTCCACAGAAAAAGACACTCACAGACTTATAAAACAAACTAATGGTTAGCCAAAATGAAAGGTGGGAGGATGGATAAATTAGGACTATGGGGCTAACATACATATACTAATGTATGTTAAATGTATATAAACTATATGAATTATATAGTCACCAATACATACAAAATATATAATGACAAAACACCTACCAAATACCAAGGGAGGTCTACTCAACATTCACTAACAACATACATGGTAACAGGATCTGAAGATGAACAGACATATGTGTGAATCATTGAGCAGATTCTGTACAGCCAGAAAACCACAACACTCTAATCAAATTTAGTACTATAAGAAATAGAAATTAAATTTAAAAAACAAACAGAAGTAAAGAGACATAAACTTCTGGGGACTTGTCTCAGCACATTCCTCTCTAATTGACAGCCTTGGAACACTACCTCCAGGAAGACTCTTTTGCACTAGTAACAAGAGTTGAGAACATAATAATGCTGCCGCCTTGTGGCTGTTCCCCACAACAGCAGCTTTAAACCAAGTGCTAATGGTTGCTTAATAGTCACAAGGACTGCAGGGCTGTAAATGACACCTGTCCTCAAAAAATGCCCTGGTGTCGGGAATAGGTAAGAAAATTCAACACATGACAAATGTTTCAAGAAGTCAATATGAAGAGGGAAGTTGTAGTCACTCTTTAAATAAAAAATGAAAAGAAAAAAAAGGACATGCCTAAAACTCAGTATAAGGAATTATTAGCCACATACAAATCCAACTTCCAAAAAGTTTCAGCTCACACCAGTCAAATGACCATCAGCACAAAGTCTACAAACGATAAATGCTAAAGGGCTTTTAGAGAACTCTGTACCTTCTAGCTGCTGGTGGAATGTAAAGTGGTAACAGCACTAACGAAAACTGAATGGACCTGCTTGAAAAGGTAAAAATTGAGCTACCAGATGATGCGGCAGGGCACCTTTTGGGCCTATAACCTAAGACCACAAGAATCGGAAAGACAGAGGCAGGCAAATGTCTAAGTCTGTATCTGTTACCATGTTACCATGTCTTTAACGAGGAAATGTCAGAACTGACTTATCAAAAAAAAAGTGTTTGTTTGTTTGTTTTAATTACAGTCACGGTGAGTAAGACGTAGCTCAGAATAGCTAATGTGACTTAGTGATTCTCTCATCAGGAAATACAGTTTCTACTTCCCTGTTTATTCTCCACATCCTGTAGTAAGCAGAGTTTCAATGAAAGATAAATCTACAGGGCGAAAAGAAAAGAAAACTTACATGTGTTGATAAGATCATTTTGACAGGTTGCACCACGTATGTCAGTGTTTCTGGGGATGGACACAAGCCAGAGCTCCTTACTCTGACATTTTCACTGATGTCATTCCCCTTGATCCTCAATTTGAAAGTGGATAAAAATATTTTCTATGTTTTCTTCTTTAAGGAATTAAATAAAGAATGCTTTCTAGACATGACTCTCTAATGATTTTCAGTCAGTGGTCATCAACGGAGGTAAAGCACAGAATCTCATCACCACAGAAGGGTGACATTCAGTCAGGTAAGAAAATTCTCCCCGAAATCAGAGCTTCATCTTTAACATGAAGTCAAAGGCTTTCACAGGTTCTTCATCACTCTGCACTCAGCCCTACCATATGGGATTGGCTCTGAGAATCTCACATCAGATGACTGACAAACATGGCATAGTACACTGATCTGGTACCAGATCCTACCTCTCTTAATGATCTCCTGCAGGGACATTGGAATATTCTAGGATATTTCCTGGAGCCCTCTACTCTATACAGGTACACTTCCAAGTAGAAACAGAAGCTTTGATTTTCACTGGGACCCCTGCTCTGTCCAACCAACCTCTCTAGAAATATGATGTTCTAATCTCTCCTGATTAGAACATTTCAAGGTCTCTCCCTGTGCTAATTTAGTAAAGAGAAAAGAGAAACAAGAAAGAGCAAACTATGCAGGGAGCAATATATAAGATTCCTTTACTTAATGTATTTACCTGATATACCCAAATATTGAGAAATATAGATTCATTTCATAATGGTCAAGAAAAGAGGAGGAGGAACCTCCATGCCAACAGTATATATAAAATGGAATCAATATTGCATAAGCTCCAGCTTAAGCTTAGCTACGAGGTACTAACTCTTCTCATAAAGAAGCAATAGTTCTCCATCATTTGAAGCACACTGAGGACTCAGACAGCTGGACACTGAGGGTGCAGTCTCCTCACTCGAATTCTGTACCTGCATCACAGAGCCATGAAATATTCCCAAAGAATTATTAAGGATGAGGTGGGGAGCCGAAATAAAAAAGATGAATCCATAGTCTGCCCTACCATCTGTTCTGCTGGATATTACCACCATCTTGGCCCAATATGACATTCCCACTTCTCTCTGGGCCTCCCTACTTTCTACCTCCATCCTCTCATTATATCTTACCTACACTTGGAAACGACTCTAGTTTTTCCACTTATCTTTATCAACAAGTAATCCAAATAGCAACTGTGTATATAAATCCTTAGAAACCTCAGGACTGACTCACTAATACATGACCTTCGAAGTCCACAGTTTTCCTAATTCCCTTTATTATTTTTTTCTAATTTCCATGTACTTACACTCTCAGGACCTCCACTGTTCTCAAGTTCGTCTTCCCTGCAAAATCTGTCAACCTAGACATAGACTTAAGTACCACCATCTAAATATCTCCTAGGGAATCCAGTTTTTAAAAAAGCCTCAGCAAGCCTTATGGACTTTATTAAAGACTCTTTAAGATAACCCATGGGAGATAGCAGTACACCCATAGATATCTATTTAATACACCCTCAGAGTAATTTTTTTTTATAAAGTCTCTTCTGGCCAATGAAGACTCTCAGTTCTTCTTCTTCAACATATGCAGGGTCTCACCCTTCTGATTACTCTCTGCTCTACCCCAGGTCCACTCCCTTTCCTGATATTACATTCTTTCCCAATTGTGTATGTTGGTAAAATCAAATAACATAAAATATAACATGTTAATTATTATAAAGTGCACCATTCAGTGATATTAAATACATTCATATTATTGGGCGATCAACATCACCATTTATCTTTCTAATTCTTTTCTACGTTTTAAAACTGTAACTCTGTATCCTTTCAACATAACTTTCCTTTTTGTTCCATAACCACCTGAAAAGCATCATTACCCTCCCAATTTCTATGGTTTTGACTACACTAAGTACCCCATATAATTGAAATAAGTAGTTGTATTGTTATGACTCACTTAAAGTCACAAAAAATGGCATTTTTGGTAGCTCAATTTCCTCAAGATTCATCCATGTTGTAGCATATTCCTAGATCTTTTCCTTCTTAAGGCTGAATAATATTGTGTTATATGGGTATACCACACTTTGCTTATCCAGGAACTAGTGGATGAACACTTAGGTTGCTTTCATATTTTAGCTACTGTGATTATTACTCCTCTAAACACTGGAGTACAAATATTTCTTTAAGACCCTGATTTCAATTCCTTTGGGTATACCTCATAGTAAAATTCTTGGATCATGTAGTAATTCTATTTTTCAATATCTGAAAAATTGCCATACTCTTTTGCAAAGCAGCTGTATCATTCTACATGCCCACTGTCATAGCACAATGGTTCCAACTCCCTCACATCCTCACCAGTACTTGTTTTCTGCTTGTGTATTTGTGTGTGTATGCATGCACACAAATATATAAACATGCATTTAGTGATATGGAGCATCTATTCAAGTGCTTAGTCATTTGTACATCTTTCTGAAGAACCATCTATTCAAGTCTTTTATCCATTTTTGAAACAGGGTGTTTGCTTTTTATTGAGGTATAGGAATTCTCTGTGTATTCTGAATAGAAATCTCTTGTCAGATACATGGCTTTCAAATATTTTCTCCCATCTTGTGGGTTGCCATTTTATTCCGTTTACATTTCTTTGATACACATTTTTTTTAAATTATGTACTGCACATTTTTAATTGTTTTGTTAGCTGTACCTTTGTTGTTCTGTTGTTTCATATTGAGGAAAACACTGCCAAATCCAATGTCATAAAGCCCTTGTCCTGTATCTTCTAATAAGACTTTTTATTTTATTAGGTCTTATAGTTAGTTTCTTGATACGTTTTCATTAATTTTTGCATATGATGTTAGGTATGGGTCCATCTTCCTACTTTTGCATGTTGACAACATGACTTCTCAGCACCATTTGTTGAAAATACTATCCTTTCTACTTTGAAAAGCCTTGGCAACGTGTCAAAAATCATATGGCCATATATCAGGGTTTATTTCTGGGTGTTCTATTCTATTCTATTGGTCTTGAATAAGGGAGAAAATAGTATAACCTATCCAGGTTGATGAAGAACATAAAGAAAGACCAGGACTGAGAATTAGGAGGGCAATATAAAACAGCAGGGAGTAAAAGACAGTGTGAGAGAAGGTCTTGTATTTGCGAGTTCATGGAAATAGGATCATGCTAAAACCACTAAACGCCTGACTTTGAACAATACGGTAAATGTGCTAGCAAGAAACATAACACTTACCCATCTCTGGGAAATATAGTATGGGCATAAAGATAAACTACACACAAATATATTAAACAGGGAAGGGTTTTCATGGTGTGAAAATATTGTGGGATTTGAAATACAATTCACTTCTGTTCTACCATTGTCTCTAAAATTTATGAAAGTGTATATACAAGCAATACCAATTCTAGTAATGTGCTTGACAGGTTTATATATGAACTCCAGCAGACCAGTAAATGTACATTCATACTAGGACTCTTCCCTAAACCAAAAAACAAAACTCAAAAACTGGAAAGACTAGAGTTCACTTTGTCAACACACATACAGATGCAATGATGGTTAACGGTCCAAAAACAGAAAGTGAGCATGGGTGCAAGAGGTTAATCCCCAGGCTGGGGTGGGGTGCAGAGTTTGAGGGTAACACAGGTCGAAAAGGCTTTTGTCCTATCCTTGATTTTTGAGGTATGGAAATTCACCGGCCACTACCTTCATTTCAAACTGAATGAATGCACTATTCAATTTCTTTAAACAGGCGAAGTAAACATGAGTGATAATAAATTTCAAACTGTCGCTAATCAAATAAGATACTAAGAAAAATTAAATAATGTGATTTAAGAAAGAAGTGGACAGATTGTCCAATATGGTAGCATTCAAAGACCCAGAGCTTGATGCCTCTCATGGGGACACCAAAGTCACAACAGTTTACAGAACAGCAATTGATGAAAAAGACCGGGACCTACCGTAAAAGATGTTTTACAGCTAAAGACATAAGGACGGCACCTCGACAAGACAGGAAGGAAGGGCAAAATCTCAATAGAGTCAAGACCCATACCACCAGGTGGGTGGCCCACAAATGGGAGAATAATTACAATTGCAGAGGTGCTCCCAGGTAGCAAGGGATATGAAGCCAACATCAGGCTCTCAAGCCCAGGGATCCTGTTCTGGAAAGAAGAGTTCCTAGAAAGTTGGGCTTTGAAGACCAGTAGTGCTTATTTTCCAGAGAGCCAGAGGGTTGTGGGAAATAGAGATTCCACTCTTAAAAGATGCTCACAAAATCCCACATGATCCGAGAATCAGAACAGAAGCAGTCAGTCATTTGAAAGGATCCCGGGTCACACCTACCTCCTGATCTTGGAGAGTCTCCCAGAGAGGCAAGAGGCAACTACAGCACAGCCTCAGGGACAGAGACACTGGCAGCAGCCATTCGGGGGAGCTCCTTCTACCTCGTGGACACTGGTACCAGCAAGCATAATTTGAGAATCTTCTCTCTATCTTTTTAGCCTCAGGACCTACCCCTACCCATTTCCACCAAACTAGAGACACAAGTACTAGGATGCTGCAGGCCAAGCAACTAACTGAGCAGGGGCATAGCGCCACCCACCGGCAAACAGGCTGCCTTCAGACCCTCTCAATGCACAGCTGCCCCTGGACATGGGCCCAGCCACCAAAAGCCCCAGGACCAGCCTCCTCAGTGGACAGGCACCAGCCCCAGAGTCCCTGGCCCCTCTGACAAGTGAGTCTACTCTGGCCTTGGAGTCAGCCTCACCATTGGCAGGTGATAACTGCACAGGGACTGGATGGAGCTTGGACCTACCCAACAGCAAACCTGCTCTAGCATTGGGATCAGCCTCATACACCAACAGGCACACACCAGCTCCAGGAATACCACAGCCCAGCAGCCTGTGTGACCAGAACACTCACTTGCAGGCCAGAAGCAGCCATGGACTCAGCTGGGTCCTGACCCTGCCCATCAGAATGCCAACACAAGATTAGGGACACCCCAGACCCTGCAGATAGCTGTGTCAGGAACAGTGATCCAACACCAACTCTGCAACTCCTGGGCCCTGCAGCCAGAACTCAGGACCTGTCTCTTCCTCCCAGTAGCCAGCATAGCCCCAGGACCAGTGACTGGGCACTAACCCTGATATCACATGGACTGCAGTTCTACCCATAAGTGAACCAGCACTAGATTTGGTGTCCCCCAGAGTTGTGCAGCCAGCTGCCTTATGATTTAGTCTCACCAAGCAGCACAGACAGCCTCCATACAAGGCAGAGCCTGGCAAACAAGCAGCCTGGGGGCAGCCAAGCCTACCAGACCACCCACAGTAGTCAGCCCACCACAACAGAAGAGCCCAAGCAGCCCACATAGGGGGTACACCTAGAACATATAGTTCTAGTGACCAGGGGACACTGGGTTGCTGGGACACATAGGACCTCTCCTACAAAAGGCCACTTCTCCAAGGTCAGGAAATGTAACGAACCTACTACATACATAGCAATAAAAACAGCAAGTTAAGAAAAATGAGGTGACACAGAAACACGATCCAAATGAAGGAACAAGATAAGAACTCAGAAGAAGATCTAAGTGAAGTGGAGATAGCCAATCTGCTCAAGAAAGAGTTCAAGGTAATGACGGTAAAGATGATCAGAGAACTCAGGAGAAGAATGGACGACCAGAGCAAGAAGTTAGAAGTTTTTTTAAAAAGAGTTAGACCATTAAAGAACAACAAAACAGAGATGACGAATGCAATAACTGAAATGAAAAATACACTAAAAGGAAACTACTGTAGACTAAATGATACAGAGGAATGAATCAGAAAACTGAAGGACAGAGTACTGGCAATCACTGAAGATGAACGGTAAAACAATAGATTAAAATGAAAAGAGGAAAGTTGAACAGACTTGTGAAACAACATCAAGTGTACTAATATTTGCATTATACAGGTCCCAGAAGCAAAAGGGAAGAGAAAGCAGTGTAGAATCTACCTGAAGACATACGAGCTGAAACCTTCCATAACCTGGGAAAGAAAACAGACATCCAAGGCCAGTAAACACAGTAAGGCCAAAACAGGATCAACCCAAAGAGGACCACACCAAGACTCACTGTAATTAAAATGGCAAAAAAAATAAAGATAAAAAGACACTATTAAAAGGAGCAAAGGAAAAGCAACAAGTTACAAACATGGGAACTTGCATAAAGTTATCAGCTGACATTTCAGGATAACCTCTGCATGCCAGAAGGGAGTGGCACGGTATATTTAAAGTCATGGAAGGGAAAAGCCCATAACCAAAAATACTCTACCCAGCAAGGCTCTCCTTCAGACTTGATGGAGAGATCTAAAGTTTTACAGAGAAGCAAAACTAAAAGAGCTCAGCATCGCCAAACCAGCTTTATGAGAAATCTTAAGGGGGCTTTTCTAAGTGAAAAAGAAAAGGCCACGACTGAAACATAAAAATTAGGAAAGGAAATTTACTAAAGGAAAAACCTCATTGCTTAAGGCAAATATTCAACAGAGGTAGTAAATCAACCATGTACACAGCTAATAGGAAGGATGAAAGAAAACAGAAATAAAACCATCTATATTCACAATAAGAAGTTAAGGGACACACAAAACAAGTAGATGTAAAATATAAGGTCAAATTCAGTAACTGTGGGGGAGGAGGGTAACAATGCATGGTTGGTAGTGTCCATGTGAAATTAAGAGCTCAGCAACTTAAATAATCACACACATACACACTCACACAAAACTGAAAGAAATCCAAACATAATATTAAAGATAGTCCTCACGTCACAGATGAAGGGAATAAACGGGGAAGAAAGGAACACTGAAGAAATTAAAGAGGGATTCTAAAAATACCCAAGACAAATGAAAATGAACACACAATGATCCAAAATCTATGGGACACAGCCAACGCAGTTCACGGGGGAAGTTACAGTGATACAAGCTTATTCTTAGGAAACAAGAAAAATATCAAATAAACAACCTAACACTACACCTGAAGGAATTAGAAAAAGAAGAAAAAACAAAACCCAAAGTTGTCAGAAAGAAAAATTAAGAAAACTATACCATATGCAATCACATCGAAAAGAATAAGAGGGCTTCCCTGGTGGCGCAGTGGTTGAGAATCTGCCTGCCAATGCAGGGGACACGGGTTCGAGCCCTGGTCTGGGAAGATCCCACATGCCATGGAGCAACTGGGCCCGTGAGCCACAATTACTGAGCCTGCGCGTCTGGAGCCTGTGCTCCGCAACAAGGGAGGCAGCGATGGTGAGAGGCCCGCGCACCACAATGAAGAGTGGTCCCCATTTGCCGCAACTAGAGAAAGCCCTCGCACAGAAACGAAGACTCAACACAGTCATAAATAAATAAATAAATAAATAAATAAATAAAAGAACGTGAATTTCTTTAAAAAAAGAATAAGATACCTAGGAATAAACACACCTAAGCAGGTAAAAGACATGTGCTCAGGGCTTCCCTGGTGGCGCAGTGGTTAAGAGTCTGCCTGCCAATGCAGGGGACACGGGTTCGAGCCCTGGTCTGGGAAGATCCCACATTCCGCGGAACAGCTGGGCCCGTGAGCCACAACTACTGAGCCTGCGCGTCTGGAGCCTGTGCTCCGCAACAGGAGAGGCCGCAATAGTGAGAGGCCCACGCATCGCGATGAAGAGTGGCCCCCGCTTGCCGCGGCTGGAGAAAGCCCTCGCACAGAAACGAAGACCCAACACAGCCAAAATATAAATAATAAATAAGTAATAAATAAATTAAAGAAATCACTATAAAAAAAAAGACGTGCTCAGAAATCTATCAGCCATTGGTGAAAGAAGTTGAAGGCAACACAAAAAGATGGAAAAACATAGCATGTGCATGGACTGGAAGAATTAATACTCTTAAAATAACCATACTACCAAAGACAGTCTACAGATTTAATGCAATCCCTATCAGAATACCAAAGCATTTGCACAGAACTTGAAAAAGTAATTTTAAAATTTGTATAGAAACACAAAGGCCCCAAATAGCCAAACAATCTTGAGAAAGAACAGAGCTGGAGGCATCACGCACCTTGACTTCAGACTATACTGCAAAGTGACAGTAATCAGAGAGAATCGTACCAGAGCAAAAACAGACACAAAGATCACTGGAAGAGAACAGCGATCCCATAAATAAGCCCACACACTTATATTTAATTGATTTATGACAAAGCAGGCAATATGGAGAAAAAACTGTCTCTTCAATAAGTGGTACTAGGAAAACTGGTCAGCTACATGGAAAAGAATAAAATTAGATTATTTTAGAACACCATATATAAAATAAATGCAAAACTGAATAGACACCTAAATGTAGGACCAGAAACCATAAAACCCCTAAAGGAAAATATAGAACATTCTTCAACATAAATGATAGCAACAGTTTTAGGTTCAATCTACTAAGGCAAATGAAACAAAAGCAAAAATAAACAAATGGGACTTCACTAAACTTAAAAGATTTTGCACAGCAAAGGAAACCAAAGACAAAATGAAAAGACAACCTGCTGAAGGAGAGAAAATATTTGCACATGATAAGAGGTTAACACCAAAAAGATGACTAAGCAAGGGTTCATAGCTAAACTACAGAAAGAGCACATACAACTCAATATCAAAAAAACACCCAAAATCTTTTTTTTTAAAAAATGAGAAGACCTAAATAGACACTTTTCCAAGGAAAATATACAGATAGACAGCCAGAACTCACAAAGATGCTAAACATAGCTAATCGGCAGTAAAATGCAAATCAAAACTATGAGATATATCACCTCAGTCTTGTCAGAATGGCTGTCATCAAAAAGATCACAAATAACAAAGGTTAGTGAGGATGTGGAGAAAGGGAAACTCTTGTACACTCTTGATGTGAATGTGAATTAGTGCAGCTACTGTGGAAAGCAGAATGGAGGTTCCACAAAAAACTAAAAATAGAACTACCATAATATCCAGCAGTTTCACTCTTGGGTATATCAGAAGAAAACAAAAACACTATTTCAAAAAAATAACTGCACCCCAATGTTCAAAACAGTGTTATTTGCCATAGCCAAGATATAGAGTCAAACTAAGTGTTCATCAATAGCTTAGTGGATAAAAAAGATTTTTTATGATGACTTCAGCAAAAAATAAAATTTTGCCATTTGCAATAACATGGATGGACTTGGAGGGTATTATGCTTAGTAAAATAAGCTGCAGAGAAAACAAGCATGGTATGTTATGAGAAAACAAGCATGGTATGTTATCACTTACACATGGCATCTGAAAAATTGAATACAACAACAACAACCAAAAAACAGACTCACAGATTAAAAAACAGACTAGTGGTTACCAGCAGGGAGAGATAGGGTGGAGGAGCAAAATAGTGGTAGGAGATTTTGAGGTACAATCCACTATGTATAAAATCAATAATCTACAGTGGTGTACTGTATAGCATGGGGAATATAGCCACTCTTTTATAATAACTATAAATGGAGAAGAAGCTAAACATTTATGAATCACTGTTGTACCTCTGAAACTAATATAATAATGTAAATTAACTATAGATCAATAAAATATAAAGTAAGAAACAATAAAGGGGAGACAGATTATTAGATAGAAATCAATTAAATAAACACAAGTTTTGGAAATCAGGAATTAAAACACAACATGTAAGACACAACATTGGCATTTAAACTGTACAATCTATTCATTTAAAAGAAATCATTTAAGTGGTAAAAAATGGTACCCATTCTCACAATTTTGTATATCTAGGATAAATTATTATCTACAAAAATATGTTACAAATATTCACTCAAAAAGAAAGAGAAAATTTGGATAAACCCATTTTAGTATACAAATTTAATATCAAAGTCTCTAGGTAAAATTGATTTGAATAAGTTCTGTTAGCCACTTCTAGTTTCTTTGTGATGTAAAATCTTTTAAAGCATAAAAATCAGCCTTTCTACATTATACCACTAGACATACATGGAAGTTAAAAGAAATGAGAAGACAGAACAATCAACCAGGAAGGTGAATTTACTGAGAAACAGTCATTCGTTCTCCCTCCTCCTTTTCTTTTCCTCCTTTTCCAGGTCTCTTTCGGTTCCAATCAAGAGAAGTCTTGAGAGTTCTGAGAATATTTCTTTGACGGCTTCAAATCACCATACCTACATCCTCTGACACAACTACACACACGGGAACAAAAATAAACCTCTGCTATCTACTCATGTAGGAGGGATTCATGCAAAATTAACTCCTACATGGAGACCAACAGGTGAGTTTTCTACCTGTTCTTTATAATGTCCTTCCATTATAGTAAATCCCACACATTATGAGGCAGAAGTGGTTACGTGAGCTTTTCCTTCAAGTCAAAAATCTTGCATTCATTTCAAGCACCTGGTGATCATAGGGTACAGCCAGGGAAGGTGCCATCCCCCCTGGGGGTGGGGGGTGGCGGTGAATGGGCTCCCACACCCATGCACCTCCTGATGTACAGATTCTGGAGAAAAGAAGGGCGATCATACCGCAGTCAGCCTGTCAGGCTGTCGGGCCACTGGGCGACCGGACCAGCCTGGAAGGGTCCCATCAGCTGCTGAAAGCAAAACTCTGTCCCCCCCCTGTGACGTCAGGCAATTTGGGCCAGAGAGTCAGAGGATAATCAAATCAGAGAGTCAGAGGACAATCAGAGGTAATCAACTCCTCCTCTCTGCTCACCTCCTTGGGGTTACAGCAACCCCATCTCCAAACCCAAATCTGACCCTGGAGTGCCAAACTGGGAGTGGCAGGTGGGCTCTGCCCGTGCTTCAGCGCCCTCTGGAGGTTGTCTGCTCTAAAGGCAACTCTCAGCCCTTCCTTCTCCTTCCCTAGTCATGGGGGCTGCCTTGGTCTCCTGCAGCTGCTGGCCTGATTTCATTCTTCTTTTTTCTCCAATTACAATGAAGTGTCTTACAGAAGTTTGGAATCTCTTGAAGAAGGAAGATCTTTTAGTCAATACACCTTAACTGTGAGAAGTTGGTATCAAGAATGAACCTGAAATACTGTATTTTTCTCCTGATGATTCCAAGGAGAGACAGCACAAGTTTTCTAAATCATAAGAAGAACCAAGGTAAATATGATATTCTGAGCCAGAGATGAAAAAGCAGTTTCTAGCACCCCTTCCTCATGTCATTTAACTGGGATTTAAATCAAACAACTGCCACTGGATTTTAAATCACATGACCCAACTTTAAATCAATCAGCTGCTTCCCTGTAACTCACGTGACTTGGCTTTGAATAGTAAGAAATGCAGAGGTATAAAAAGGATGTTCTGAACAATAAATGGAAAAACAACATTTTAGAAAGTTTTTTTCTTTTCGAATGGACCATTCATTGCCTACAGAATAAAGGATTCTCTTGTGGATTTCTTGAACTGTAAACACATACAATGTCTCCGTTGGCTTGATTGACTTAGATTTGGGTTTTTTTGTTGTTGCTATTGTTAACATATTTCTTGGAGTATAATTACTTTACCTTGTTGTGTTAGCTTCTGCTGTATAACAAAGTGAATCAACTATTCGTATACATATATTCCCATATCCTCTCCCTCTTGTGTCTCCCTCCCACCTTCCCTAACCCACCCCTCTAGGTGGTCACAAAGCACTGAGCTGATCTCCCTGTGCTATATGCAGCTGCTTCCCAATAGGTATCTATTTCACCTTTGGTAGTGTATATATGTCCATGCCACTCCCTCACTTCATCCCAGCTTACCCTTACCCCTCCCTGTGTCCTTAAGTCCATTCTCTACATCTACGTCTTTATTCCTCTGCAGCGACTCCTGCTAGGGATGGATACTTCCTTTTATGCTCAAGGAAATCCCCTAGTTTGAATATGATTTGAGTTTGATCCTGTGAAACCATCAGAACTTCCCACCAGAGATAAATGAGGAGATTCTGGCCTTTATTAGTATGCACGATGAACACGGGTGTCCTGGCTGTACTTGCCAACCCTCCTATTTACCTACCTATTTTTATCCACCTTCCTCCCTGTGAGTACCTTTGACCAACCCTGAGCTCAGACTCCTGACCTATTCCAGTGACTTTGTCAGTCTTTCTTTAAAAATGGACAGGTAATGAAATGAAATTGACCTAGAAGCAGCAGCTCAGTAAGGGAAATAAAATCATCAGAAGTTATCTAATCACAGCCACAGCCATCCAGGGCTCTGTCTTATCTCCTGGGTCATAAGAATGGTACCTTCCTAAACTTGAAGGACATCCCATCAAATAAGCAAAAGTGTTGCTCACCTCTGGCTCTTGGAGGGATTGCTAGGCAATCTACACAGTGTATACTAACTGCAAAACACTGTCATGGTTTTGAAACACCTATGATCCAGGAAAGCTTTTTGGGGTGCATGGGGAAGGTTTCTTTTAGACATCAAGCAAAAAATAAATCACCAAGCTCTTTGAGCACAGGGGTTCTTAAGAGGGCAGTAGAAGGAAGGAATGGGCAGAAAAGATGATCTCCAATGAAGTTAAGGAAATTTTTCCAAAAGAGTAGGATTTAGTCTCAGTTTAAGGAGAACACTTTTAAATAGCTGGGACAGCTCCAAACTGCAGTTTAGGGAACGAGTGCTTCAAAAGAACAGTGCTTTAAAAGTCCTGGCAAGGCAGCAAGAGGATGAAGAGTTGGTTTTGCATAGTTTTGAACACAGGAGTAAAGAAGCAGAGGCATCTCTGACTAAAAGGCCCTGAGATCCTATGGCATCAATGCGTCAGTTGCAGGGGCAGGGGTGTGGGGGGCGATATTTCTCTCAATGTCTCCCAGGGCAGCCACCCCTCCCTACCCTAACCCCCAGTCCCTTCACCCTTCCTCCCTCCACTGTTGGGTCCCCAGGGACAGCACTTCTTACGCTGGAGTGCTCAGGCACCATTTCTGCAGTCTGGATTCTTCCTGGAGCCTGGCAAGTTCTGGGACAGGAAGACAGGTCTGCAAGCCCGCTGTGGTGCAGTCGGACCTGGAGGCCTGGAGAGGAACTGGAGCCCTGAAGCCCACCCACGTCCTTGAAGCCGAGGGAGGAACACATCCTCCTAACAGTACTTCTCAGGGGTCAGCATGCTCCCCACCCGATGGTGATCCATACTCACTTGAGGCAGCAAGCACTGCCTCTAACTGGCCCCCTCGATTCCGCCTTAAGGGTCCTCGCACATGTGTGATAGCGCAGGCCCCGGATCTCTTTAGTCAGCTGAGGCCAGTGCTGCCGGGATCCCTCCAGTCCCATCCCCCAGCCCCTCCCTCTCGGACTGTATGTAACAGAAGAAAGAGCACAGAGGAATAGGCTGAATCAAGGGATCTGGGAGCCTGGGTATGAGTTTGAAGACCGAGAACCTAAGGCGCAATTACATATTACTGAAAACTCTTGTGGGGTGTGTGAGGGGAGGTTAGGGGGCTGAGAGGCTGAGTCGACCTGGTGAGTCCAGCCCCAGGACACCACACAGCCCCGCCCCCCTTTCCTTGCCATCAGACAAGGGTGACGCAACTCCAGCTGGTACTCTGCACTTCCCCCTCCCTGATTCTCCAGAAGAGCAGGTGGCCCCCCTCTGAGGGCAGGGGCAAGACCACGGACCAAGTCCCCCTGCACTAAGGCACTACTGGAAGCTCTTCCTGAATAGCAGTCCTGGCTTGGAGCGAACCCAGGTACCGCCAAAGCTGGTCTCGTCCTGCAGCTGAGGGACACAGGCTTTAAGTCAGCTGCCTTGGCTTTAAATCAATCAGTCCCCCCTTTAAGTCAGGTGACCTGATTTTAAATCACTGTGTGCCCCTCAAGCCTGCAACTTCAAAAGTTGGGAACTTCACTTTGATCCCAGCACCTCACACAGCTGAATGCACACTGTAGTCACCCCCAACCCTGGCTTAGAGGCAGGATATAAGGTAAGGGGATGGGCGTGCACACATGGTGATGAGGGTGTACTTCATGTACCAGAAGGGTCCAGGTACTCTGGGCACAGCAAGCAGTGCACGATACAGCAGCTCCCTGGCAAAGCTGGTGATGCACAGGGGGAGCAGGCACACCCAGGCATGCAGAGGTTCCAGGGCGGGAGCTGGGGCACAGCCAGCCGGGAGGGTGTGAAAGCGGAGGATCTGAGCCTTCTGGTGAAAGGCAGACACAGAATATGGATGAGAAACAAAGACCAGATGAAACATGGATTTGAAAAACACACCATGCTCTTGAAATTGGGGTGGGGGGCACCCCAGATTTGAGTCTTCTTACTCCCCAGTAGCTAGTGCTTTGGCATTTGCCCAATTACTTATAAAATGTGACTGATAATATCTAACCCATAGAATACAGCATTTGGAGTGGTTTGCGTGTTTATGTTTCTATAGGGGAATAAACTTTTCTACAAGAAAAATGTATATTTTCTGAAATAAATTAAAACCCCTTTTTAAAAAGTACCGTATCGGACTTCCCTGGTGGCGCAGTGGTTAAGAATCTGCCTGCCAAGGCAGGGGACCTGGGCTCGAGTCCTGGTCAGGGAAGATCCCAAATGCTGCGGAGCAGCTAAGCCCATGCGCCACAACTACTGAGCCTGGAGGCCACAACTACTGAAGCCTGCGCGCCTAAAGCTGGTGCTCCACAACAAGCGCAACAAGAGAATCCACCGCAATGAGAAGCCCACGCACCGCAACAAACAATAACCCCCGCTCCCTGCAACTAGAGAAAGCCCACACGCAGCAACGAAGACCAAACGCAGCCAAAAATAATTAAATTAATTTTTTTTAAAACTACTATATCCTTCTATACATCTTCTTGGGGAAGAACAGAGGGAAGGAGTGGGAGAGTGAGAAAGACCAATACTTAGTGCACATCCCGGATGCAGGTGCTCTGCTGGCTCAGATAGTTTTATCCCCACTTTACAAAGGAGGAAGTAAGCTCAGAGAGGTTTAGTAATTTTCCCAAAGCCAAACAGCTATTGAGTGGCAGAACCAGGATCTGAACCAAATCTGTAACCTTCAAAGCCTAAGCCCTCATCACACCAAAACTCAATTAATATTTACATTTATCGAATTACATTGCAACCTGGGGAGTTCTTGGCACAGTCCTGAATAAGAGTGAGAAAGAAAGAAATAGCGTTGTTCATCCAGTCAACCAAATTTTTTTTTAATGCTATTCTTGTCTGCTTACATTCTTTTTATTTATGTATGTATGTATGTATGTATGGCTGTGTTGGGTCTTCGTTTCTGTGCGAGGGCTTTCTCTAGTTGTGGCAAGCGGGGGCCACTCTTCATCGCGGTGCACGGGCCTCTCACTATCGTGGCCTCTCGTTGCCAAGCACAGGCTCCAGACACGCAGGCTCAGTAATTGTGGCTCACAGGCCGAGTTGCTCTGCGGCATGTGGGATCTTCCCAGACCAGGGCTCGAACCCGCGTCCCCTGCATTGGCAGGCAGATTCTCAACCACCGCACCACCAGGGAAGCCCAACCAAAATTTTTGAAGCAGCTGCTAGATGCCTGGCCCTGTTTGGAGTTCAGCAGTGATCAAGACAGGAAGAGTCCTACTTTCATGAACCATGTAGTGGGGAGGAGAGAGAGGTGCAACTTGGGTGAGGGATTTCACCTTGCTGGGCCTCTGTTTTCTCATCTGGAAAATGGGATGGGTGTTTCTCATTTTCTGGGATTGTCCACCCCTCACATTCTCTGATTCCATAAGAAGCATTTGTTTTCCTGTTTTTTAAAATTCAATCAGGCCATGAGCTGTGATGAATGTCGTTAGCTGCTCCCCAAATCACTCTATTTCCACCCATTTCCTGTGATCAGGTCTATCCCCCAACATGACTCAAAATCAATCAAGTCACAGAAGCTAAGGGGCAACCAGCAGAAGAATTCCAACCCTGGCTTCTCAGGAGCTCTGCGGTCTACCTGGCCAGGTAAACTTCACGCACCTGGCACAAGGTGGCCATCCCTGGTTTCACATCAACATGATCTCAGGCACAAACCTCCTTGTTTTTCCATCTTTTCTTTAAGTTACTTGCTGAAACAACTGCACAAATATGAAAAAGATATAAAAATCAGGCATCCTCTGCCCTCACTGCCTACTAATAAATGATTTTCTGCCACTTTAATGATAAAGATACAATATTTCAGCATTCCGCTGCCCTTATTATTTTTCATTTTGTTGATATTTCTACTGAATACATCTTTCAATATTTTAACAATGGAACATATATTTAGGTTGTTCCACACACAGCCTTTGGTGGTAAGGGTTTTGTTGTTATATTTCTATTATGTTTCCTTTAAAAATAATTATCCTGTTTAAATGGATTATGTCAACTTTATAGGCATTTTTTATATGATACTGATGAAATTAATACATAGAGGGCAGTAGTACAAATTGATTGGAATTGAGAGTCTCTATTAGCACAGTTAAATATAAATATTATATATATATATATATATATATATATATATATATGCCAAATTACATGCTGAGTGAGATTCTCCTACTCTTTTTCACTCTCTGCCCCTCAAGCCTGTAAGAAATGGAATATTTCTTGCCATATCAGTAAAAAAAGGATGTCACAGACATCAGCACTTGCAGCCCTCCAGTGTGAGCCAGCAGGCCCTGAGGAACTCAGGATATGCAAATACAGAATGCTGGCCCCAGCGAGCTGAGGTGCATATCAAAGGAATGATTTCAGTGAGCCCAGACGCTTGCATCTTCCCATACAAAGAAAAGCGCTACATTCCTCACCTTGGGAGAGCTGGTTTTCCTTAGTTAACAATCACCTTTTGATGTTCCCCATTACCTGCGCCATTCCCCTCCCCTGTCCCCTCCCCCCAGTACTTTAGCTCAGGGAGGAAGGAGCGCAGAGAGACTCGGCTGAACAAGGGACCTCCGAGCCTGGGGATGCGTTTTCAGCTGCTTTCCCCGCAGTCAGGAGGAGGGGCGCTGACGCTCCAACCGGACCCTGCGCCTCCCTTTCCCCGTTTCCCCTCAGGACGCTCAGGCCGACCCACTCCCCACGCCCACCAGGCCCCGCGAGCCAGGCCGAGGGCAGGGGCGAGAGGAGGGACCGAAGTTCCCCGGGACCAGAACGCTGGGGGCCGCTCTTTCTGCACAGCAGCGGCGGGTGGCAGCGAACCCCTGCCCCTCAGAAGCTGGTCTTGCACTGACGCCCGGGCACCAGACCAGGAGGAGGGTTGGCGCCCACTTACCCGGCCCGCGATCCCCAGGACTGTCGCGGCTTTGGCCGCCGGGGCCCCTCCAGAGCCGGCAGCCTCAGTGAGGCCGCCCTCCCTTCGGGCTCCGGGGCACTTCAGTGACGGCGGAGGGAAGAGACCCCGAGCCGGGAGTTCCAGCTCTGCGGAAACGCGGGATCCGTTCTGGGCGAGGAGGTGGGACCGCTCTGCCCCCAGGCCTTCCGGGAGGGAGGGTGGCGCCGGGGGAGAAGCCGCCTGGAGCCTCCAGGAGCCCTTCTGGGGGTCCTGGAGGGGCGGCCCGGCCTGGGGGGCCGGCCCACTGTGGCCGCAGCCCAGGCCTTTTTCCTGGAATCCTACACAAGAAAGAAAGATACACAGTCTATAGTAAATATTCACAAATGATTGTTGCTGCTGTGCTTACTATTCTATTAAAGGTGTAAAATCCATAAAACACTTTAAGTTCAAAGTTAAATATGAATTTTTACCTTTCTAATTATGTCTCTGCTATTCCCAACTGTGGTTAATGAATCAGAGACTGTGGCATCACTAGTTAAAAATGAGCTTGAGGAAAAAACAGAACTCAGGCCCACCAGACCTACTGAATCACGATCTGCACTTTTAAAATCTCCCCAGTGTACTTGTGTACCCATGAATAGTTGAAAGGTACATTTCTACCTCGACATGTCTTTTCTGTCTGAGAAATACACACATTTTATCCAGTTTGATATAAATAAAACACTCAAAAATGCATATGCCTGTGTTGAAACCATCATTCTATCATTTCTTTTCCAGATAAGTATAGTCTCTACACTGGTTTTGTGGATCACATGCCATACTCTTTTCTTGTAGTTACAAATAAGGTAGAGAAAGTTACTTTGTAAATATATATATATTAGTGGATAATTGAAGACAGTCTTCTATAATTAAAACCAGTTCTCTTAACTTGCTGTTTTCTTCTTGGGTCACATTATGAACTCTTCCCATGGCCACATGGCATGTGTACTTTTAATTTCAGGGACTGCTGCCATTCCAGGATGTGGCCATAGATTTCTCTCAAGAGGAGTGACAATGCCTGGACCAAGATCAATGGGAATTCTACAGGGGTGTGATGTTAGAGAAGTATAGGAACCTGCTCTCCTTGGGTGAGGATACCTTCCTTCCAGAATTCCTTTTCCAACCACAGGGTTTAGAGTCCTTCATTTGTAGAATGTCTCCTGGAATCTTCTGCTTCCTACAATAGGGTTTCAGATTGCAATGTTTCAGGAAAGACTGGGAGTTTGTGGGTATAATTTATCTTATTCTTTTAAAATCGCAGCCTCCCTTTTAATATACTTTGTAACTGCTTGGGATGTGTCTATATGAACTGTGTATTATATGCTTCTGTTATAGTCCTTACAATATTTTTTTGTCTTATTTTCTGTAACAATTTTCCATGGATTCTTTGGGCTTAAGGTATATTAAAAGGGAGACTGCGATTCTGGGACTTCCCTGGTGATGCAGTGGTTAGGATTTCGCCTGCCAATGCAGGGGACCCTGTTCGATCCCCGGTCTGGGAATTTCCCACGTGCCACGGAGCAACTAAGCCAGTGGGCCACAACTACTGAGCCTGCGTGCCACAAGTACTGAAGCCGGTGTGCCTTGAGCCCGTGCGCCATTTATTTTTTGGAGAATAAAACTGCCTCTGAGTGATTAAAATCTAGACCAGCTAGTCAAAATGCTTTATCACCTGTTCTTCTAAACCACTGATCAACGGAACAAGTTTTACTAGGGATAACAGAGTAATTGTATTCTGGAGTTCATATCAGCAATATGTTTTATGACCTTGATGCTGGATCACGACATTTCAATGGTATAACTGCTATTAATTGTCTGTTTGTTCAACGATTAAAGTCTCACGTGATCTGAGTTCAGACTGGAGTCATCCTGGTTGGTTTCTGTCTATTGCAGATTTCTTCCAGTATGAAAGGACAAGAGCAATACGGCTTACTTTACAAAATGTCTTCAAACTAAATGATGATATAATCTACATTCAGTTAATTTATACATACCCTACTGTAGAACAGGGTTTGTTACGGTGGCAGAGCCCGGTAATTAGGTAAAACTGAAACATTTATCTGCAGTGGTTCAAGTTCTCTTCCTAAGAATATATTTATAATCAACATTCTTTCACAAAGTACCCAATTTAATTCACCATAGCATTCCTCATATTAACTAAATGGAGAATCCTAGGCTATATACAAATCCAGAAAGGGCCAAAAGTCATCAGCCCCTATGGATTATTACAACCCATTACTGAGACATTCAAATTATTTATTAAAGAACCACCATGACCATCAACATCATCAATTTATATATTATTGCCCCAATGCTAGCCTTAACCCTGGCTCTCACAACATGAATTCCTCTTCCCATATCTTATCCACTAATTGATATAAATGTAGGCATACTATTTATATTAGCCATATCAAGCCTAGCCATTTATTCCATCCTCTGATCTGGTTGAGCTTCAGATTCAAAATACTCACTCACTGGAGCTCTACGGACAGTAGCACAGACAATCTCATATGAAGTCTTGCTGGCAGTTATTCTATTCTCAGTCCTAATGCTAAATGGATCATTTACACTTTCAACAGTAATTATTACACAAGAACACCTATGACTAATTTTCTCCTGACCCCTACCCAGAATTTGATTATCTCCGCAGTAGCAGAAATCCAATGAAGCCCCACTTGATTTAACAGAAGTAGAATCAAAACCTGTCTATGTCTTCAATGTAGAAAATGTAGCAGGCCCATTCACCCCGTCCTTCCTAGAGAATATGTCAATTTCCTTATAATAAACATTTCCACAACATTCTATTTTTAGGAGCATTCGACAATCCCTACGTGCCAGAATTATATACAGCCCAAGTCATCATTAAAACACATCTAACAATCTCCTTTCGATGAATTCGAGCATCCTACCCACAATTTTGATATGATCAACGTATACATCTCTTATAAAAAATCTTTTTACTACTAACATTAGCCCTATGTATATGAGAGTTTTCACTACCTGTCATCATACCAGGCAACCCACAGCAAACTTAAGAAATATGTTTGACTAAAGAGTTACTTTGATAAAGTAAATGATAGAGGTTTAAATGCGCTTATTCCTGGAATTGAACTTATTTCTAAGAATTTTACATTCTCCATGCTACCACATTACACCACAATGCTATATAGTAAGGTTCTCTAAGAAAGCTTCAAGGCCCATACCCCCAAAATATTGTTGTATATCCTTCCTGTACTAATAAACTCTCATTGTTTTTTACTATCATTCTACTGACCATTATTTCAGGAAATATAATTGTAGTAACAAGCTCACACTGGTTAATGGTATCCCCATTCTAATAAAAAACATGAACCCATAAGCTACAGAAGCATCCAACAAATATTTTCTAAAACAATACACCACATCAATACTACTTATAATGGCTATTATCATTAATCTAATATACTCTGGTCAAAGAACACAATGGATTACAAAAATCTTTAATCCAGCAGCATCCACTATCATGACAATCGTCCTTGTCACAAAAGTAGGACATTCCCCATTTCACTTCTGAGTGCCCGAAGTAACTCAAGGCATTCCATGAACAGCAGGCCTGATGCTATCAACATGACAAAATTGCACCCCTATCAGTTTTATACCACATGTCACCATCCATCAACCTAAACATACTGTTAATCATAGTGATATTATAAATCATAGTTGGACGCTGAGGCAGACTTAGCCATACTCACCTGGAAAAAATTACAGCCTCCTCATCAGTTGCCCATATAGGATGAATAACAGCTATTATAATGTATATTCCAAGTATAACAATCCTAAACATACTAATTTATATCATAACAACACTATCTTCTTCCTATTTATACCCAGATCATGTACTACAAGGGTATCATTATCACACACATGAGATAAAACACCTCCCATCAGGATCCTTATCCTCAGCATTATAGTGTCATTAGGAGGTCGCCCACCATTATCAGGGTTTTGACCCAAATGAATAATTATCCAAGAGATAACAAAAATGATAACATCATTCTACCAACACTAATAGCCATCACAGCAGTCCTCAGCATATACTTCTACTTGCAGCTAACATAACCCACATCACTAACTATATTCCCTTCATTAAACAACACAAAAGTACAACAATTTGAACATACAAAACAAATAACTTTCCTATCATTACTCATCATAATAGCCACACGATTACTACCCATAACACCCATCCTATCAGTGCTGGACTAGGAATTTAGGTTAGCTTAGACCAAGAGCTTTCAAAACCCTAAACAAGTACAATTTACTTAATTTCTAAAAATAAGGACTGCAGGACTTTCTCCTATATCAATTGAATGCAAAGCAAACACTGTAATTAAGCCAAATCCTTACGAGATTGATGAGTTTTAACCCCAGGA
Organism: Balaenoptera physalus; assembly: GCF_965194825.1. Classification (NCBI taxonomy): domain Eukaryota; kingdom Metazoa; phylum Chordata; class Mammalia; order Artiodactyla; family Balaenopteridae; genus Balaenoptera; species Balaenoptera physalus. Next base: position 55,431 of record NW_028125955.1, on the reverse strand, counting down.
AATTTTAGTTAACAGGCAAATCCTCTAGTCAACTGGCTTCAATCTACTTCTCCTCCCTTTGAGAAAGAAAAAAGAAGAAAAAAAAAGGCAGGAAAATCACCGGCAGAATTGAAGCTGCTTCTCTCAAGTTACAATTCAATCTGTTGATTCACCACAGGGTTTGCCAGAAAGAGGGCTCAATCTCTGTCTTTAGATTTACAGTCGAATGCTAGCTCAGTCATTTTACCTCTGTTCATACACTGCTGATTATTTTCAACAAATCACAAAGATATCGGCATTTTATCTTTACTATTTGGTGCTTGAGCTGGAGTAGCAGGCAGCGCCTTAAGTATATTAATCCTGGCTGACCTATGCTAACCTGGAGCGCTACTTGGAGATGCCCAAATCTGTAAGGTAGTCATAACAGTCCCTGCACTTGTAATAATTTTCTTTATAGTTGTACCCATTATGATTTCAGGATTTGAAAACTGACTTGGGCCACTAATAACTGGGGCACCTGAGGTAGCATTTCCCCCAGTACATCATATAAACTTTTGACTACTTCCCCCATCATTCTTACTCTTACTCATATCACCAATAGTAGAAGCTGGTTCTGGTACAAGTGGAACCCTATATTCAGCTCTAGCCTGCAATCTGGCCCATGAAGGAGCCTCTGTCGATCTAACCATTTTCTCCTTACATTTAGCAGGTGTCTCTTCAATTCTTGGTGCTATTACTTTTATTACTATAGTCTTTAATACAAAACTATCAGTCATATCCCAATACCAAACACCAGTATTTGTTTAATCTTTCCCAACTATAGCCATATTACTATAATTACCACTCTCAGTCTGAGCAGCCAGAATTGCCATATTGTTAAGAGACAGAAATCTAAACACTACTTTCTTTGACCCTGCAGGAGGAGACTGAATCCTATACCAACACCTATTCTGACTCTTTGGTCACCCTGAAGTCTGTATTCATGGCCTACCAGGCTTTGTTATAATCTCACATATCATTACATACTATTTAGGACAAAAAGTGCCTTTCAGCTATTTGGGACTAGTATGAGTCACGTCCACTGGCTTTTTAGGATTTCTCTTGTGGGCCCATCATATGTTTACCATAGGGATAGCTGTCGACTCAGGAGCATACTTTGCATCAGCTACCGTAATTACTTCTATCCCTACAGGAGTAAAAGTATCTAGCTGATTAGCAACTCTTTATTTAAGTTTTCTTTCTCGTTTCTTTTTTTTTTTGGCTGCGTTGGGTCTTGGTTGCTGCACGTGGGCTTTCTCTGGTTGCGGTGCACGGCCTTTTCATTGCAGTGGCTTCTCTTGTTGCAGAGCACGGCCTCTAGGCGTGTGGGCTTCAGTAGTTGTGGCTTGCAGGCTCTAGAGGGCAGCTCAGTAGTTGTGGTGCATGGGCTTTTTGCTCCGCGCCATGCGGAATCTTCCCAGACGAGGGCTCGAACCCATGTCCCCTGCATTGGCAGGCGAATTCATAACCACTGCGTCACCAGGGAAGTCCCTGGTTAGCAACTGTTCACGGAGGTAATATTATATGACCTCCCACTATACTATGAGTTTTAGGCTTTAGTTTTTCTTTTTACAGTAGGTGGTTTGACAGGAATCATCTTAGCCAACTCATCCCCAGACATTGTCCTCCAGGATACATACTATGTAGTAGCACACTTCCGTGACCTAATGTCCATGGGAGCAGTCTTCACTATTATAGGAGGCTTCCTACACTGATTCCCACTATTCTCAGGTTATACAGTTAACTCAGCATGAGCAAAAATTCACTTCACAAGTATATTTGTAGTAGTAAATATGACTTCCTGCAGCACTTTCTTGGCCTCTCAGGGATGTCACTACGTTAGTCTGAGTACCCTGAGGCACACACAACATGAAATATTTTATCTTTAGGCTCATTCATCTCCGTAGCAGCAGTAATGCTAATAATCTTCATACTTTGAAAAGCATTTGCATCTAAACAAGAAGTCTTAGCAGTGGAAATTGCTACTCCTAACCTAGAATGGTTACACGAATGCCCTCCACCATATCCTATGTTTCAAGATCCTACCTATGTAAATGTGAAATAAGGAAGGACTCAAGTCCTTTTCAACCAGTTTCAAGCCAACACCATAACAATTATGTCTTTCTCAATAAATGAGATAAAAGTAAAAAGTGATGTAGCTTTGTCAAAGTTAAATCATAGGCTAAAATCCTGTATATTACTAAGGCATATCACTTTCATCTAGGCTCTCAAGATACAACATCACCGATTATGGAAGAACTTTTACATTTTCATCATCACACATTAATAGTGATTTTTAAAATAAGTTCTCTAGTCCTCTATATCATTTCACTAATATTGACATCTAAACTAACTCACTTGCATACAATAGATGCACAGGTAGAGAAAATGTGAACAATTTACTAGCCATTATTGTAATCTTAATTGCCCTATCATCATTGTGAATCCTTTACATGACACATGAAATCAATAACTCTTCCCAAACCATAAAAAACTATGGGTCAGTAATGATACTGAAGCTACAAATACACAGATTATGAAGATTTAAATGTTGACTCCTCTGTAATCCCCACATCAGAGCTAAAACCAGGAGAATAATGACTAATAGAAGTCAACAACCGAGTAGTTAGAGATAGTCATTGAATATTAGTTTCATCTGAAATTGTTGTACACTCCTGAGTTGTTCCTTCTCAGGCCTAAAAAGAGCTATCCCAGGATGCCTAACTTAAAGAATCCTAATACCAACAGGACCAGGCCTATGTTGTGGACAAGAGAACTCGTTTTCCTGAGTTCAAAGACAGGACAGAGGGATATGGCTGAGATATGGGGTGAATCTGGAGCCCATGGGGATGCACTCTCCAAGCTCCAGGATAGGAATGGGGCCTCTAGGGTCCCAGGCCACCCACCACACCCTCCCGAGCACGATCTGGACAACATTCCCTGTCAGTGATGAGGCAGCCCTAATACTGGTCATGCCCCGATGTTGTGTCCTATGTGGGCCCCATGCTCTTGGGACCACATCCCACACTCTGCAGGTCCATGCTACAGGGTCCTTCGTGCCTCAGGAGTACAGACCACACAACAAGCAGTTCCCTCCCCAACCAGCAGGAGGAGGGGAGGAGAGCAGGGGCACCAGGGAAATCTCACTCAGACAACAACACCCCAGGGGTGCCAGCGGGGACAGTGATGATGCAGATGAGGCACAGACCAAGAGATGGGACCAGAGGACCCAAAAGGCAGCTGGTCAGGTCCTGGCTCATCTGCACCCAGGACACCTTTGTCCCTCATACACCCCCTTCCTCATACACCCTCTCCTTAAATGCAGATTCTTCAGATGCAAACAGGCAGAGCTTCAGACTGAAAGTCAGCTCTTCCAAAATGACCCATCAGCAAACACTGCAGGATTCCACTCCCTGTGCTTTGTGGCTGCTTCCCACTAGCTATTTATTTTACATTTGGTAGTATATATATGTCCATGCCACTCTCTCACTTCATCCCAGATTACCCTTCCCCCTCCCTGTGTCCTCAAGTCCATTCTCTATGGCTGAGTCTTTATTCCTGTCCTGCCCCTAGGTTCTTCATAACCATTTTTTTCTTTTTTTTTTAGATTCCATATATATGTGTTAGCATACGGTATTTGTTTTTCTCTTTCTGACTTACTTCACTCTGTATGACAGTCTCTAGGTCAATCCCCCTCACTACAAATAACTCAATTTCATTTCTTTTTATGGCTGAGTAATATTCCATTGTATATATGTGCCACAGCTTTATCCATTCATCTGTCGATCCTGCCAACACTTTTACTTTACTCAATTGAGACCAATGTCAGACTTGTAAGGTAATAAATTTACGATGTTTTGAGTCACTCAATTTGTGGTAATTCGTATGAAAGCAATAAAAAAACAAATACAGAGGTCCTACAAGAGCCAGGCTATATATTTATATTTAAGTATTTCTAAAATGAATTTAACCCTGTGATTGACAGCAGCAGCAGCTTCCAAGGGATCCCACCACACACCTGAGGCGAAAGCAGCCTAATAAAGAAGCAGTGACAGCAGCAGGTCACTGCCCCACACTTGGGGTAGAGGGGGATTTGATCTACTGTAGCAGCAGCATAGCCTGAATGGGAATGCATCCTCCTGTGGCACTAGTCCCATCAGCATTAGTCTAATCTGCTAGCATCTGCTGTGCCAACAGGCCCAACGTATACAAACCCTCCAACTCAGTAGCATTAAGTGAGCCAGGCTCAGTGTTTCCTGAAACTCATATCCAATGGCACTGGAAAGCCCAGATATCACCTACTGTTATGCAAACATAAAAAAAAATAACAGAAGACTGGCAACTTCAGAAAGAAAAGGGGAACAATGGAATGGGTGAAAACAAGTGGGATAAATATAAGAGACTATCATTAGCCTCATGAGTTTCTTAAATTCCCTCTGATGGTCAAAGCAAAAATTATGACACCATCTGATGTGGTTCTCAATGTATATAAAGGAAATACTACAGAAAATCATACTTTAAAACTGGGGACTATTAAGAGACCTAAATGGAAGTAAAATTTTGAAACTTCACTTGAAGTAATAAACCACTGATTCCAGTAGGCTATGATAAGTTACATATGTATAGTGTAATGCCAAAAGCAACCACTAAGAAAACTATACAAACAGTATCCACAAACGATTATAAATAAATTAGATTAAAATGGACTTATTAAAAAATGTTTAAGTAACCCACAAGAAGGCAAAATAAGAGAAACACAGGATTGAGAAACTGAGGTAAAAGACAAAACAAAAAATAAAATGGTAAACTGCGGTGGGGTGGGGATGGTGGTGTGCTGAATTGGGCGATTGGGATTGACATGTATACACTGATGTGTATAAAATTGATGCCTAATAAGAACCTGCAGTATAAAAAAACAAACAAACAAAACAACTAATACTAAACTTTCATTGGGTTATTTGTATGGAAATATGTTAATATAAATGTTTCAGACATTACATGAAATTTCTAAAAATCTTATATTTGTATTTGTATTGAAATATGTATGGAAATATGTTAATATAAATGTTTCAGACATTACATGAAATTTCTAAAAATCTTATATGTTCTGGTATAATGTTATAAGTAATAATCCTAGTTATTACTTTAAAATGTATATCTCAGAAATAACTAATTTTCTTGTCAACTGCATTATTATGAACTTTCATCAAATCTTTAACTGTGGTCATTTTTAAGTCTTTTCTCATTTACAGACAGTTCTGGGTGTACTCTGATGCTTTGGCAAATATGTTCCTATAAAAGGGTTTCATCTTCAAGAAATTCATGGAAAAGACTCTGACAAGTACAGGTTTCTGGTAACTGACTGTACTACTGAACTGAATGAATAAGCATTTTCAGAACTCTAATGAAAAACTGATGAACTCATAAAAGTGCTAACAAAAGATCAAGATGAAAAAAAATTTAATTACATGGGACTGAGTGAACTGATGAGGATGAGTATAATTTTTGTGACTTTCCGTCTGAATTAAAAAAAAATCTCACAAGGACTCAGAGGCAAAGAATATACAAATCAATTTTCACTGCAAAGTAAAGGAGCTGTTACAGTGGAGGATTACTGGACTGAATGTCAATATTATGACATAGCATGAGTGTGTTTCATGTTTGGTAATTGCAATCATTGTTGCTTTTGTTGTGGTCATCCATGTAGAATGCTTGTTGTCAGTCTATTTATCTCTTGTAAAAATAAAATACAGTGTGTGTGTGTGTGAAAAAAATAAAATAAAAAATAAACATAAAAAAAATAAAATGCTAGACCTCATCTTTAACATAGCAATCGTTACATTAACTGTAAATGATCTAAATAGCCAAGTCAAAGACAGACATTGGAAGAGTAGATGAAAAAATCACAAGCATGATCCAACTATATACTGTCTATAAGAAGCTTACTTTAAACATCATGATATTGGTAGTTCAGAGTAAAAGGATGAAAAAGGTATATCATGTGAACATTCATCAGAAAAAGCAGAAATGGCTATATTAATATCAGATAAAGTAGATTTCAGAGCAAAGGAAATTATTAGGGGCAAAGAGGGTCATTACATAAAGATAACAGGAATAATCCACCTAGATGACCTAGTGATACTAAATGCGTGTGCACCAAACAACAGAACTTCAAAACACATGAAGCAAACACTGAAAAAGGTAAAAGGAGAAAATTTCAAATCCACAATTATTATTTGAGACTTCAACACAGCAATTTATAGAACTCCCAGAGAGAAAAATCAGCAAGGGTATGGAAGAACTGAAAACATCATCAATCAACAGGATATAACTGACATTTAAAGAACACACTCAATAAAAGCAGAATACATATTCAAGTGTCCATGGAACATTCACTCATATACCATACACTGGGTGATAAAAAAACATTAGCAGATTTAAAAGAATTAAAATCAGAGAGAGTATGTTCTCTAGCCATAATGGAACCAGACTAGAAATCAATAACAGAAAGACAACAGGAAAATCTTCAATCACATGAAAACTAAACATCACAATTCCAAATAACTCATGGGTAAAAAGTCAAGGAAAAAATTTTAAATGCATAGAATAAAAGAAAATGGAGATATAACAGATCAACGTTTGTGGAATGAAGTGAAAGCAATGCTGAAAGGCAAGTTTATAGCACTAAATTGGGAAAGAAAATATTTCAAAGAAATAGTCTAATTTTCTATATTAAAATAGTAAAAACGGAAGAGGAAAAAACACTAAACAAGCAGAAAGAAGGAAATAATAAAGATGAAACAAAAATCCATGAAACTAAAAACAGGAAAATGGGGGGGGGGAGGAAATCAATGAAACAAAAGGCTGGTTCTTCAAAATAAACAATCTAATCAAGAAAGATGTAGCAAGACTGATAAAGATAAAAAGAGAGATGGCACAAATCACAGATATCAGAAATGCAACCAGGGATACCATGACATATCCTGCAGGTTAATAAGGGACACGTTATTATGAACAAGTCTACACTATAAATTCAAAACTGTGGATGAAATGGACCAATGCGTCTACACCCAAAATTACCAAAACTCAGCCAAGATGAAAGAGACAATCTCAATTTTCCTGTAACTATGAGAAACACTGATTTTTCATTTAAAAACTCCCAAAAGAAATATTCAGGCTTAGATGTTTCACTTTTACCCAAGACTTAAAGCATTAACACCAATTTTACATGACTTGATAAGAAACGGAAGTAGAGGGAACAGTTCCTAATTAATTTTATGAAGCCAGTATTACCTTGATACCAAAACCAGACTGGGACAGTATAGAAAGAAGAAAACTACAGCCCAGTATTTTTTATGAAATTGGCTGTAAAAATCCTCAGCCAAATATTAGCAAATTAAATCCAGAAATATATAAAAAGAATAATATACCATGACCAAGCGGTATTTATTCCAGTTATGCAAAGTTGGTTAAATATTTGAAAATCAAACAATGTAATCTACCATATCCAACAGATTAAGGGGGAAAAGTCATGTGATCCTAATCATTAATGCAGAGAAAGCATTTGATAAAATCCAATCCCATTCATGATTTTAAAAAAAGAAGAAAAAAAACTCCAAGCAAACTAGGAATAGAAAAGGAACATACTGAAACTCATAAAGATGATCTACAAACAACCTATACCGACATTATATTTAACTGTGAAAGACTGAACGCTTTCTCTGTAAGATCAGAAACAAGGCACCGATATCTGCTCTCACCACTTTTATTAAATATATTACTGGAGGTTCTAGTAAGAAAATAAAGCAAAAATAAATAAATAGATAAATTTAACAGTTAAATTTTTAAAAAGTTTATTTAAAAGATGAAAGAACTATTCCTACTATGTTGAATAGGAAGGAATATATCCTACTGAATGTTGAATAGTAATATATCCTATTATATTGAATAAGGAAAACTAAAACTGTCTATATCTGAAGATGAGATGATAATCTAAATGGAGAAAATACCAAGGAATCCACAAAAAGCTTGAGAAATAATATTCGTTTGTAAATGTTTTAGAGTACAAGATCCACACAATTTTATCAAATTACATATTAATAACAAATGTGTAGAAGCTTAAATAAAAATATGTGATGCCATTTACAACTGACCTAAATAAATACTTAAATAGAAGCCCAATAAGACATTTATAGGACCTCTATACTGAAAATTACAAAATGCTGATGAAGAAAATTTTAAAAGTCCCAAACAAATAGGGAGACATACCTTGTTCATGGATTAGAAAACACAACATAATAAAGATGTCAATTCTCCCCAAGTTAACAGGCTTAACACAATTACTCTTAAAATGCCCTCAAGGTTTTTGTGGATATAGACAAGCTTATTCTAAGATTTATATGGTAGGAAGAGGCTGAAGAATAGCTAAAACAATTTGTAAAGGAAGATTAAAATGGGAGGAATTAATCTACCCAATTTCAAGATTTCGCCATAATGATGGAGGGTAGATACACAGATCAATGGAATGGAACAGAGAACCCAGAAATAGACCGACACAAATACATTTAACTTGGTTTTGACAGCAGTGCAAAAGCTATCAGGGAAGAATAGACTTTTCAAAAAATGGTACTGAAACAGTTGGACATCCCTCGACAAAAACAAACAAACAAACAATGAACCTTAACCTAAACCTTACACATCTTACACAAAAATTAAATCAAAGTGGATCATAATCTTAAATGTAAAAGCAGGACAGTTTTAGAAAAAAAAAATAGGAGAAAATCTTTGGCATCTAGAACTAGGTGAATAATTCTTAGACTTGACACCGAAAGTATGATCAATAAAAGCAAAAACTGATAAATTGGATCTCATCAAAATAAGTTAAAAATGCTTCATAGAAGATCCTTTTAAGTGGATGAAAACTCAAATTACACAGTGGGAAAACATATTTGAAAACCCCATAGGAGACAAATGACTTGTATCTATAATATACAAAGAACTCTCCAAACAACTTAAAAAAATCCAACTAGAAAATAGTCAGAAGACAGGAACAGACATTTCATGGAAGAGAATATACACATGGCAAAGAAGCACATGAAAAGATGTTCAACATCGTTAGCCGTCAGGGAAATGCAAATTAAGACCATAATGAGATATCAGAGAATAACTAAAATTAAAGTATAGTGACAACATCAAATGCTAGCGAGTACGTAGAAAAATTATATCACATCACTGGTGGGAAAATAAAATGGTTTAGCCACTCTGAGAAACAGCTTGACAGTCTCTTTTAATCCTAAAAGTAGATTCACCCTACAATGCAGTAATTGTACTCTTGAGCATTTATCCAAAAGAAACAAAAACTTAATGAAGTTCCCACAGAAACTTACACATAAATGTTCATAGCAGTTTTATTTCTAATAGCCGAAAACTGGCAACTACCCAAATGTCTTTCAATGGGTGAATGTTGAAACAAATTGTGATAAAATCTTATGATAGAATACTACCGAGCAACAACAAGGAACAAATTATTAATATATGCAAAAATTGAAATGAACTTCAAGGGAATGATGCCGAGGGAAAATTTTTTAAAAGCCAATCTCCGAAGATTAAGTAATTCATGATTATGTTTACATATTATTCTTAAAATAACAAAACTGTGGAGATGGAGAACAGATTAGAAGTTGCCAAGGGTTAGAGATGGGGGTAGAAGGTACAGCAGGGGAACTTCGTGAGGTTTTTGTGGTCCCAGTACAAATAATACAGCAATCTTGGTTTTAATCCCTAAAGATTTTTTAAAGCAATTCCTAATAAGAGGTGTCCAGATATTTAGCAATGGCAGCAGATTAGAGGTATAGCTCCCCAACATGACAACTTCGAAAGAGATCTATACTATCAATACTAATTTAATGCATATGTTAATTTTTAAAAGGCCAGTCACAATACTTAAATGGTACATATCTTAACGATATTACTCCGGGTATCCAGCTATACCAGATGGACTAGCAGGAGTTTCTGTACATTCAATCTTATTTAAGACAGTAAATCTTATAATAAGACAGTTAAAAAAAGAAAAAGAAAAAAAACAAACCTCAACTACAGTTGGATATTCTCACAGCAAGATGAGGTGAAAATACGTAGCAGCGGTTCAAAAGCTTAAGCAGTGGCACCTAAATTTGGCTGCACATTAGAATCCTCTGAAGCACTTTTTAAAAACCCTCACACCGACGGTTGGTCATGCTAGACCAATACAATCATTTTAACTCTCCTCAGACGATGCCAATGTCTAGCCAGAACCGAGAACCAGCGGACTAAGCAGAAGGGGATGTTTCTACAAAGATCTCTTAACAATAAGTCCTCTCACCCAATCAAGATTTACCTCCCCGCAAAGGGGTAAAGGAGGCTAGATGTTGTCCATACTTGCTTAGCTTTAATTAGCACTTGTGACTTGCCCAAAACCTAGATCATGTTTCCCCTAAATTTCATGTTATTCCCTAAGTTTTTCAAACCCAAGGCTAAGGGGTTTGCCAGGATGAGATTTTAAGTGCTCACACAGGGGAAGTCCCTGGCAAACCAGGACAGCGGTCACTCTACATTGCAATGTAAAGCATCCGAAATAACCCTGCCACTGCTCCCAGATACTACTAGTCTGTGCCAACCAGTGGAGAAAAGGCATTCTCCATTACTACCATGGCAAATGCTACTGTACTTACCTTGGCTAGTCCCTATCTTTTCCAGGCGCCACTCCCCTTCACCTGCTGGTGGATGCTTTGGCCAGCTGACAATGCAGATATTTTCAAACTTTAAGGTGAATAAAAATCATCTGGAGGGTCTGTTGTAACAGAGATCACTGAGCCCCACCAGAGTTGCTGATTCCATAGGGCTGGGACCGGGCCCTAAAACTTGAATATCTAACACATTATCAGGGGATGCTGGGAAAGCTGGGCAGGTAATGGTAAAGCTGGCCAGGAAAAAGAAACCCGACGTGTCAGATCATAAAGTACGGAAGGGCAAGCCCGCCAGCAGTTCAGGCCGGTGGGGGGGGACCGGGGTCCCCAGCCCTACAGGGCCAACGGCAGACCGGCTCGGGCGACCCTCGGAAGCGCGGGGTCCCCGCGGCCGAGTCTGTGCCCCCGGCCGGCCCCGGCTCCCCTCTGCCCACCCTGCGCACGGGGGCTGGAAACGGCCGCGGAGAAGCAGGCAGGGCGGGAAGGGGGGCTCCAAAGAGGGTCTGGCGACTCGAGTCGCTCCGTTTCTCGGTGGGCTCAGCGCGCGCCCTGGGGGAAGAGAGGTGGAGGTCCAGGAAGAGGGGACGGGCGGCACTCACGTAGACCAGCAGCAGCCATGGGTAGACGGCGGGCTCGGCCACCACGGGCGACTCCAGCCTCAGCTTCTCCCCCACGTTTTCGCGCGCGGCCCCCGCACCAGGCTAGTCTGGCGGTTGGGGGAGGGGCGGGGCGCCGCCGGCGGGGGCGGGACAGGCGGGCGGGCGGGAGGCTGAGGGGAGGGAGCCTGGCCTGGGCCTCAGCCGGCGCCGCCGCCGCGCCGCCGCCGCCGCCGCCGCCGCCGCCGCCGCCGCCGGCGGCCTGCTCCCGTCCGGCCCCCGGCTCCCTCTTTGTGGTCACAGGCCCGGGGCCTCCAGCGCTGCTGCCAACTGGGGCCGGCGTGAGGCAAGCACAATGAGCCGGGGGCCAGCTGAACCACTCACTCGCAGCGAGCGCCTCCCGCCCCGTGGACCCGCCCCCTCGCACGCACGCACGCACGTACGAACGCACGCACGCACGTACGCACGCAAGCACGCACGCACGTCTTCAGCTGCCCCCGGCCACACCCACCGGCCCGAAGTGGAGACCCGGGGAGACCCCTCGGGGCCTGGGGTGGCGGGTTCGACTCCCGCCCTTGACGTACCGTGACACCTCCCCCCCAATAATAAGACTATAATTCCTCATTAAATATGGCAGCCGGAATCCTGGCTTCTGTTCACAAAAATGCTGTGTATTTAGCCTATGCTAGGCACCAGACCTGGACGCTCAGTACTGGCAAAAAAGGAAATGCCCTGCCCTCATGGCGCTGCCATTTTAATTGGAATAGTAGTGACAATGGTCAAGGGAGAAAATAAAGTGTCATCGCCACGGGGATGGTTAATCTCATGTGCGCACTGCGTGGGGCCCCGGCAACCACAAACATTATTCCAGATGTGGCCAGGAAGGTATTTTTCAGAAGAGATGAACACTGAAATTGGACCACTTTGCATAAAGGAGATTGTCAATGCCGTGGCGTGGGTGGGCCTCGTCCATCAGTTGAAGGACTGGAGAGAAAAATGAGGTTCCGTAGAAAGAGGGAACTGTTCCTCCAATGGCCTTGGCACATCAGCTCTTCCCTGTGTCTCCAGCCCAGAGTCCTGCCCTGACTTGCCTGCCTCACGGTCACATGAGTCAACTCCTTAAAACAAAACTATATATGTAAAAATACTGAATATATACAAGCCTATTAATTTGTATATGTGTGTATACATATTATATATATGTATACACATATGTTTATATGTGCGTGCGTTTGTAGTATATGTGTAAGTACTATATACAGTATACATACAAGCCTATATATTTGTGTGTATATATTGTATACATGTATGTATGTGTATATATATATATAGTATACATATTATAAATGTGAACATGCTGTATATATACACACACCCATATATTGATTTATGGGTGTGTGTATATAGACAGTGTATGTACACTGTATGTATGTATGTATACAGTGTATATTTATATATAGGTGTGTATATCTGTTGTATACCTGCATGTGTATATGTTTCTAGGTATTATATGTATATATGAATATACTATTATATACACACTTGCGTATGAATTTATATGTGTATGTCCATGCGCATATTTACATATAGGTGTGTGTGTGTGTATACATTGTATATATGTATGTGTATATATCTTATATATATGATATATGTATGTATATATACGATGAATTTCTATATACAGTACATATATATTTTTATGCTATATGCTTTTATATGTAGGTGTATATGTGTGTCTATATGTATGTACGTGTATGTATTGCATATATTATATGTGTATGTATGTATACTGTCTATATGCACACCTAAATATCTTTGTATGTGTGTATATATGTATGATATATATGTACCTAGGTGTGTATATTGCATATGTTATACGTATGTGTACATACTGTATATATACAAACTATGCATTTTATATGTGTGTATGTATAGTGTATATGTATGTGTGTATTGTATATATTATGTGTATATGTGTGTATACATACTGTATATATACAAACTGCATTTTATGTGTGTATATATGTATGTGTTTATTGTATATACTATATGTGTATATGTGTGTACGCATACTGCATATGTACACAGCTGTATATTTTTGTATGCTTGTACATATGTACGTGTGTGTGTATATACACACACACCCCGTATGGATTCTGTTTGTCTGGAGAACCCTCACTGATACGGACACTTATGACAATTGAGTACCTGCTCTTTGCCAGCCAGGGAGCCAAAGGCTTGTCTTTCGGGGTCTCCCTTAAGTGTCACAAGTCCCAGGAGGGAAGGTGACGCTGCTCCTACCAGTTGAGGTGCCTCAGGATCAGTTAGGTGGACAGGGCAGGGGGCTGGAGCCTGGTGGAGCCCAGGTGGAGTTCTAGCAGCAGTACAGCCTAGCAGTCCCACTTCCCCGGGTGCTTCTCACAAAGACGCCGAGGGAGAGTCGGGATCTGAAGGAGGGGATGAGGAAGCTTCCGTGGGTCCGCAAGCCCAGACCAAGGCTGACTCGTCAAGAGTGTTAGAGGTCAGGACTGTGGTTACCCTGGGGGTGGGCTTACACAGAGCCATTCATATTCTGAAAAAGTATCCATTCTGCTCTTGTTTGTATGGTTACCCCCCTCCCCCAAATCTTTTAAAAACAGATTCTCTTGGTTGCTGGGAACACACATGGGGAAGTTGTGTGTGAGGGGGTATGATCCAGGGGACAGGGAGGATAAGCCCCCCACTCGTAGGGCCAGGAGTGGCTCAGCTTTGTGAGCTGAGGATGGCCCACGAGGTCCCAGAGAGAAGGGTCCCTGCTCCGTCCCTGCTCTGTGCACCCCATTCCCAGCCTGAGAAGCCCAGAGCCAACCCCCCCACCCCCCCGCTGCAACACACACACACCAGGGAGGAGAGCCAGTCACCGTGGCTCCCAGGCTCCGGCTCCAAGGCTCCCGGCACTAGGAGCTATTTTCAGCTTTCATGCCCTAGGACACGGCCAGAGCTATTGTCTCAGGAAACTCTCTGTCTGTCTCTCACCCGGCCTCCCTCCCTTCCTCCCTCCCTCCTCCGCTTCTCCCCCTCCAGCTCCACCTGTCCTCCCCTCCACCCTGCATTTCTACACAGGATGGCTCACAGACAGCTGCTCCCTGTGCCCACCTGCCACCATTCCATGGATGTCAAAGCAAGCCCTGGGGACTTCCCTGGAGGTCCAGTGATTAAGACTCCGAGCTTCCACTGCAGGGGACGCGGGTTCGATCACTGGTCAGGGAAATAAGATCCCACATGCCGCACGGCACGGCCAAAAAAAATGGATAAATAAAGTTATAGTGATGAAACAGCCCTAGTGGTGCAAGGATGGGACGTATAGCTCTATGGTATAGAATAAAGGTCCAGAAACAGATATATGAGAACTTGATATGATAGAAAGTAGGGAAATTAAGGAGTTTTCAATAAATGGCATTAGGACAATTGCATATCCATGTGGGAAAAAGTAAATTAGAAAATAAAAAAAAGCAAGCCCTGGTCAGGTGTGACCTTGGGCCCAGGGCCATTGGCACATGTTGTCATGTGGGACGTTCTTCCTTAGACTCCTCCCTCCCTCCTGTGTCACTGTCACTTCCTCCAGAACCTTCCTGGACTCCACTCCACAAGCCCGGGGTGTGCCCTCACCCGCCCTGGATCACCAGAATTCCAATCCCGGCCCACCCTTCCCTGCCAGGTAGAGAACTGTGCATGGTCAATAAGACCGTAGAGGTCATTGGCCATTGCTATTGCAGCTGGAATTGTTACTGTGTTTAGATAGGGTGACCAACACCCGCCCCCAGTTTGCCCAGGACTGCTCAGGTTTGAGCGCTGGAATTCTGGGGAAACCCTCAGTCCCAGGGGACCCCAGAAGGCTGGTCAGCCTATTTAGGACAGATCTTTCACTTGATCTCCCAACCCCCGAGAGCCAGAAAGGGAATCTCCCCCCTCCTTCCATTGTAACCTTCATTCATTCATCCACTTATCCCTGTATTCAACTCCTTTATTCAGCAAGTATTTATGAAGCATCTACTACAGAGCAGACACTATTCTAGGTGCTGGGGACATAACAGCATCCCTGTCCTCAAAGAGCTCACGTTCTAGCGAGGGCAGCAAACAGTAAACTGAGAAGGTGTGATTTATTACTTGGGGATGATGTCTCGGAGACCACTGCAGGGCAAGGGAGGTGGGAGAGGAAAGGGGCAGTTCTAAATTCAGGCGCTGACGGGATTGGGGCAGACCTTGCCCTGGGCCAGGCTGGTTGCTTCAACACAGCTGTCCTCGCCCAGAGCCATCCTGCCCCCGCCTCACCCAGTTCTTCCGTGATGTGTGTGGAAAATCTGTGGTTGTCACAACTGGGGGGGAGGGGACCCTGGAATCAAATGGGTGCGGCCAGGGATGCTGCTAAACCCCACACAGTGACCAGGAGAGGCCCTCAGCAGAGGATGACCCGCTCCGAATAAACCCAGTGCCATGGGGGATACCCTGCACTAATATTATTCAGACCCGCTGGTGCCCCCAGATTCCTGCACAGGCAGGGACTCTAACCGGGTCACCTCTGTATCCCGAGGTGACCTAGAGTGGGGCAGCCAGGAGGGCTGAGATGAGTATCGGGGGTGGGTGAAATGACAAATTTCTGTGCCCACTGTCCCCGCCGCACCCCAGGGGCGATGGCCTCTATCTCCTCCCTGTGCAGGTAGCTTTTCCCTGAGCCATTTCTTCTTGTCAAGGTCCCTGTCGCAGGTTGGGTTCCCCGAAGATGACGTTGAGAGCAAGGATTGGAGTGCAGGTGGTTGATGTGAGGCGTGCAGGAACAGATACAGCTGCCATAGGGTCCCACAATTCCACTCCTGGGCATAGATCCGGAGAAAACTCTAATTCAAAACTATACATACACCCCTGGGATTTCCCTGGTTGCCCAGTGGTTAAGACTCCGCGCTTTCAGTGCAGGGGGCATGGGTTCCATTTCTGGTCAGGGAACTAAGATCTCACATGCCGTGTGACAATAAAAGAAGAAAGAAAAAAGAAAGAAAGAGAGAAAGAGAGAGAGAAAAAAAGGAAGAAAGAGAGAAAGAGAGAGAGAGAAAGAAAAGAAGAGAGGAAGAAAGAAGGAAGAAAGAAAGAAAAGATACACGCACCCCAATGTTCATTGCAGCACTATTTACAGTAGCCAAGACATGGAAGCTACCTAAATGTCCACTGATGGATGAATGGATAAAGAAGATGTGGTACATATATACAATGGAATATTATTCAGCCATAAAAAGAATGAAATAATGCTATTTGCAGCAACGTGGATGGACCTAGAGATGATCATACTAAGTGAAGTAAGTCAGAAGAGAAAGACAAATATCATATGATCTCACTTATATGTGAAATCTAAAATACGACACAAATGAACTCGTCCACAAAACAAAAACAGACTCACAGACATAGAGAACAGACTTGTGGTTGCCAAGGGGGAGAAACAGTGAGGGAGGGTTGGATTGGGAGTTTGGGGTTAGCAGATGCAAACTATTAAATATAGGATGGATAAACTACAACGTCCTACTGTCTAGCACAGGGAACTATATTCAGTATCCTGTGATAAGCCATAACGGAAAAGAAAAAAGTTTTATTTATAGGTTCCATCCCTAACTGAGCTGGCCCATCCCCTCCCATGGTTCTAAGTGCAGCCCGAGGCTGCAGACTTCCCACCGTGGTCTTCAGCTCCAGAGCAAGCCACCTGCAAACCACCCACATCTTCCCAGGGGCTGGCAACTCTCCTTTGCTACTGATGCCAAGACACATCCAGATAGCAAAAATGTGACCATGAAAAGAAACTCAGGCATGTTCAAATCAGGGAAATAACATTCTTAGCTCTGTTCAGTACTCGCTTAATTTTAGAGCTTAGAGTTACAAAAAAGTTGCAAAGATCTGTACAGAGTGTACAGAGTGCCGTGGACCCTGACCCAGTACCCCTATTTCCAACTCGTTAGTACCTTAGTACGACATGTTTATCCAACTAAGGAACCAAGATGGATACATTGTTATTAACTAAAGTCCAAACTTTATTAGCATTTCCCTAGTGTTCCCCTAACATCCTTTTTCTGTCCCAGTCTCCTCTGGGCTGTGACATTTCTCAGACGTCGCTGGGTTTTGATACCTTGAAAGTTTTGAGGAGGACTGGTCAGGTATTTTGTCCCTCAATTTGTTTGTCTGTTTGTTTTCGGATGTTTTCTTATGGTTGGTCTGGAGTTATGGGGTTTGGGGCGGAAGACCCAGACAGAGATAAAAATGCCATTTTCCTCAGGTCACATCAAGGATACACACCATCAACGGGACTTATGACAAACGATTTTACCCTTGATCACCTGGCCAGTATCGTCTTTTTTTTCTTGCTGCGTTGGGTCGTCGTTGCGTGTGGGCTTCTGTAGTTGTGGCACGGGGGCTCAGTAGTTCTGGCTCCCAGGATCTAGAGTGCAGGCTCAGTAGTTGTGGCCCACGGGCTTAGTTGATCTGCAGCACCTGGGATCTTCCCGGACCAGGGCTTGAACCTGTGTCCCCTGCATTGGCAGGCGGATTCTTTTCTTTTCTTTTTTTCTTTTGCAACCAAAACTTTAATCCCAAGGATTCTCACAAAACATATTACAAATGACAGCATGAAAAAAAAAAATTGCACAGTAACTCAAAGTTCAGCTCTACAATATACTCTTAATCTGGCAGGACATTGGTATCTTGATAATCTCAAATTTCCAAAGAATATTACAAAGAGCTATGTATTCATGTACAGCAAACACAGAGGGGACGTATGACCTAACTCAAAGGTAAACTAACTTCCTTGAAACTTCTTAGATTTTAAACTCCCTGGACAACCTCTTGTCCAGTGTGAAGACTAGTGGAATTTTTAAACCTCTAATCTAGGGTAAGGGTGCGGCTTTCATTTTTACCTGCTGGCTTGGATTCACAGCACCTTTTAAAGACTGCTTGCTTAACTACAGCTGCATACCATATCCCAGCTACAGAAAGTCTTTTCAATGTTTGCCAGTGTTGTTTCCATAATAGTAAACATCACACTTTAGGTGGGCAGGAGTTAGAGTTTCATTATCAGTCTAGGCAAGACCAAAAATTCAAAGCAAATTCAATTTTGCTTAAGGGAACATTGTAAGGTAACAATTCTTCATATTACATGCCTCATAGGATCCATTTCAAACCATAGAGAATGACACCTTTATGTGTCACTGTCCCAAGAGACAAACAAGTGTGAACAACTAAAACATTTAAAAAGTGCACCAAGCTTCGGAAGTCTCAAACAAAACTTGAATATTCTGTACATACTCCTGCCAAATGAAGTTATTGCCTGTACACCACTCCTCTTGCAAAGTGGTCTTCCATTTCCCTTTCATTTGACCTAGATCGGCTAGGAGACCTAGAGAAAGATCGGGATGGCTTGTGATTTCTCTCTTGGGACAGGGATCTCTCTCTTCTCCTATATCTAGAAAGGGACCTGCTCTGGCTGACGGAGAAGGCTCTCCATCTTGGAGATGTGTGGGAGGTGGAGGACTCCTCCTCCGATAATCATCTCGAGGGCGACGACCCCAAGAAGGAGGCGTCACGATTTCGACTTCTCTTTTCCCCATTCGACAGGTCCACTCTTACTCGGCAGCCACATAGTGTTCTCCCATCTAGTTCTCGGACAGCATCAGCTGCATCTCGGGGATCTTCACATTCAACAAGAGCGAAGCCAGGAGGGTTTTTAGCACCCCACACACTTCAGAGTGGTCCATAATAGCCTAAAGCTCGTTCCAATTCAGCCTTGTTACCACTGTTTCCAAGATTCCCTACATAAACTTTACAGTCCAATGGACAGGAATCACGATGCAAGACCCTCGTGGCTCCTGGGTTTCACGGGCCACAGGGTGGTCCCGGGCCTCTAGAATCTGGCAGCTGAATCTGCTTACACAAGCTATCCTGTGGGGATGCTTTCCCACCTATGTTCCAGCCCGGGGCCCTGCTGTCTTGGCCCAGCCTCCCGGGTGAGAGGGTGAACCCCAGCTCCCTGGAGCAGACACTCAGAGCCCTGGTGACCGGACTCACAGCTGACGGGGCTGGAGCAGCGGCTGGACATTTGTGGCCAGCCTGGTGGTGTTTGGCCCCGTCTGCAGTTCCAGTTCCAGCTGAGAAAGAGCCTCCCTGTGTTATTTTCTCCTGGTTGTGTAAGGATCCCCGGTGTCATTTGACAGAAGTGTAGATGGTGTGTTCTTTCTCTCTTTTCTCCCTGCTTCCTCTCCTCCCTCTATCCCTCCCTCTCTCCCTGTCCCTCTTTCCCTGTTCCACTCTCCCTCTCCCTCTTTCCCTCTCTTTCTCTCCATCTGTCTCTCCCTCTCTCCCTCCCTCTCTCCCTCTCCCTCTCTCTCTTTCCCCTCCCTCGCTCCCTCTCCCTTTCCCTCTTCCCTCTCCCTCTTCCCTCTCCCTCTTTCCCTCTCCCTCTCTTTCTCTCCATCTGTCTCTCCCTCTCTCCCTCCCTCTCTCCCTCTCCCTCTCTCTCTTTCCCCTCCCTCGCTCCCTCTCCCTTTCCCTCTTCCCTCTCCCTCTCTCCCTCTACCTCTTTCCTCTCCTTCTTTCATCTCCCTCTTCCCTCTCCTCTCTCCCTCTCTCCCTCCCTCTCCCTGTGCCTGTTTCCCTGTCCTTGTTTCCCTGTTCCGCTCTGCCTCTACCTCTTTCCCTCTCCCTCCCTCCCTCCTTCTCCCTCTCCCTCCACCTCCTTCCCTCTCTGGAGAGGGAAGGAGGTGGAGGGAGAGGGACAGAGAGCAGGAGAGGGAGGGGGAGAGGGAGAGAAAGGGGGGTAGAGGGAGAGAGTGATAGAGGGACGGAGGGAAAGACATCTCTCCCTCCCTCCCTCTATCCCTCTCTCCCTCCCTCTCTCCCTCTCCCTCCCTCCATCACTTTCCCTCCTTCTCACTCTCCCTCCCTCTTCCTCTCCCTCTCTCCCTCCCAGAGAAGGAGAGACAGAGGGAGAGGGAGAGGAGGGGAGAGAGGGACACGGAGAGGGAGGGAGGGAGGGAGACAGAGAGGGAAGCAGGCACCCTCTGTCCTTCTCCCTCTCCCTACCTCCTTCTCCGACTCCCCCTCTCCTTTGCTCCCTCCCTCTCCTCTTCCTCTGTCTCTCCCTCTCCCTCCCTCCCTCTAGGAAAGGAAGAGGAAGGGAGGGAGAGGGAGAGAGGCAGGTGGAAGGAGAGGGAGAGGGAGAGATGTCTTGCCCTCCTTCCCTCTCCCTCCCTCGCATTTTCCCTTCCTCTCTCCCTCCCTCTCCCTCTCCCTCCCTCTGTCTCTCCCTCTCCCTCTGTCTCTCCCTCTCCCTCCGTCTCTCCCGCTCCCTCACTCGCTCCCAGAGAGGGAGAGATGGAGGGAGAGGCAGAGACCAGAGAGACGGGGAGAGGGAGGGGGGAGAGAGGGAGAGGGAGAGGGAAGAGGCAGAGAGGGAGAGAAGGAGGAGAGAGGGAAAGAGAGGAAGGAAGAGACCTCTCTCTCTCTCCCTCTCTAATTCTCTCCCCTCTCTCTCTCCCTCTCTCCCTCTCCCTTGTCTCTGCCTGTCCCTACATCTCTCCATCTCTGGGAGGGAGTAAGGGAGATGGAGAGACGGAGGGAGAGGGAGAGCTGGAGGGACAGGGAGAGGGAGGAGAGGGAGCGAGGGAGAGGGATAGAGGGAGGGAGAGACGGATAGAGGGAGTGAGGGAGAGATATCTTTGTCTTTCCCTCCTTCCCTCTATCCCTCTATCCCACTCCCCCCTCTCTCTCCCTCACCCCCTCCTTCTCCTGCTCTCTGTCCTTCTCCTTGAAACTCCTTCCCTTCTCCCTCCTGGCCCTTTTAGGCCACTCAAGCAAGCAGGAAATGCAAATCAGCACTACAAAGAAGTCTCACTTCACAACGGTCAGAAGGGCCATCCTAAAAAAGTGTAAAAACCAGAAATGCAGGACAGGCCAAGTAGAAAAGGGAGCCTTGTTAGGCTGATGGGTGGGATGGAAATTGCCAACGGCCACTCTGGAGAAGAGTATGGGCTTTCCTAAAAGATCTAAAAAACACAGCTAGAGAGCATATGGCACTTCCACTCATGGGCGTATAAATTGGGAAAACTAAAAATCAACAAGACACAGGCACCCCAAAGTATAGGGCTGCTCTGCTTACAAGAACCTCCACTTCGGTACACCTTAGATATCCCAGGAAAGAGAAAAATGGATATAGAAGTTGCGGTACTTATGTACAATGGAATATCACTCAGCCATGAAATCAATGTCATAAGGCTAGTAGCAGCGTGATGAGTGGATTTAGGCACGAAGATTCTAAGTGAAATAAGTCAAAAGGAAAAAAACACCTTTCAAAAGATATCACTTATAGAGGAAATGTAAAAATCGCTACAGATAAACTGAATTACAAAACGGAACAAACTCACACATTTAGAAAACACACTAGGGCTGCTTAATGGGAAAGCTGAGGTGGGGTGATGCATAAAACAAGGGTATGAAATTAGCACAGATACCGTTCCATAAACCAAATATGTGATAGAGAAGACCTATTCCTTGCTCAATGAACTGGACTCAACACCCTCTATTCACTGCACAAGAATATATCTGACTAGTAAGAATCTTAAAACCTATGTACTGAAATCTCTAAGTAAGAGAAGCAAGTGGGTGTAAAGCAGCATAAACACAGCATTGAAAATCAGATAAACCCCATTATAAAAATAAATTCCAAAAAAATAAAGACAGTGAAAGAGAGAGACATACTTACAAAATTCGTTCGGGGGCTGTGATGCAACCTGGATTGACCATATCTAGACCCACAGCTGAATGAGACATAAGGCTGGACACTCGTCGGGTTGCGAGGTTTGGTGAGGTTGGGTGCGCAAATGCAGACCCGTTAAAGTAATACTGCGTGGTAATCATTCCATGGGCCCAAAATCTCCAGGTTCAAGGGAATCTTCTTGCAGCAAAAACATGTATAGGAAACCCAGAGGATGGTACACCGTGTGATCGGGAAAGGTTTCTAAAACGCACCTCATTTCTCATCTCCTGGTGCTCTGGTTCGCCATTCCAGCCACTTTCCTAACAATCTCCCCAGTTGGAGAATCAGCACCTTTAAGCTCCTGTTTCCTACAGGTTGCAATTTGTCCTGAGGATGAATGGGAAGAGGGGCAACCAATGAGAGACTAGCTCTAGCTCTTCGGACAGGCACTTGTCATTCTAATTTCCCATCAGGAAGAAGAATTAACCACAGGCTCAGCCTGCTCCACGGAACCAAAATAGGGCCTGAAGCAATCCTCCGTTTTTGCAGCCAGTTCGCCAAAAGCGAGTTGAATAATGGAGCTCAGGGGCACTGCAATTCACAAACCTGCAGAGTTATAAATGATAACTATCGTCCAAAAATATATTGAGGGAAGGAAACGAAGAGGATTTGAAAGTAAGGCAGAATTGCAGGAAACAGATTTCAGGAGGTAGATTCGAATCGCCTTTAAAGCACCTGAAAAGCGGCAAAACGTTCACAATGATGCACTTGGCCAAAAAGGGCGTATGCGTTTTTTCCTGAATATATTCAGGAAAAAACGCATACGCCCTTTTTGGCCAACCAAGCAAGCGGGAAATGGAAATCAGCACTACAAAGAAGTCTCACTTCCCAGCGGTCAAAAGGGCCATCCTAAAAAAGTGTAAAACCCAGAAGTGCAGGACAGGCCAGGGCGAAATGGGAGCCTTGTTACGCTGATGGGCGGGATGTAAATTGCCAACGGCCACTCTGGAGAAGTGTATGGTGTTTCCCAAAACATCTGAAAAACACAGCTAGAGAGCATAGGGCACTTCCACTCATGGGCGTATAAATAGGGAAAGCTAAAAATCAACAAGACACAGGCACCACAATGTTTACGGCTGCTCTGTTTACAAGAACCTCCACTTCGGTACACTTTAAATATCCCAGGAAAGAGAAAAATGGATAAAGAAGTTGTGGTACTTATGTACAATGGAATGTCACTCAGCCATGAAATCAATGTCATAAGGCTAGCAGCAGCATGATCAGTGGATTTAGGTACGATGAGTCTAAGTGAAATAAGTCACACAGAAAAAGACAATTATCATAAGATATCACTTATAGAGGGAATGTAAAAATCGCTACTCATGGACTGAATCACAAAACAGAACAGAATCACACATTTAGAAAACATACTATGGCTGCTTAACGGGAAAGGTAGGTGGGGTGATGCATAAAACAAGGGTTTGAAATTAGCTCAGATACCGTTCCATAAACCCAATACGTAATAGACAAGACCTACTCCTTGCTCAGTGAACTGGACTCAACACCCCCTATTCACTGCACAAGTATATATCTGACTAGTAAGCATCTGAAACCTTATGTATTGATATCTCTCTGTAAGTGAATCAAGTGGGTGTAAAGTGCCATAAACACAGCAGTGAAAATCAGCTAATCCCCATTATAAAAATAAATTACAAAAAAAATACAAAGACAGTGAAAGTCAGAGAAATTCTTACAAAATTCTTTCAGGGACTGTGATGCAACCTGGATTGACCATATCTAGACCCTCA
This sequence comes from Balaenoptera physalus, assembly GCF_965194825.1. Taxonomy (NCBI): domain Eukaryota; kingdom Metazoa; phylum Chordata; class Mammalia; order Artiodactyla; family Balaenopteridae; genus Balaenoptera; species Balaenoptera physalus. The sequence goes on along the minus strand of NW_028125955.1, from coordinate 31,523 downwards.
ACTGAATGAGACATAAGGCTGGACACTCTTGGGGCTGCGAGGTTTGGTGAGGTTGGGTGAGCAAATGCAGACCCTTTAAAGTAATACTGCGTGGGACCCATTCCATGGGTCCCAAATCTCCAGGTTCAAGGGAATCTTTCTACAGCGAAAACATGCATGGGAAACCCAGAGGATGGGACACCGTGTGATCGGGAAAGGTTTCTAAAACGCACCTCATTTCTCATCTCCTGGTGCTCGGGTTCGCCATTCCAGCCGCTTTCCTAACAATCTCCCCACTTGGAGAATCAGCACCTTTAACCTCCTCTTTCGTACAGTTTGCAATTTGTCCTGAGGATGAATGGGAAGAGGGACAACCAATGAGAGACTAGCTCTAGCTCTTCGGACAGGCACAGGTCACTCTAATTTGCCATCAGGAAGAAGAATTAACCACAGGCTCAGTCTGCCCCCAGAACAAGAATAGGGCCTGAAGCAATCCTGTGGTTTTGCAGCCAGCTCCCAAAAAAGCGAGTTGAAAAATGGAGCTCAGGGGCACTGTAATTCACAAACCTGCAGAGTTATAAATGATAACTATCATCCAAAAATATATTGAAGGAAGGCAACGAAGAGGATTTGAAAGTAAGGCAGAATTGCAGGAAACAGATTTCAGGAGGTAGATTCGAATCGCTTTAAAAGCACATGAAAAGCGGCAAAACGTTGACAATGATGCCCTTAGCCAAAAAGGGCGTATGCGTTTTTTCCCGAATATATTCAGAAAAAAACGCATACGTGCTTTTGGGCCAACCAAGCAAGCAGGAAATGCAAATCAGCGCTACAAAGAAGTCTCACTTCCCAGCGGTCAAAATGGCCATCCTAAAAAAGTGTAAAAACGAGAAATGCAGGACAGGCCAGGGAGAAATGGGAGCCTTGTTACGCTGATGGGCGGGATGTTAATTGCCAACGGCCACTCTGGAGAAGTGTATGGTGTTTCCCAAAACATCTAAAAAACACAGCTAGAGAGCATAGGGCACTTCCACTCATGGGCGTATAAATAGGGAAAGCTAAATATCAACAAGACACAGGCACCCCAAAGTTTAGGGCTGCTTTGTTTACAAGAACCTCCACTTCGGTACACCTTAAATATCCCAGGAAAGAGAAAAATGTAATAAACAAGTTGTGCTACTTATGTACAATGGAATATCACTCAGCCATGAAATCAATGTCATAAGGCTAGTAGCAGCATGATGAGTGGATTTAAGTACGATGATTCTAAGTGAAATAAGTCACACAGAAAAAGACACATCATAAGATATCACTTATAGAGGGCATGTAAAAATCGCTACACATTAACTGTATTACAAAACAGAAGAGAGTCACACATTTAGAAAACACACTATGGCTGCTTAACGGGAAAGGTGAGGTGGGGTGATGCATAAAACAAGGGTTTGAAATTAGCACAGATACCGTTCCATAAACCAAATGTGTAATAGACAAGACCTACTCCTTGCTCAGTGAACTGGACTCAACTCCCCCTATTCATCGCACAAGAATATATCTGACTAGTAAGAATCTTAAAACCTATGTATTGACTTCTCTCTGTAAATGAATCAAGTGGGTGTAAAGTGGCATAAACACAGCAGTGAAAATCAGCTAAACCCCATTATAAAAATAAATATATTCAGAAAAAAACGCATACGCCCTTTTTGGCCAATCAAACAAGCGGGCAATGCAAATCCATACTACAAAGAAGTATCACTTCGCATTCATCAAAAGGCCATCCTGGAAAAGTGTAGACAGCAAAAATGCTGGACAGGCCATGGAGAAGAGGGAGCTTTGTTTCACTGATGACGGGGATGTAAATAGCCAACGGCCACTCTGGAGAAGTCTATGGTGTTCCCTAAAACGTCTAAAATACAGAGCTACAGAGCATACATCTCTTCCACTCTTTGCCGCATATCTTGGGAAAACCAAAAATCGACAGGACACAGGCACCCCATACGTTTAGTGCTGCTCTGTTTAGAAATGCCTCGATTTGGGTACAACTTACATGTCCTTGGAAGCAATAAATGGATAACGAAGATGTGGTACTTCTGTACAATGGAACATTACTCTGCAATTAAATCAATGAAATAAGGCCAATTGCAGCAACTCGTGGAGACTGAGGTATGATCATTCTAAGTGACCTAAGTCAGACATAAAAGGAGACTTACCATAAGGTATCACTTATAGATAGTGTCTAAAAATGGCTACACATGAACTCAATTACAAAACAGAAACAGTCACACATTTAGAAAACACACTTATGGCTGCTAAAGAAGAAAGGTGGGGTGGGGTGATGCATAAACCAGGAGGTTGAAATTAGCATAGATACAGTTCCATAAACAAAATAGGTATTCGACAGGACCTACTGTATAGCTCAACGAGCTGGACTCAGCACACTGTTGTCACCGGAAAAGGATATATAAGACTGGTAAGAATCTGTAAAACAATTTATTGATGTCTCTCTTTAAGTGAATCAAGTGGATAGATGCAGAGTAGGAAGAAACACAGTATTGAAAATCAGCTATACCCCATTATAAAATTAAATAACAAGAACAAAAAAAAAGACAGTGAGAGAGAGAGAAATTCTTACAAAATTTGTTCAAGGGCTGTGATGCAACCTGGACTGACCACATCTAGACACAGAGCTGGATGGGACCTAAGGCTCTACACTCGTTGGTCTAAGAGGCTTCGTGAGGATGGGACAGCAAATGCAACACTTTTAGAGTAATACTGCCTGGCCCCCATTCCATGGGTCCCATATCTCCAGATGCAGGGGACCCTTCCTACAGCTAAAACATTCATGGGACATCCAGAGGATGGTACACCGTCTGATCGGGAAGAGTTTGGAAAAGTCACCCCATCTCCACTTCTCCTGGTATTCGGGTTCCCCAGCTCCTTTCCTTAGAGTCTCCCCACTTTGGGAAAGCAGCACACTCAACAGCCAGTTTTTCACGGCTTGGAATTTTCCGGTGAAGAAGGGGAATGGGGGGATGGAATGAGACACGAGCCTTAGATGTTTGGACAGGCATATGCCACTCTAGTTTCCTAATCTGGAAGAAGAATTTCCCTAGCCTTCAGGTGCCCCAGTAACCGGAATGGGTCTGTAGAAATCCAGCCCCTTTGTGTCTGCTTCCCTAAACAACAAGTTGAAAACCGGTGCTCAGGGGCACTGCAATTCACAAACATGCAGGGTTGTAATTGACACCTCTAATGGAGCCATTTCTTCAGCCAAGTATTCCTAAAGGCCTTGTAAGCAAGGCAGAATTGCAGGAAAGGAATTTCAAGAGGTAGTTTGCACTCGCCATTAAAGCACATGCAAAGCTGCTGAACATCGCCAATGATGCAGTTTGCCAAAAAGGCCGTATGCGTTATTCCTTAATATATTCAGGAAAAACTCTTACTCCATTTTTGACCAACAGAACAGGTGGACAATGTAAATTAATACTACAAAGAGATATCACTTCGCACCAGTCAGAATGGCCAACCTCACAAAGTGTAAAACCTGAAATGCAGGACAGGGTGTGCAGAAAAGGGAACCCTGACAAGCTGATGGTGGGAATGTAAATTGCTAACAGCCACTCTGGAGAAGTGGGTGGTGATTCCTTAAAAATCTAAAAACCAGAGCTTCAGAGCATATGGCGATACCACTCCTGGGCCTGTATCTTGGAAAAAACGTAAATTGACAGGACCCAGGCATTCCAAAATTTATGCAGCCCTGTTTACAAGAGCCTCTACTTGGAAGCTACCTAAAAGTCCTTGGAAGGAAGAATGGATAAAGAAATTATGGTAGATATGTACAATGGAATATTACTCAGCCATGAAATGAATGAAATAAGGCCATTTGCAGCCACTCGGAAGGACCTAGATACATTCATACTAAGTGTCATAAATCAGACAATGAAAAATATCATATGATATTACTTATCAGGGGAATCTAAAAATTGATAGAAAGGTACTATCTTACAACACAGAAACAGAGTCCCAGACTTAGAACACAAACTTATGGTTACCAAACTGGAAAGGTGTGTTGGAGGCATAAATCATGAGGTTGGAGTTAGTATATACATATTTACAGAGAGAAAACTTGTAATCAACATGGACCCGCTGTAGAGCACTTGGAACTCTTCTCAACACCCTTTAGTAACCTCAATGGGAAAATAATTCTAAAAAGAATATATAGTCATCTCTGTATAAATGCATCATGTTGGTGTATGTCAAAAATGAACACAATATGGTAAATCAACTATACTCCATTATAAATTTAAAATTAAATTACAGAAATGAAAAATGATCACTAAATTCGTTTAGTCGCGGTGAACGTGCTAGTGTCACATCCCTGGACACAGACCCAATTTGGTCCCAAGACTGGACTGTTGTGGGCCTGAGGACCTCGGGAGGATATGCCAGCTAATTCACCCCCCTTGAACATGTAGTACCTGGTCCCCTCTGCATGGGATCACAATCTCCAGATCTAAGTGTGCCCTCATACTACTAAATCAACCCTCTGACACCCAAAGGATGGTGGACTCTCTGGGCTGGATGACACTTGGAAAATCACCTGGTCTCAACATATCCTGGTGTTTGGGTTCCGACCTCCAGACTTCTTCGTTAGGGTCATCCCACTCTGCAAGACAGCACCCTCAACAGGTGATTTTGCAGGGGTTTGTATTTGTTCGGGGGATGAAGGGTAAGGGGGAAGAAGGAATGGGACAGAAGCCCTTACATGTTTGGTCAGGCACATTCCACTCTAATTTAAAACCCAGGAATAGGACTTTCCCTACATCTAAGGTTGTGTCAGCAACCAGACAGGGACAGTAGAAATCCTGCCGCCTTCTGTTTCCCATAACAACAACTCTAAAAACTGGACCTTATAGGCACTTCATATTCAAAATGCCTGGGGAGCTGTAAATGACAACAGCCCTCAAAAAATGTCTTAGGGTAGGTAATCGAAATAGACTTCAAAACAAGGCAACCTTTCAATAACCCTTTTTCAAGGGGTAAATTTTACTCACACTGTTCAAAAAGAAAAGCACATATGAAGATGCTCACCATTGCTTTATGTTAGACAAATGCAAATCAGATGTACAAAGAAGTATCACCTGGAACCACTCAGAATAGCCATCATCACAATGTCTACAAACACGAAATGCTTCAGATGGTGTGGGAAAAAGAGAAACCTACTACTTATTATTATTTTTTTTAATCTGCATTGGGTCTTCATTGCTGCATGTGGCTTTTCTCTAGCTGCAGCAAGCGGGGGCTACTCATCGTTGTGGTACAAAGCCTTCTCTTTTCGGTGGCTTCTCTTGTGGAGCACAGGCTCTAGGCACACAGGCTTCAGTAGTTGTGGCTCGTGGGCTCTAGAGTGCAGACTCAGTAGTTGTGGTGCACGGGCTTACTTGTTCTGTGACATGTGAGGTCTTCCCGGGCCAGGGCTCGAACCTGTGACCCCTGAAATGGCAGGCAGATTCTTAACCACTGTGCCACCAATACTACGCTATCAGTGGCAATGTCAATTGGTAATAGCCACTATGGAGCACAGAATGGAGGTTACCAGAGTGAGGGGAGGCGGCAGGGATAAACTGGAAATTGGGATTGACATATACACACCACTATATATAAAAGAGAAAACAAATAAGGGCTTACTGTATAGCACAGGGAACTCTACTCAATACTCTGTAATGACCTGTATGGGAAAGGAATCCAAAAAGGATTGGATATATGTATAACTGCTTCACTGTGCTGCACAGCAGAAAGTAACACAACATTGTAAATCAACTCTTCTCCAAAAAAATTGAAATTGAAATGAAATGAAATGAAATAAAATAAAATAGAGCTACCAGATGATCCAGCAAGTTCACTCCTGTGCGCATATCTGGAGGAAAGCATAAATCGAAAAGACACATCTTCCCCAATGTTCACTGCAACACTCTTTACAATAGCGAAGACATGGAAGCAACCAAAATGTCCATCAACATATGAATATAGGTAAAGAATATGTGATACATATATACAATGGAATATGACTCAGCCATAAAATAGAAGAAAATAATGCCAATTGCAGTCACTTGGATGGACCTAGAGATGATTGTACTAAGTGAAGTAAGTCAGACAGAGTAAGACAAATATTGTATGATATCACTTCTAGGTGGAACCTAGAAATTGATACAAATGAACTAACTTGCAAAACAGAGGCAGACTCACAGACTTGGAAAACAAACTTATGGTTACCAAAGGGGAAAGGTGGGGGGTAGGGATAAATCAGGAACTTGGGGTAAACATACGAATACTACTATATATAACATAGATAAGCAACAAGGACCTACTGTATAGCACAGGGAACTCTACTCAATATTCTGAGAATACCTTTATCAGAAAAGAATCTGAAAAAGAATGAATATATGCATATGTGTAACTGAATCACTTGCTGTGCAGCTGAAATGAACACAACATTGTAAATCAACTATACTCCAATAAAATTTAAATTACAAGATAAAGAAAATCACCTATATTTCAAAAGAAAATAAGAATCCCCATCTATTTTTATGGCTTGATAGTTTACTTTTTTAGTGCTCAATATTATCCCATTCCCAGAATATATTAATACTATATCATTTCATTCACCTACTGGAGGACACCTTAGTTTCATTCACATTTTGGCAATATTGAATTAGGTGCTATAAATATCCATATGCAGGTTTTCCTCTGGAAGTATGTTTTAAACTACTTTCAGTAAATATCCATGAGAACACTTGCCGGATTGTACAGTAAGGGAATGTTCAATATTATAGCAAGTGTGAATCAGACTACCAAAGTAGCTGTATTATTTTTCATTTCCACCAATAACAAATGACATTTCCTATTGTTCCACATCTCCTACAGAATTTGTTCTTGTCATTGTTCACATTTTAGCCATTCTAAGTGTTACATGGTGGTATGTAATTGTATTTTTAATTTGCTTTTTCATGGCAGCATGTAATCTGGATTATTCTTCTGTATACTTATATGCATAGTGTCTATTTTCTTTGGTGAGGTGTCCATAAAGTATATTGGTCCACATTTTATTTAGGTTGCTTTCATTTTTTTCTACCCAATCTGTATTTGTTTTATTTATTTTTGTGCCTTATTGCATTAGCAAGGACTTGAAGTAAAATATGGAAAAGGAGCCATGAAAGAGGACATCCTTGCTTTTACCTGAACTTAGTGGAAAAGCTTCATGTTTTTGACCATTAATCATGATGTAAGATAAAAGTTTCCTGTAAATCTTTGTTATCAACTTGAGAAAGCTCCAGTCTATTTCTTTAACTGAGAGTTTTTATGAAGAATGGGTGTTAGATTTTTTCAAAGGGCTTCTGAATCTATTGATATGCTAATGATTGTCTTTAGGGTGTTGATATGATGGCTATAATTATTTGATTTTAGAATGTTGAACCAGGCTTGCATACCTGGGATTATTCCCTCTCATTCATGATATAAAATTCTCTCAAAATATTGTTGGATTCGATTTGGTAATATTTTGTTGAGGATTTTTGCACTGATGTTCCTGAGAGATATTGGTCAGTTTTCTTTACTATTCGGATGTTCCTCTAAGTTTGGATGTTGTGGATTTAGTGTCAGACATTCATTTGGGGAGATTCTCAGTCATTTTTAGAAAATATTTTCTGTTCTTTGTTATCTTTATTCTCCTCCTGCTATACCCATTATGTATAGGTCGCAGCATTTTTCATTGTTCCACAATTATTGATTACTCTGTTCTGTTGATTTCTTTCCTGCCCATTTTCTCTTTTCTTTTGAGATTTAAAGGTTTCTCTTGATGTTTCTTCAAGCTCACAGATATTTCTCCTCAGCCAGCTCTTTGACTGCTAAAACAAAATATGAGAGACTTGGTATTTTATAAACAACAGAATATTTTTGTTTTCTCATAATTGCTGAGGCTGAAAAGTTCAAGAACAAATTACCAGGGGCTTCCCTGGTGGTGCAGTGGTTAAGAATCTGCCTACCAATAAAGGGGACAAGAGTTCGAGCCATGGTCCGGGGAGATCCCACATGCCATGGAACAACTAAGCCCACGCACCACAAATACTGAGCCTGTGCTCTAGAGCCCACAGGCCACAACTACTGAGCCCGTGAGCCACAACCACTGAAACCCGTACGCCTAGAGCCTGTGCTCCGCAACAAGAGAAGCCACCCAATGAGAAGCCCGCACACTGCAACAAAGACCCAACACAGCCCAAAAATTAATTAATTAATTTTCTAATTAATTTTTTAAAAAAAGAACAAGTTGCCAGCTGACTTAGTGTGTGGCGAGCGACCAATTTCTGGTTCATAATATGGGTCTTCTCGCTCGGCAATGAAATCATGGAATGGGCATAAGATATTCTGTGTGCTACATTTATTAGGTCACTAAGCCCATGTTTGAGGTCTCTGGCCTCATGACCTAATCACCTCCCAAAAACTCCTCCTCCTAATACCATCAACATGGGAGCTAGGTTTCAAAATTTTAAAATTAGAGGTACAAATTGTTTACACCATAACAGGGACCACAGAGTTAACTGACTTTTCCTTTCATGTTAAAGGTTTGTACATTTATATTTATTATATAATCCCCAAACCCTTGTTTTTTTTTAAGATTCTTTTTCTGTATATGCCAGTACAGACCATTGAGTAGAGTTCCCTGTGCTATAAAGCAGGTCTTTATCAATACTTATCTATTTTATATATAGTAGTGTGTATATGTCAGTCCCAATCTCCCAATTTATCCCTTCCCCACTTATCCCCTGGTAACCATAAGTTTGTTTTCTATATCCATGACTCTATTTCTGTTGTGTAAATAAGTTCATTTGTACCTTTTTTTTTTTAGATTCCTCATATAAGCAGTATCATATGATATCTGTCTTTGTGTGTCTGAGTTGCTTCACTCAGTATAACAATCTCTAGGTCCATCCATGTTGTTACAAAACCCTTAATTGTTAAGGATAACTCTCAATTTTTTCCAGTATCATCAGCAATTCTTTCTGGCAGACACGTGATAACACTTTAAACAGGGATATTGAGACCAAGGCTCCTGACCTGCAAACAAACAAAACATCATTCATATAGTGAAAACTTTGCACATAAAAGGATGAAAGCACTTGGTCTAAATCCCTTTGCACCCACTGCTGACAGAGGGCAGAGGAGTTTGATTCACTAATCTTCCTTACGTGCACTTCTTCCTAATGGGGTATTCCATGTAAAACTTATAAGAAACGGGAATGCATCATGGAACACACCAATCTCTACTACAGATTCTGAAGCAGCAAAAAAACAAAACAAAACATGATGAATCCATCCAAAGAGTTCTGTCCACATTGTTACAATAGCTTCCCTCGCACTGTGAACCCTTTTCAGACCCTATCACTTGAACCTATTTTTATTTTTTTCAACAAAAATAATGTTAATCTGCAGTCAGACACTCCAGTAATATTACACTATCCCTTGTGCAAGTATGTAGGGATTTGAGGAGCTATGTGAGTCCATCATGAGAAGTTGCCTAGAGTAATTAGGACATTTCATTTAATGTTGGCTCTTCTCCCTAAGATGTCTGCTGTCCTCTTCTTTTTGTAGCTACTAGCATTGAGAAAGTGACCAAGATAAGGCCCTTCTCTTTTACTGCCCATGAACGCAGCTGTGATTAACCCCACAGAACTTGGTGCTTCCAGAATCCCCTGAACCTACTGACCCTCCATGAATGGCATGACATAGATAAGAATGGTGACGTGTATCCTTGTACAGAGTATGCTATAAAATTTTCGACTCTTCCCTTCCTCATAATTCCAAAGAATAGATTTCTTTGGATTTCTGCTTAATGCTGCTGGAGTTGGTACATAAGTTGAGGGAGGTATCAGGGCACACCAAAAGAGAGGGTAACTGCACAGAAAACACAAGCAGATACATTTCTGTGTAGTTTCAAGCAGCTTATTTGCTATATCAACCATGGTGACATGTTGACCCTTCCTCTTTCTACTAGTAGTACAACAAACATAAAGGATATTTAGGCTGCTTGTTTTATTCCCACCTCTCACAATTGATCTGCATTAACATATAGGACAATGAAGGGCCCTTTCTACCATCTTAACCAATATTTGAGAACTAGAAAATGTCCAGATTTTTCTGGGGATTATTTTCATATTCCCCAATCAGGCCTATGAAGGAATCTTACCTATTGTGTTTAATGAAGTCATATCTCTGACAACATTCCATCATCAACAAAACTGGAAAGAAATTTGAAGGGTCTTCGATTTTACCATATTTGAAATAACAATATTTTAGCCTGACACGTTTTTGGATTTTAGAAAAAAATATTTTAAATGAGACAAAAAATCATTTTTATGGCACAAAAAGACAGCAATAGTTTTATATTTTTATCTGTTCCACTTGCACACAAGTGTCTCATGGGGTTATGTAAAGCACTCCTGTTGGGTGCTGTGCAAGTATGGATTAAAGCTTAGGAATCTTAAGCTTCAGTCACCTGAAACATTTAAATTAGGATGCAAGCAATCCTGTCCAGCATTTGAACAGAGCAAGACACTCTCTTTATTTTATTTGTCAGGTAATTAATCTGTCTTTTCCCCAAGGAGAGAAACAACTGGCATCTTCCATCAATGTGTTGTACAAAAATCTTTGAACAGAGAGTGCAAGCAGAGGCTGATACAAGATGTGAAAAAAAAATGAGAGACCCTTGTGGCATTTTCTCCTAACTTATTGCAATCTCCCATTTAAAATGTGGGAATAATCAATCTTCTGAGGAAAAAGGCCCAAGGAAGGTTTTTGCTTCTGTGGAATAATGGGATTGCTAAATATTTCAGGAGGCAAGACGAATTAGTGAGAATGACCATGAGAAATCAGAGAAAAGTCAGATCCATGGATGAAGTGATGTTTACCACTGTGAATCAATGAGAAGTAGGAGCAAATGAAAAGAAAACTGAATACAACATTTTCTGAATAAATGTAACATTTCAGCTGTCATAGAAAAATTAATACTCACTATGATACAACATATTTAGTTTAGAAAGTTAACTTAATTTTAAAGCTTAATAATTAGATTTATTAAAGAAACGAAAACATATTTGTGGTTTAGAATAAATAATGTGTTCTGCTACAGATAAGAAGACTACATAAATAAATAGAAATAAGACTAAATAAATAAATAAAGAAGAAAATAACAAATTAGATGTTATTAACATTAAAAACTGACACTCATCTAAAGAAAGAGAAGGAGAGACACAAAGAGAGAAGAACTCATATCAAGCATATATTAAAAACTCTTAAATAAAAAGTCTTCAGATGTTAAAAAAAAGAAGTCTTCAATAAGAAGATAATGGAATAGCAAAATGGGGAAAATATACCAAAAGATATTTCAAAAAAGAGAGTACAGAATGTTAAGTAAACATATCAAAAGATGCTTGGCTTCTTAGTAGTCAATTAAATGCAAAAACGTGATACCTGGAATTATCACTCACCAACCAGAAAGTTCAAATGAAAATGACAAGTATTATCAAGTTTGACAAGAATGTGTATAATCCTTGAATCTCATTCATTGCTGCTGAGGATGAAAAATCATACAAATGTTTTGAAAATATTTAGAAATATCTAAAAAGATAAACACAAGAAAGCTATGACTCGAAAATTTTACTACTACATGTATACTGAACAATAATTTACACACACACTGCCAAAGCTCAAGTTCTAGAATTTATATACCAGTGCTGTTCTCAATAGACACAAACTGAAAATCACTCATATTGTAATACACATTGGAATAAATTAATTAATAGTTAAATATTTACACTATGGAATCCTATGCATCAGTGGCAATGCATGATCACAACAACAGGCAACCATATAGGCATATTCACAAACAACATAAAATAAAAAAGCCCAATCCAAAAGTGATTTTACTGTGCCATAACATTTATATAAAATACAAAATACAGGTAAAGTTATCTTTTTGTTAGATACCAGAACAATATTAAACCTTAAGGGGAGTCACTAGAATGGGACCAGGGGACCTCTGAGTATCTGGCAATTTTCTGTGTCTTTATCTAGAAGCTATGTAGAGAGTGTATTCAGATGCTGAATTTTCTGAAATTTGTCATTTCCTTACAAACCATGCATGTTTTTAGTTGTTTTTTATACATAACAAAAAGTAAAAAAGATAGACTAGGGAAGGTAATTATATTAGCACTTTAATATCCATGCTTTTCAAGGTGGAAGTGAAAGGTATTAAATACTTGACATTGTGATTACTTCTTAAATGTAAGGTGAAACTTTGAGGTTAATGAATAAGACATACTTCTTCATATATAATCCTCAAAGAGGAGGGGTAGAAAGGAGTGTTATTTTTTTTTCTTTAATAAAAAGAATCGTTAAGATAGAAAATAATGAAAACAGACTAGGTTTAAAAAAGAGCACACTGGACTTCCCTGGTGGCACAGTGGGTAAGAATTTGCCTGCCAATGCAGGGAACAGTGGTTCAATCCCTGGTCTGGGAAGATCCCACATGCCACAGAGCAACTAAGCCTGTGTGCCACAACTACTGAGCCTGTGCTCTAGAGCCTGCAAGCAACAACTATTGAGCCTGCATGACACAACTACTGGAGCCCATGCACCTAGTGCCCATACTCCACAACAAGAGAAACCACCACAAGGAGAAACCCACGCACCACAACGATGAGTAACCCCTGCTTGACACAACTAGAGAAACCCTGTGCAGCAACGAAGACCCAACGCAACCAAAAATAAATAAAATTAAATCTTTTGACTTCTGAGATGACTCACTCACGTGGCTGTAGGTAAGAGGCCTCAGTTCCTTGCCACATGGATCTCTCCTTAGGGCTGCTTGAGTGTCCTCATGACATGGCAGCTGGCTTACCCCAGGATGAGTGATCTAGCAGAAACCAAAGCAGAAGCTGCAATGTCTTTTATAACTTTGGAAGCTGCACTTTGTCATTTCTGCAATTTCTTATTAGTTAAACAGTCAACCCTTTTCAAGTGTGAGGAGCCACACAGGTACATGAAGACTGGGAGATAATTAGGGGATAATTAGGGCCATCTTGGAGGTTGGCTACCAAAGTGGCTGACAAGCCGAAGTCTGAATTTTGTTTTCTTCACTTCTGGAGAGAAAATGGTCAGTGATTCTCATTGGTGGTCTTTGAGATGTACCAAAGTTACCTCTTGCTCTCACCCCCAGCCATGTGGCTGACAGGGTCTTGGTACTCCAGCCGGGTGTCAAGCCTGTGCCTCTGAGGCGGGAGAGCCGAATTCAGGATATTGGTCTACCAGAGACCTCCGGCACCTTGTAATATCAAACGGCAAAAGCTCTCCCAGAGGTACCCTTCTCAATGCTAAGACCCAGCTCCACTCAGAGACCAGCAAGATCCAGTGCTGGACGTCCCATGCCAAACAACTAGCAAGACAGGAATGCAGGCCCACCCATTAGCAGAGAGGCTGCCTAAAATCATAATAAGGTCACAGACACCCCAAAACACACCACCGGATGCTGACCTGTCCACCAGAAAGACAAGATCCAGACACACCCACCAGAACACAGGCACCAGTCCCCTCCATCAGAAAGCCTAAACAACCCACTGAACCAATCTTAGCCACTGGGGGCAGATACCAAAAACAACGGGAACTATGAATCTGCAGCCTCCGAAAAGGAGACCCCAAACACAGTCCCCAAAGCCAAATGAGAAAACACAGAAACACACAGCAGATGAAGGAGCAAGGTAAAAACCCACCAGATCAAACAAATGTGGAGGAAATAGGCAGTCTACCTGAAAAAGAATTCAGAGTAATGATAATAAAGATGATCCCAAATCTTGGAACTGGAATGGAGAATAGACAAGAAACGTTTAACAAGGACCTAGAAGAACTAAAGAGCAAACAAACAATGATGAACAGCACAATAAATGGAATTAAAAATTCTCTAGAAGGAAACAATAGTAGAATAACTGAGGCAGAAGAATGGATAAATGACCTGGAAGATAAAATAGTGGAAATAACTACTGCAGAGCAGAAAAAAGAAAAAAGAATGAAAAGAATTGAGGACAATCTGAGACACCTCTGGGACAACATTAAATGCACCAACATTCGAATATAGGGGTCCAAGAAGTAAAAGAGAAAAAGAAAGACACTGAGAAAATATTTAAAGAGATTATAGTTGAAAACTTCCCTAATATGAGAAAGGAAATCATTAATCAAGACCAGGAAGTGCAGAGAGTCCCATACAAGATAAACCCAAGGAGAAACATTCCAAAACATATATTAATCAAACTATCAAAAATTAAATACAAAGAAAAATTATTAAAAGCAGCAAGGGAAAAAACAACAAATAACATACAAGGGAATCCCCATAAGGTTAACAGCTGATCTTTCAGCAGAAACTCTGCAAGCCAGAAGGGACTGGCAGGACACATTTAAAGTGATGAAAGGGGAAGAGCTACAACCAAGATTACTCGACCCACCAAGGATCTCGTTCAGATTCGACAGAGAAATTAAAACCTTTACAGACAAGCAAAAGCTAAGAGAATTCAGCACCACCAAACCTGCTTTACAACAAATGCTAAAGGAACTTCTCTAGGCAGGAAACACAAGAGAAGGAAAAGACCTACAATAACAAACCCAAAACAATTAAGAAAATGGTAATAAGAACATACATATCAATAATTACCTTAAATGTAAATGAATTAAATGCTCCAACCAAAGACATAGACTGGCTGAATGGCTCCGAGAACACGACCGGTATATATGTGGTCTACAAGAGACCCACTTCAGACCTAGGGACACATACAGACGGAAAGTGAGGGGATGGAATAAGATATTCCATGCAAATGGAAATCAAAAGAAAGCTAGAGTAGCAATTCTCATATCAGACAAAAAAGACTTTAAAATAAAGACTATTACAGGAGATAAAGAAGGACACTACATAATGATCAAGGGATCAATCCAAGAAGAAGATATAACAATTGTACATATTTATGCACCCAACATAGGAGCACCTCAATACATAAGGCAAATGCTAACAGCCATAAAAGGGGACATTGACAGTAACACAATCATAGTAGGGGACTTTAGCACCCCTCTTTCACCAATGAACAGATCATCCAAAATGAAAATAAATAAGGAAACACAAGCTTTAAATGATGCATTAAACAAGATGGACTTAATTGATATTTATAGGACATTCCACCCAAAAACAACAGAATACACATTTTTCTCAAGTGCTCATGGAACATTCTCCAGGATAGATCATATCTTGGGTCACAAAGCAAGCCTTGGTAAATTTAAGAAAATTGAAATCGTATCAAGTATCTTTTCCGACCACAACGCTATCAGACTAGATATCAATTACAGGAAAAAATCTGTAAAAAAATACAAACACATGGACGTTAAACAATACGCTACTTAATAACCAAGACATCACTGAAGAAATCAAAGAGGAAATAAAAAAATACCTAGAAACAAATGACAATGGAAACATGAAGACCCAAAACCTATGGGATGCAGCAAAAGCAGTCCTAAGAGGGAAGTTTATAGCAATACAATCCTACCT
This sequence comes from Balaenoptera physalus, assembly GCF_965194825.1. NCBI lineage: Eukaryota > Metazoa > Chordata > Mammalia > Artiodactyla > Balaenopteridae > Balaenoptera > Balaenoptera physalus. The sequence continues at coordinate 15,913 of NW_028125955.1, read as the reverse complement.
CAAGAAACTAGAAACATCTTAAATAAACAAGTTAACCTTACACCTAAAGCAATTAGAGAAAGAAAGAAAAAAAAACCCCAAAGTCAGCAGAGGAAAGAAATCATAAAGATCAGATCAGAAATAAATGAAAAAGAAATGAAGGAAACAACAGCAAAGATCAAAAAAACTAAAAGCTGGTTCTTTGAGAAGATAAACAAAATTGATAAACTATTAGCCAGACTCATCAAGAAAAAAAGGGAGAAGACTCAAATCAATAGAATTACAAATGAAAAAGGAGAAGGAACAACTGACATGGCAGAAATACAAAGGATCATGAGAGATTACTGCAAGCAACTATATGCCAATAAAATGGACAACCTGGAAGAAATGGACAAATTCTTAGAAAAGCACAACCTTCCAAGACTGAACCAGGAAGAAATAGAAACTATAAACAAACCAATCCCAAGCACTGAAATTGAGACTGTGATTAAAAATCTTCCAACAAACAAAAGCCCAGGACCAGATGGCTTCACAGGCAAATTCTATCAAACATTTAGAGAAGAGTTAACACCTATCCTTCTCAAACTCTTCCAAAATATAGCAGAGGGAGGAACTCTCCCAAACTTATTCTATGAGACCACCATCTCCCTGACACCAAAACCAGACAAAGATGTCACAAAGAAAGAAAACTACAGGCCAATATCACTGATGAACATAGCTGCAAAAATCCACGGCACAATACTAGCAAACAGAATCCAACAGCACCTTAAAAGGATCATACACCATGATCAAGTGGGGTTTATCCCAGGGATGCAAGGAGTCTTCAATACATGCAAATCAATGTGATACACCATATTAAAAAGCTGAAGGATAAAACCATATGGTCATCTCAATAGATGCAGAAAATGCTTTCGACAATATTAAACACCCATTTATGATAAAAACCCTCCAGAAAGTAGGCATAGAGGGAACTTTCCTGAACATAATAAAGGCCATATATGACAAACCCACAGCCAGAATCGTTCTCAATGGTGAAAAAGTGAAACCATTTCCACCAAGATCAGGAACAAGACAAGATTGCCCACTCTCACCACTATTATTCCACACACTTTTGGAATTTTTAGCTACAGCAATCAGAGAAGAAAAAGAAATAAAAGGAATCCAAATCGGAAAAGAAGAAGTTAAGCTCTCACTGTTTGCAGATGACATGATACTATATATAGAGAATCCTAAAGATGCTACCAGAAACCTACTAGAGTTAATCAATGAATCTGGTAAGGTTGCAGGATACAAAATTAATGTACAGATATCTCTTTCATTCCTATACATTAAAGATGAAAAATCTGAAAGAGAAATTCAGGAAACACTCCCATTTACCACTGCAACAAAAAGAATAAAATACCTAGGAATAAACCTACCTAAGGAGACAAAAGACGTTTACTCAACAAACTATAAGACACTGATGAAAGAAATCAAAGATGACACAAACAGATACAGAGATATACCATGTTCTTGGATTGGAAGAATCAACATTGTGAAAATGACTCTACTGCCCAAAGCAATCTACAGATTCATTGCAATCCCTATCAAACTACCAATGGAATTTTTCAGAGAACTAGCACAAAAAAATTTCACAATTTGTATGGAAACACAAAAGACCCTGAACAGCCAAAGCAATCTTGAGAAGAAAAACAGAGCTGGAGGAATCAGGCTCCCTGACTTCAGACAATACTACAAAGCTACATTAGCCAAGACAGTATGGTACTGGCACAAAAACAGAAATATAGATCAATGGAACAGGAGTGAAAGCCCAGACATAAACCCATACACATATGGTCACCTTATTTTTGATAAAGGAGGCAAGAATATACAATGGAGAAATCACAGCCTCTTCAATAAGTGGTGCTGGGAAAACTGGACAGCTACAGGTAAAAGAATGAAATTAGAAGACTCCCTAACACCACACACAAAAATAAACTCAAAATGGATTAAAGACCTAAATGTAAGGCCAGACACTATAAAACTCTTAGAGGAAAACATAGGCAGAACACTCTATGACATCAATCACAGCAAGATCCTTTTTGACCCACCTCCTAGAGAAATGGAAATTAAAAAAAAAAACATAAACAAATGAGACCTAAGGAGACTTAAAAGGTTTTGCACAGCAAAGGAAAATGTAAACAAGATGAAAAGGCAACCCTCAGAATGGGAGAAAATATTTGCCAATGAAGCAACTGACAGAGGATTAATCTCCAAACTTTACAAGCAGCCCATGCAACTCAATATCAAAAAAACAAACAACCCAATCCATAAATGGGCAGAAGACTTAAATAGACATTTCTCCAAAGAAGATATACAGATTGCCAACAAACACATGAAAGAATGCTCAACATCATTGATCATTAGAGAAATGCAAATCGAAATTACAATGAGATATCACCACACACAGGTAAGAATGGCCATCATCAAAAAAATCTACAAACAATAAATGCTGCAGAAGTGTGGAAAAAAGGGAACCCTCTTGCACCGTTGGTGGGAGTGTAAATTGATACAGCCACTATCGAGAACAGTATGGACGTTCTTTAAAAAACTAAAAATAGAACTACCATATGACACAGCAATCCCACTACTGGGCATATATCTGGAGAAAACCATAATTCAAAAAGAGTCATGTTCCACGATGTTCATTGCAGCTCTATTTGCAATAGCCAGGACATGGAAGCAACCTAAGTGTCCATCAACTGATGAATGGGTAAAAAAGATGTTGCACATCTTCAATATAAAATGGAATATTACTCAGCCATAAAAAGAAATGAAATTGAGTTATTTGTAGTGAGATGGATGGACCTAGGGTCTGTCATACAGAGTGAAGTAAGTCAGAAAGAGAAAAACAAATACTGTATGCTAACACATATATGTGGAATCTAAAAAAAAAAGAAGAAAAAATGGTTGGGAAGAACCTAGGGACAGGACAGGAATAAAGACGCAGACATAGAGAATGGACTTGAGGACATGGGGAGGGGGAAGGGTAAGCTGGGACGAAGTGAGAGAGTGGCATGGACTTATACATACTACCAAATGTAAAATAGCTAGCTAGTAGGAAACAGCTGCATAGCACAGGGAGATCAGCTCAGTGCTTTGTGACCACTTAGAGGGGTGGGATAGGGAGGGTGGGAGGGAGATGCAACAGGCAGGAGATATGGGGATATATGGATATGTATAGCTGATTCACTTTGCTATAAAGCAGAGACTAACACACCATTGTAAAGCAATTATAGTCCAATAAAGATGCTAAAAATAAATAAATAAATAAATAAATAAATAAATAATTTATGCCCCCCCAAATTAAATCTTTTTAAAAAATAAATAAATAAAAAAGAGCACTCAATGACATGGAACTCTAAACCGAAGTATTTTCAGTACTATAGTAAATGTAAATGGATTAATACCTCCTATTAAAGTGTAATTTTTTATATTATGTGCAACTAAATTTTCTTCACAATATACAGGTAAAATAAAAGAACTACATTAGAAAGGAGAAAACATTCCATGTTTTTAAAAATAATAAAACAATAAGCATATAATATGCATCTTAGATATAAGTAGTCTTTAAGTTCAGAACAATTTGTCATTATTGTAATTAGTATTATTATACCAATTTCTTAAAAACATTTCAATACTTTTTGTATTCGAAAAAATATTTTAATATTTTTTTCTTCACTCTTTTGTGGTCTAATACATGGTAAGTATTTAGATGCTAACATAACTTAAAAATATATTTTGTTTTTTTACAGCTGAACAAAACTGAATCAAGAGGAAATAGATAACTTGAACATACTGATCACTAAAAGCAAAACAGAGGGCTTCCCTGGTGGCGCAGTGGTTAAGAATCTGCCTGCCAATGCAGGGGACATGGGTTCGAGCCCTGGTCTGGGAAGATCCAACATGTCGCGGAGCAACTGGGTCTGTGAGCCACAACTACTGAGCCTGCGCGTCTGGAGCCCGTGCTCCGCAACAAGAGAGGTCACGATAGTGAGAGGTCCATGCACCGTGATGAAGAGTGGCCCCCGCTCGCTGCAAATAGAGAAGGCCCTCGCACAGAAACGAAGATCCAACACAGCCAAAAATAAATAAATAAATAAATAAATAAAATTTAAAAAAAATAGAATCTGTAATTTTAAAAAACTCCCTACCAACAGAAGTCCAGGATCAGATGGTTTCACAGGCAAATTCTACCAAATATACAAAGCAGAACTTACACTGATTCTTCTCAAACTCTTTGAAAAGACTAAAGAGTAAAGAATACTTCCAAAGACATTCTATGAAGCCACTATCACGCTGATATCAAAAACAGATGGGGGGGGCGACTTCCCTGGTGGTACAGTGGTTAAGAATCAGTCTGCCAATGCAGGGGACATAGGTTCGAGACCTGGTCTGGAAAGATCCCACATGCCACGGAGCAACTAAGCCTGTGTGCCACAACTACTGAGCCTGCGCTCTACAGCCCACGAGCCACAACTACTGAGCCTGATAGCCACAACTGCTGAAACCTGTGCACCTAGAGCACATGATCTGCAACAAAAGAAGCCACTGTAATGAACAGCCTGCACACCACAGTGAAGAGTAGCCCCCGCTCGCCTCAACTAGAGAGAGCCCGAGCACAGCAACGAACGCCCAATGCATCCAAAAATAAATAGATAAAGAAATTTACTTAAAAAAAACAAAATAAAACAGATGGGGACTTTTCTGGTGGTCCAGCAGTTAAGACTTTGCCTTCCAGTGCAGGGGGTGCAGGTTCGATCCCTGGTTTTGGAGCTAAGATCCCACATGCCTCACAAACAAGGAACCAAAACATAAAACAGAAGCAATATTGGAACAAATTCAATAAAGACTTTAACAAAAAACACAGAGGAAGACACTACCAAAAAAGAAAACTGCAGGCCAATATCTTTGATAAATATAGATGCAAAAATTCTCAACTGAATATTAGAAAACTGAAACTGACATCACAGAAGAGGATCATACACCATGACCAAATTTGATTCATCCCAGTGTCACAAAGTTGTTTCAACATATGCAAGTCAATCGACATGATACATCCCGTCAACAAAGGAAAAACACAAAACAAACGATCATCTCAATAGATGGCGAAAAAACATTTGAAAAACTTCAACATCCATTCATGATAAAAACACTTACCAAAGTGGGTATAGAGGAAACATATCTCAACATAATAAAAGCTATTTATGACAAACCCACAGCCAATATAATACTCAATGTTCATAAGCTGAAAGCCTTCCCACTAAAATCTGGAACAAGACAAGGATGCCCACTCTCACCTCTTCTCTTCAACATAGTACTGGAAGTCCTAGCCACAGCAATCAGACAAGAAAAAGAAATAAAATCCAACCAAATTGGAAGGGAAGAGGTAAAGTTGTCATTATATGTGATGACATGATAATATATATAAAGGAAACCCTAAAAATTCCACACAAACACTACTAGAACTGATAAACAAATTCAGCAAAGTAGCAGGATACAAGATTAACATACATAAATTGGTTGCATTTCTTGGTTTTTCTTTCTTTTTTTTAAATTTATTTCGGCTGCATTGGGTCTTCATTGCTGTGCACGGGCTTTCTCTAGTTGTGGCCAGTGGGGACTAGTCTTTCGTGTGGTGCACAGGCTTCTTATTGCAGTGGCTTCTCTTGTTGTGGAGCATGGGCTCTAGGCACGCAGGCTTAAGTAGTTGTGGCACACGGGCTCAGTAGTTGTGGCTCTCTGGCTCTAGAGTGCAGGCTAAGTAGTTGTGGCACACAGGTTTAGTTGCTCCACGGCATGTGAGATCTTCCTGCATCAGGGCTCAAACCCATGTCCCCTGTATTGGCAGGCAGATTCTCAACCACAGAGCCACCAGGGAAGTCCCTGGTTGCATTTCTTTATACTAACAATGAAATATCAGAAAGGAACTGTAAACAAGCAATCCTTTTTTAAATGGCATCAAAAAAATAAATTCTTAGGAATAAACCTCACCAAGGAGGTGAAAGACTTATATGCTGAGAACTACAAAACGTTAGTAAAGGAAACTGAAGATGATTCAAAGAAATGGAAAGACATCCCACGCTCTTGGATGGGAAGAATTAATACTGTTAAAATGGCTATACTACCCAAAGCAATCTACAGATTTAATGTGATCCCTATCAAATTACCCATGACATTTTCCCCAGAACTAGAACAAATAATCTTAAAATGTATCTGGAACCATAAAAAGTCAGAACTGTCAACACAATCCCCAGGAAAAAGAACAAAGCAGGAGGCATAACCCTCCTAAACTTCAGACAATACTACAGAGTTACAGTAATCAAAGCCACATGGTATTGGCACAGAAAGAGACACATGGATCAATGGAATGGAATAGAGAACTAAGAAATAAACCCACACACCTATGGTCAATTAACATTTGACAAAGGAGGCAAGAATATACAATGGGGAAAAGAGAGTCTCTTCAGCAAGTGGTGTTTTGAAAGTTGGAGAGCCGTATGCAAATCAGTGAAGTCAGAACATACCCTCACACCATACACAAAAATAAACTCAAAACGGCTTATATGCTTAAATATAAGATAGGACACCTTATAACTCCTAGAAGAGAACATAAGCAAAACATTCTCTGACATAAGTCATACCAAAGTTTTCCTAGGTAGTTCTCCTTAGGCAGTACGAATACGGTAAGTCACCTACATACGAACCTTCAAGTTGCAAACTTTCAAAGATGCAAACGTCCATTTGCATGTCAAATCATGTAAGTTAGTTCACGTGTCTGGCATACATTGTCACGTGCGTGCTTCCTCTATATGTGGTTGTGCTTTTGTGTACTTTACAGTACTGTATAGAGTACAGTAGTACAGTATCTTTATTTCAAGCCCAAGATGTCTGGAAGCAAGCGTAAAAGCAGAGGTGATGTAGCTGGTACTGTTAAGAAGCGCCAAGCGATAATGATGGAAACAAAAGTGAAAGTAATTGAGAGAGTGGAGCGAGGCAAAAAGATGTTAGACATTGCTCATTCTTATAACATGAATCATTCAATCATTGTCAGGAATCTAAAGAACAGGGACAAGATCATGGAACATGTGAAGTCTGCTGTGCCGATGATGTTGACAAAATATCGAAGAAGCATGGAAAAGTGATGGAGGAGATGGAGAAACTTCTCAGTGTGCGGATGCAGGATCAACATCAGCGCTGAGTCCTGCTCAACTTAACACTGATTCAAGAGAAAGCTAAAAGCCTTTATGAAGACTTGAAGAAGAAACACGGCAAAGAATCAGAGGGCACATCTTTTAATGCCAACCATGGCTGGTTTCATCGGTTCAAGGCTAGAGCCAACCTTCACAATGTAAAAGTAAGTGGAGAGGCAGCAAGTGCAGATAGGGTAGCTGTCCAGGAACATCCAGAAACACTTTGAGAAATTATTGATGATGGTGTGTATTTACCCAACCAGGTTTTTAACGTGGATGAGACACAACTGTACTGGAAGAGGATGCCAGACCGACGTTACATCAGTAAGGAGGAAAAGTTGATGCCGGGCTGTAAAGCAGCAAAGGACAGGCTAACTGTTGTTTGGTGGCAATGCTTCCAGTGAATTGAAGCTGAAACCTCTCTCAGTTTATCATTCAGAGAACCCAAGAACCCTTCCTGTTGTGTGGAAGCGTAACCCCAAATCCTGGATTACACAGGCCACATTCCAGGACTGGTTTTGCCACCACTTTATCCCAGATGTAGAGAAATATTACTTGGAGAAGGACGTTCCAGCAAAACATTCTGTTGCTGCTTGACTATGCTCTGGGCCACCCCCCATTCATGGATGACTTTCATCCCAACGTCAAAGTACTGCATCTGTCACCGAATACTACGTTGCTCATCCAACCTATGGACCAGGGAGTTATAACGACTTTCAAGAAATATTATTTATGTCACACTTTTTGTCAGGCAGTAAAGGTAAGTAACAAATCAGGAACAACCTAGGGACAACTTTGGAAAGACTATAACATCTACAAGACCATAAAAAACATTGACTTTGCATGGTGTGAGGGTATGGCGGTCACCATGAATAGGGTTTAGAAGAACTTCTGCCCACAGTTTGTTCATGATTTTTGTGGATTTGAGAAGGTAGATCAGAAGTCCAAAGAGGTCTTCAGCAACGCAGTGAACCTCAGTGAGAAGCTGGAGCTAGATCTGCAAGAGGATGATTCCATTGAACTCCTTGCTGTGCAACATGAGGAGCTTACTGATGGAATTGGAGGCCCAGAGAAAGGATGAAGAGGGACAGGAGAAAGAAGAAGTAACTGAAGAACTGAAGAGATTCACGACACAGAAAATGGCAAGGGAATCTTCGTTATTTGAGGAAACACTGTTAGTTTTTGAGGCACAGGACCCGAACCTAGAATGGGACCCAAAGGTGGCAGCAGCCATTCAGAATGCAATCCAGTGCTACCTTGTCATCTATGATGAGAAAAAAAGAGCTACTACCCAGACATCAATGGATCATTCTTTCAAGAGGGTAGATAGAATTAAATCCAACAAGGAACCAGAACATTTGCCATCAACGTCAGGTATGAGTGAATTTGAAGCTTGCCCTCTGTCTCCTACTACTGATAATCCTTCACCTCTACCATCTCCCACCTCCTCTCCCTCTTGAATCAGTAACTCTTCTCGCCTATTCCCTCGATGCCAGCCCGAGTATGCCAGCTGTTGTACTGTATTACTGTAATTTTCAAGTTACTGTACTGTAAGATTAAAAATGTTTTCTTTGTTTTTGTGCTTGTTTTTAATGTATTGTTTGCATGAAAAGTATTATAAACCTATTACGGTACCATACCATATAGCCGACTGTGTAAGTTGTGTACCTAGGCGAACTTTGTTGGACTTACAAACAAATTGGACTTACAAACGCACTCTTGGAAGGGAACTTGTTCATATGTAGGGGACTTACTGTAAAAGCAAAAAAGAAACAGGAACTAATCAAACTTATAAGCTTTTGCACAGCAAAGGAAACCATAATCAAAATGAAAATACAATCTATGGACTGGGAGAAAATATTAGCAAATGATGAGACTGACAAGGGCTTAATTTCCAAACTATACAAACAGCTGATACAACTCAATAACAAAATAACAAATAACTCAATGGAAAAATGGGTAGAAGATCTAAATAAACATTTCTCCAAAGAAGACATACAGATAGCCAATAGGCACATGAAAAGATGCTCATCATCACTAATTATTAGAGAAACGCAAATCCAAATTACAATGAGGTATCACTTCACACTGATCAGAATGGCCATCATTAAAAAAAATCTACAATTAACAAATGCTGGAGGGGATATGGAGAAGAGGGAACGCTTCTACACTGTCAGTGGCCATGTAAGTTGGTGCAGCCACTGTGGAAAACAGTATGGATGTTCCTCAAAAAAACTATAAAGAGAGTTGCCATATGATCTAGCAATCCCACTTGTGGACAAATATCTAGACAAAACTATAATTCAAAAAGATACATGAAACCCTATGTTCATAGCAGCACTATTTATAATAGCCAAGACATGGAAACCACCTAAATGTTCATTGAAAAATGAATGTATAAAGAAGGTGTGATATAAGTATACAATAGATATTACTCAGACATAAAAAAGAATGAAATAATGCCATTTGAAGCAACATGGATGGACCTAGAGATAATGATACTAAGTGAAGTAAGTCAGAGAGAGAAAGACAAATACCATATAATATCACTTATATGTGGAATCGAAAATAGGACACAAATGAACATGTCAGCGAAACAGAAACAAACACACAGATATAGAAAACACAGTTGTGGTTGCCAAGGAGAGAGTGAAGGAAAGATTGGGAGCTTTGGAATAGCAGAAGCAAACTATTCTACATAGGATGGACAACCCACAAAGACCTACTGTTTAGCACAGGAAACTATATTCAATATCCTGTGATAAAACATAATGGAAAAGAATATATATACATATATAGATATACATATATATAGATATAGATATATATCTATATATCTATATATATATAAAACTGAATCACTTTGCTGCACAGCAGAAATTAATACAACAATGTATAAATGCTGCAGAGGGTGTGGAGAAAAGGGAACCCTCCTGAACTGTTGGTGGGAATGTAAACTGATACAGCCACTATGGAGAACAGTATGGAGATTCCTTAAAAGCTAAAAATACAACTACCATATGACACAGCAATCCCACTACTGGACATATACCTGGAGAAAACCATAATTCAAAAAGATACATGTACCACAATGTTCACTGTAGCACTATTTACAATAGCCAGGACATAGAAGCAACCTAAATGTCCATCGACAGATGAATATATAAAGAAGATGTGGCACATCTATACAATGGAGTATTACTCAGCCATAAAAAGGAACAAAATTGAGTTATTTGTAGTGCGGTGGTTGGACCTAGAGTCTGTCATACAGAGTGAAGTAAGTCAGAAAGAGAAAAACAAATACCGTATGCTAACACATATATATGGAATCTAGAAAAATGGTACTGACGAACCTAGTGACAGGGCAGGAATAAAGACACAGACGTAGAGAACGGACTTAAGGACACAGGGGGGAAGGGGAGACAGGGACGTAGTGAGAGAGTAGCACTGACATATATACACTACCAAATGTAAAATAGCTAGTGGTAAGCTGCCTCATAGCACAGGGTGATCAGCTCGGTGCTTTATGTCCCCCAGAGGGGTGGGGTAGGGAGTGTGAGAGGGAGGCTCAAGAGGGAGGGATGTGGGGAATATATGTATACATATAGATGATTCACTTTGTTGTAAAGCAGAAATTAATACAGTATTATAAAGCAATTATACTCCAATAAACATGTATTTTAAAAACCCACAACATTGTAAATCAACTACACTTGAAAATATTTCTTAACTGCAAAAATTTTCTGAATGTAAGTTTTATTGTGTGTGTGTGTACCACAGGTTCAATATATGTGAATTATGTCAAATTGATTACATTGCTTTGCAAAATAAAGAATTTTTGATATTTTACATCAGCTTCATATTATAAATGCAGAAAAACTATATTATTTGTTTCTAACGTTCAGAAATAGCCATTTTGCTCATTTGGTATACTATAAACCAATAACTATTAAAAAGGGATTCGTGACCTCTTCCTTCCAAAGAAATATTTCTCCACTCACACAAGTTTAATAGAATGTTCCGCCATGAACTGACTTCCCACCTTAGAGACACGAGATTTGCATCCTGAAATCTCTTTCTTGCAAAAATGTCCAATTAGCATCCTAGCATTACAGAAAAGAAATGCTTTTTTTCCAGATCTCAAATTCCATACAACTTTAGTCAAGAAATCATGTATGCTTTTTTTCACACACACACACACTGTATTTTATTTTTACAAGAGATAAATCAACTGACACCAAGCATTGTAAATGGATGAGCACAACAAAAGCAACAATGATTGCAATTACCAAACACGAAACACACTCATACTGTGTCATAATATTGACATTCAGTCCAGTAATCCTCCACTGTAACAGCTCCTTTACTTTGCAGTGAAAGACATCATGTATTTTTAAATTATCAGCACTCACCTGAGGTCTTTAAAAATCAACAAAAACATAATTTTGTGTTCTCTTTCATTTATTCTGGTTCTAAGTGGTCATTTCTAAACGAAAGTATTTAAGTATGTTAACGTCATCTTATAACATCATATTTCCAATGACTACCATGTCTCCAAAGATGAAATATGAGGAACTCACAATTAGGCTCTACAAAGTTTTACTCTCTGAATCTGTATGACCCTTCTGCTGAACTCCACACTGTTCATTATTCTGTGAGAATATTCTTTTTCTTGTATGGCCATCTCACGTGCTCTTTCATTTCATGAAGTTTTTTCCTACAGTTTTATGCCTAGTTTACTTCTGAGAAAATGCATTATTTCAGAGTGATATTTATAGACACAAAGACTTCTCTATAATTCCCTCAGAGTTTCAAGAACTCCTTCTTTTTTTTTTTTAATACCTAGATTTTGAAGCTCTCCACAAAGCATTACTAAACTTGCATTTACATAAGTATCTACATATTAATCACACATTAATGCATTTACAATTGTATTATGATTTATTGCTAATTTTGGAGCATAAATGTAGCTGTCTTATTTACCACCCTCTTGGAAATCACTTTAATATTTGCACTTAGGACTTGAAAGAGAATGGATAAATAAAAACCGGAAGAATATGCAAATACATTTTATATATTTCTCATAAAATTAGGTGATTATCTAACCTTTATCCAGAAAAAAAGAAGAGCCCAGATACTCGGCAGGCATGATACTCGAGAATGTGTGGTCTTCCAGCAGGAAAACATGCAGTAATCCATGTGGCAGAGTTTACCTGTGAACAGCTGGGATTAGTGACCTATGCATTCTTTACATGCAACATATCAGGAGTGGAAAAAGGGAATTTGTCAGTTGTGTCAATAAGTATAATGAAGATTTGTAGCAGGTCATGCTCATATATTCAACACAGGTAAAATCAAAAATTTGCTCAATTCTGGTAGATCTAAGTCTATATCTGTTACCTTGTCTTTAACGAGGAAATGTCAGAACTGACTTACAAAAAAAGTATTTTGTTTGTTTGTTTTAATTAGAGTCATGGTGAGTAAGACGTAGCTCAGAACAGCTAATGTGACTTAGTGATTCTCTCATCAGGAAATACAGTTTCTACTTCCCTGTTTATTCTCCACACCCTGTAGTAAGCAAAGTTTCAATGAAAGATAAATCTACAGGGCGAAAAGAAAAGAAAACTTACATGTGTGGATAAGATCATTTTGACAGGTTTTACCACGTATGTCAGTGTTTCTGGGGATGGACACAAGCCAGAGCTCCCTACTCTGACATTTTCACTGATGACATTCCCCATGATCCTCAATTTGAAAGTGGATAAAAATGTTTTCTATGTTTTCTTCTTTAAGAAATTAAATAAGGAATGCTTTCTAGACATGATCCTCTAATGATTTTCAGTCAGTGGTCATCAACGGAGGAAAAGCACAGAATCTCATCCCCACAGAAGGGTGACATTCAGTCAGGTAAGAAAATTCTCCCCGAAATCAGAGCTTCATCTTTAACATGCAATCAAAGGCTTTCACAGGTTCTTCATCACTCTGCACTCAGCCCTACCATAAGGATTGGCTCTGAGAATCTCACATCAGATGACTGACAAACATGTCATAGTACACTGATCTGGTACCAGATCCTGCCTCTCTTAATGATCTCCTGCAGGGACATTGGAATATTCTAGGATATTTCCTGGAGTCCTCTATTCTACACAGGTACACTTCCAAGTAGAAACAGAAGCTTGGGTTCTCACTGGGACCCCTGCTCTGTCCAACCAACCTCTCTAGAAATATGATGTTCTAATCTCTCCTGATTAGAACATTTCAAGGTCTCTCCCTGTGCTAATTTAGTAAAGAGAAAAGAGAAACAAGAAAGAGCAAACTATGCAGGGAGCAATATATAAGATTCCTTTACTTAATGTATTTACCTGATATACCCAAATATTGAGAAATATAGATTCATTTCATAATGGTCAAGAAAAGAGGAGGAGGAACCTCCATGCCAACAGTATATATAAAATGGAATCAATATTGCATAAGCTCCAGCTTAAGCTTAGCTACGAGGTACTAACTCTTCTCATAAAGAAGCAATAGTTCTCCATCATTTGAAGCACACTGAGGACTCAGACAGCTGGACACTGAGGGTGCAGTCTCCTCACTCGAATTCTGTACCTGCATCACAGAGCCATGAAATATTCCCAAAGAATTATTAAGGATGAGGGGGGGAGCCGAAATGAAAACGATGAACCCATAGTCTGTCCTACCATCTGTTCTGCTGGATATTACCACCATCTTGGCCCAATATGACCTTCCCACTTCTCTCTGGGCCTCCCTACTTTCCACCTCCATCCTCTCATTATATCTTACCTACACTTGGGAACGATTCTAGTTGTTCCACTTATCTTTATCAACAAGTAATCCAAATAGCAACTGTGTATATAACTCCTTAGAAACCTCAGGTCTGACTCAGTAATAATACATGACCTTCGAAGTCCACAGTTTTCCTAATTCTTTTTATTTTTTTTTCTAATTTCCATGTACTTACACTCTTAAGACCTCCACTGTTCTCAGGTTCGTCTTCCTTGCAAAATCTGTCAACCTAGACATAGACTTAAGTACCAACCTCTAATTATCTCCTAGGGAATCCAGTTTTTAAAAAAGCCTCAGCAAGCCTTATGGACTTTATTAAAGACTCTTTAAGATAACCCATGGGAGATAGCAGTGCACCCATAGATATCTATTTAATACACCCTCAGAGTAATTTTTTTTTAATAAAGATTCTTCTGGCCAATGAAGACTCTCAGTTCTTCTTCTTCAACATATGCAGGGTCTCACCCTTCTGATTACTCTCTGCTCTATCCCAGGTCCACTCCCTTTCCTGATATTACATTCTTTCCCAATTGTGTATGTTGGTAAAATCAAATAACATAAAATATAACATGTTAATTATTATAAAGTGCACCATTCAGTGATATTAAATACATTCATATTATTGGGCAATCAACATCACCATTTATCTTTCTAATACTTTTCTACGTTTTAAAACTGTAACTCTGTATCCTTTAAACATAACTTTCCTTCTTGTTCCATAACAACCTGAAAAGAATCATTACCCTCCCAATTTCTATGGTTTTGACTACACTAAGTACCCCATATAATTGAAATAAGTAGTTGTATTGTTATGACTCACTAAAAGTCACAAAAATGGCATTTTTGGTAGCTCAATTTCCTCAAGATTCATCCATGTTGTAGCATATTCCTAGATCTTTTCCTTCTTAAGGCTGAATAATATTGTATTATATGGGTATACCACACTTTGCTTATCCAGGAACTAGTGGATGAACACTTAGGTTGCTTTCATATTTTAGCTACTCTGATTATTACTGCTCTAAACACTGGAGTACAAATATTTCTTTAAGACCCTGATTTCAATTCCTTTGGGTATACCTCATAGTAAAATTCTTGGATCATGTAGTAATTCTTTTTTTCAATATGTGAAAAATTGCCATACTCTTTTGCAAAGTAGCTGTATCATTCTACATTCCCACTGACATAGCACAATGGTTCCAACTCCCTCGCATCCTCACCAATACTTGTTTTCTGCTTGTGTATGTGTGTGTGTGCTTGTGTGTGTATGCATGCACACAAATATATAAACATGCATTTAGTGATATGGAGCATCTATTCAAGTGCTTAGTCATTTGTACATCTTTTTGAAGAACCATCTACTCAAGTCTTTTATCCATTTTTGAATCAGGGTGTTTGCTTTTTGTTGAGGTGTAGGAGTTCTCTGTATATTCTGAATAGACATCTCTTGTCAGATACATGGCTTTCAAATATTTTCTCCCATCTTGTGGGTTGCCATTTTATTCTGTTTACATTTCTTTGATACACATTTTTTTTTAATTATGTACTGCAAATTGTTAATTTTTTTCTCAGCTGTACCTTTGTTGTTCCTTCGTTTCATATTGAGGAAAACACTGCCAATCCAATGTCATGAAGCCCTTGTCCTGTGTCTTCTTCTAAGACTTTTTATTTTATTAGGTCTTATAGTTAGTTTCTTGATACGTTTTCATTAATTTTTGCATATGATGTTAGGTAAGGGTCCATCTTCCTACTTTGCATGTTGACAACATGACTTCTCAGCACCATTTGTTGAAAATACTATCCTTTCTACTTTGAAAAGTCTTGGCAACTTGTCAAGAATCATTTGGCCATATATCAGGGTTTATTTCTGGGTGTTCTATTCTATTCTGTTGGTCTTGAAT